>NW_020947062.1:8206924-8449181 GCF_900497805.2 Vombatus ursinus | reverse complement strand
ACACACACACACACACACACACACACACACACACACACACACACACACACCACCTAATATCCTAAGAAATTAGCAACAGAACCAACCCAGATTTTTCCTGTAGAAGTATGGCAGAGTCCAGCCCTAATATCAAGTCCAAAGTAAGGAAGTAGGATGAGAGAATAAGCAAGTAAACAAACAAACAACAACAACAACAACAAAAGAATCCCATCATAAAGAGCTATCATGGTGTCAGGGAAATTGAAGACAAGCACTGAGAAGAAGTGAATGACTCCAAAACATCTACAAGCAAAGCCTCAGAGAAAAACACGACTAGGGAACACACAATTATAATTCCTGGGAGGGAGGAAGCAAGAGTTTAAAAAATTTTAAAAATGTTTTCATAATGGAATGAGAGTGCTTATGGAAAAAATTGGAAAAGAAAGGAGAGCAATGGGAGAAAGAACTAACTGGAAATAACATGACACAAACTTTGCCCAAGTAGCAGTCCCTGAAAATTAGAATGGACCAATCAGAAATCAATAACTCCATGAGGCAGCAAGAAAAACTAAAACAAAATAAAAAGACTGGAAAAAATGTAACATATCACATAGCAAAAATGACTCACCTGATAAATTGAGAAAAAATATGTAAGAACCATTAGACTATCTGAATACTGTGATCAAAATAAAGAGCTTAAATGTCATCCTTAAATTTTAAAAGAAAACTGCACATATTTCTTAAAACCAGAAAACAGAACAAAAATGCAAAAAAATCTGCTGGTCATCTCCTGAAAGAAAGCCCAAAATGAAAACTCCCAGGAACATGATAGCCAAAATAAGGAGTTTCCAGGTCAAAGAAAAAAAAATACTGGAAGCAGCAAGAAAAGATTAATTTAAGTTCTGAGGAGCCACAGTTGTGATCATACATGGTTTAGTAGCCACCACTATAAAGGATCAGAGAACTTGGAATACAATATTCCAAAAGGCAAAGGATATAGGTTTATAGCCAAGAAGAACTTTCCTGGAAAAAAATGGAGTATAATGCTGTAGTAGGAAAAATGGATTTTTAATGAAATAGAGGATTTCCAAGAATTCTTGATAGAAGACCAGAGCTACATAGAAACTTTGAAGTTCCAACACAGGAGCGAAGATAAATATAGAAAGGCAATATTGAATGGAGAATAGTAAAAGACTAAACAGTGATAAACTGCTTACTTTCTAAAATGGGGCATTGATACATGCGGCCCCACAGAACCCTAACATCATTAAGAGTCACAAAAGTAGTCTAGCCAAACAAGGCTTGGAAGTAGTTCTGTTACATCTTGATGATCTTAATTGAAGAATGGAAAGAGAGGGGAAGAATAATATCCCATTGGTGGGGGGAGAGGAAAAAGGTTAGGGAAAATTACCTTCCAAATCAGGGAATGCAATATCTACTCAATCCAAGAAGTGTGTTTGTGTGTGTGTGTGTCTGTGTGTGTGTGTGTGTGTGTGTATGTGTGTGTGTGAGAGAGAGAGAGAGAGAGAGAGAGAGAAAGAGAGAATGAGAGCAGCTGACACTTCAACCTCTCTCCTGAACTGTTCGAAGGAAGGAAGAATACACACACACACACACACACACACACACACACACACACACACACAAATACTTTGGTACAGAAACATATTTCACCCAGCAAGTAAATATAAAGGAAAGAGGAAAAAGGGAAGAAAATATTATGTAAGGAAGGTAGATTAAATGAATTATTATTCTTTTGGAAAATAAATTATAAGAATGTACAGAAATATTTATAGTTCTTTTTGAAGTGGCAATAAATGGGAATATGATGGTGTGCCATAAATTAAGGAATGGATAAAAAATATGATAGAATACCATTGTACTGTAAGAAATTATGAAGCAGAGGATTTCGGAGAAACCTGGGAAGATTTGAATGAACTGATGAAGAGGGAAGTGAATAGAACCAGGTAATGATAACAATATGGTAAAGGTAAACAATTTTGAAAGAATCAGGAATTCACATAATGATCAACCATAATTCCACAAAATTAATGATAAAACATGCCATCTACCATTTGATAGATAGAAGAAAGAATCAAAGTGAAGAATTTTTTTTTTTTGTCTTGGACATGGGTAATGTGAAAATTTGTTTTGATTGATTATGCATGTTTATAATAGGTTTTCTTTTGATCTGAGTTGGGGTTGTGGGTTGAGGAGTGTGGAAATGCACATTTTTGCTGATTGAAACAAATAAAATGTAATTTAAAAAGAACTGCTTCTTTCTATCCTTTAACCATTTGTCTTTTGGGGAATGTCTCTTGATCAGAGGGCTATGGATTCAGAGCTGGAAGGGACCTTATGTTTGCATCAATTTCTTATGTATCATAGGTATTACATTTTTTATTAGAAAACTTTGGTACAATTATTTTTCTCAGTCAACTGTTTCCTGTCTATTGGCATTGATTTTGCTAGCAAAATTTTTTTTCAAATTTACATAGTCAAAATTGTCCGTTGTATGTCCTGTATTGTATCTCTTGATAAATCAATCATCCTTCTGCTATTCAGAATTGTAAAAGGTAACTCCATCTCTAATTTTCATATTGTTTTATTATTTAGCTTTTTATATATCATGATTCCACTGGCATTTTATTGTCAAACATACTTGAGATATTGCTGTAAATCTAATTTCTGAGAAACTAAATTTCAGCCTTCTCAGTAGTTTTTGTTAAAGTGAGCCCTTGATGAACACTATGCTACTACTTCTGATTGCTCCTGGTTCTTTTGTACCTAATCTGTTCTACTGATTGACTTTTTTTTTTTTTTTACTTTTTAATTGGTGCCGAATGGTATGTGCATTGTAATATACTTTGAGATCTGGTACTGTTAAGCCCCCTTTTCCTTTCTCTCCACTCTTCATTACTGTATTTCTTTTGGGATTATTCACTTTTTGTTCCTCCAGATGAATTTTATTATTTAGTCTAATTTAGTATGACACTGAATCTATAAAGGAACTTATGTAGTATTGCCATTTTTATTATGTTGGTACAACCTAGAACATTCTCTTATGTCTCTTGACTATGCATCTATATAAGTATAAAGTTTTTCATTGTTTGTTTCTTGCTTTCACTATAGGAATGATCGACAAATATTGATGAAAATAGTAAAGTATTGATAAATGATAATATATTAAAATATGTGTTATTTTCAGTGATCAAATTGAATTTATGCCAAGATTGCCATAACGATTCAATATTAGAAAAATAGCCCAATGAATTATTTTAGTAATAAAATTTAAACAAGCCCACTTAAATAGATGCTGAAAAAACTTCTTGATGTGTAGAACTCATTTATGTTTTTTAATATCAAAATTGATAAGAAAAGAAAGTTTTTTCTTAACACAATAAAGGACCCATTTTAATCCAGTAGCTAGTATTTTATGTAAAAGATAAAAATGAGAACCTTTCCCACAAAGAACAGAAGTAAAGCAAACCTTTGTATTCTCACTGTTATTAATTGCCATTGTTCCAAAATGCTAGTTATCACAATAAAACAACAAAAAAGATTTTAAAGGAATAAACATTGGTAAAGAGGACCACAAAATATATCTGCTTACAGATTAAATGGTAGTTTCTTTAGGAAACCAAAAGGATAAATAAAAACTCTAGAAAATTAGTAGTTTCAAAAAGAAGCAGTAATAAGATGAAAACCACAGCATTTTAATCATCATTTATCAGCATTTTTCCATCTCACCAATAAAATAAGATAAAAATTTTCTACTAAATGTAATGACAAAATTTTCTACAAAATATAATGACAAAAAACAGTCTGTGAATTAATCTGCTGACTCACAATATAAAAAGATGACTTTGAAACCTTTTTGTTTTCTTACATCAATAAAAAAACAAAATAATTGGTGAGCTATTCAATGCAAATGGTTAGGTCAAGCTAATACATAAATGATAACAATGCTATCCAAATTAATCCATTGCCTCAATGTTATCTTGATGAAAATGTAAATGGTGTAATTCAAAAGAATAATAATAATATTCATCTGGAAGAAAAAAAGGCTAAGATATAAAGGGATGCTTTGAAAAAGAGAAAGGGGAAGAAGGGGAATTGCACTCAGAGATACCTCAAGTTATACTAAAAAGCAATAATTGTTATAATTATTTGGTACTAGATAAAATAATAGGAGATAATGGAATTTTCCTTTTCATGACTGCAAAGAGCATGGGTAAATTTTTAACCAGCCACAACTTAGAAGAAATTATTCAAGATAAAATATATTAATTTGATTAGATCTGTTGTATATTTAGATAGGTGAATTTAACAAATGTCCTTTGCACTCTCTGTACCCTGAATTGTTTATCCATTACCTGGAAATAATCAAGTACAGTCATGGATGGAAGGTTCATCTTTAGGTTACATAGAACATGAAAGAAAGGCTCCTTTATGCTTTCCCTAGTAACTATATTTTTCTGTTCCAAATATTTGCCATTCTTGCAATATTTCGGTGATATATTCTTGTCATGGTTCAAAGTCATTCTCCTTAGGTAAGTGAACATTTCCTCGTGAAAACAGCTATAACTTCCTATAGGTATAACCCTTGGCTCTGATTTTATAGAGAGAAAATTTACATAGTTGGTGATAACTGGAGAAAGGAGAAAAAAATCCTTGCCTTCCGTCTTCATCTTGGAGAGAGAAGACACATGGTTCTAGACTCCCTTTGGTTCCCTGAAGAGAAAGAAAGACTTTGGAAAGAAGTTGACATGTCAAGGAGCTGCCATGTCCACTTGTTGGCTTCTTCTGTGGGTCTTTTTCTTCCTTTGGGGACCTGAAAAAGAGTCTGGAATCTTGTGTCATCTCTCTTCAAGACTGAAGTCAGAAGATCAGGATATCTCTTCCTTACCGTTCTCACCAACTCCATCGTTCACAGATACGGAGCAATCTCCACCAATGAGGAGTGACTTGTGCAAATGGCCCTTTGGGAAAAGGGTTACACAGGAAATCACATCATACTCGTTCTGCTTGTCTTAGGGTCTGTTTTATGCTCCAAAACCATGGCACTTCTGACAGTAGACTGCCACCTAATGAGGAAGATTCCCCACACATCAGCAACTCTGTCATATACTACATTGTTCGTCTTTGAAGGACCTCATTTTTTTCCCTGAATCCCTAGTTTCTTCAAAGTTCTGCTCAAGCACCATGAAGCTTTTTATTATCCTCCCCCTTCCCAGTTTCAAATACCTTCCTTCAATTACCTTTGTATTCATTTTGCCTCTATTTATATGAATATATTTTGTATTTCCTCCATAGAATGTAAGATCCTTGAAAGTAGGGACTGTTTAATTTTTGTCTTTTCATTTCCAGAACTTAGCACAGAGCTTGGAACATAGAAGCAGGAGTTTGCTGGTAAATGTTTTACAACTGGCTCTTCACCAAAATAAAATACTTTTAAGTTTAATCTACATTATTAATACTTTCTTAAGTCTAGAAATCAACAAAATAATAAATCAATCCCTGATTTATAGCTTTGCTGTTTCCAAGTGCCAGTGCTTATGTAGAAAACTTAACAATTGGCTCTGCAAGCCTGTTAGAGCTTGTCTTACCACACCATTACAGAAAGCACCTTTGGTTGGTTGGTTGATTGATTTCTTAGAAATTCTGTGAACAGAATAGAAGGTTTGGCAACCAACTTTTAATTATCCTCCTGTCTGGTTATCTCCTTAGATCAGAAGTTTTTAACGTGAAGTCCATAGGTTTTCAAGGGTTGGGTCTATGAACAGATTTCAGAGGGTCTGTGAACTTGGATTGGAAAAAAAATCTTTAGTTTTTACTAACTAGTAACTAAAATTTAGCATTTTAAAAATTATGAATATAGGCAACAAAACATTATTCTGAAAAGACATTCACAGACTTCAATAGGCTTCCAGAAGGATCTGACACAGAAATGGTTAAAAGACCCTTTCCCAGGGTCTTGATCAGGCTCAATAGTTTCTGGCATCTCACTTGAAGCAATGACTCTATTGGCCTTCCTCCTGAATACATTCCCCAGTTCTTTATATTCACCCAAAGAAGTCACAGAAGTCACCAATATCCTTTTAATGATACCCCTGTCATAGTCCACAGGCATTCCCCAATACAAAACTCTTTTGTAAGGCTCTATACACATCCTAATATTCTAGCCCTCCAAAAACTGGGTAGTCATAGTTGTCACTCAAACATTCATTATTTCCTCTTTTCTCCTCCCCCCACAAACACAATTATGAGAAATTGTAGTGTTCCTCAGTTTTATGCCTACAATGGTGCTTGTGCATTATACTGCCATGAGTTGTAAGTGCAGAAAACCTACATTAAAAATAAAATATAAAATAAAATAAAAATAGTAAAATAAAATAAATTTTAAAATAGTTTGGGAGTCTTCTCTCAAAATGTAATCTTTGTGACAGAGGCTCCCTCTTGACACCAAGAACCCAGATATGCTTTGGAAACCTCTCACTTCTCTGTCTTACTATCCCCCAACCAGTTGGAATCTGGCAATTTCAATATCTGGCACACTGTTCTTCTCTCTTGGACTCTCTTCTTTCTTCCACCAAAGTTGCACAGGCTACTCCCATACCGTTGGAGCAACTGAACAGGAAGTGACATGTCTGGCTGTTCATACCACAAGGATGAGGTGAGAATCAGCATTTACAAACCTTCCAGTGAGAGGAAAGACCACTAGACCTTATCATATGCCCTGCTTCTATGCCCTTTAGATTTCCAGGCTTTGTCATCTTACCTGTTGGTATACCTTAAAGAGGTTTGGGCCTTGCCGCTTACCCTGAAGCCCAACTTTTTTTTCCATCTGTATTTCTGGTGAATACTTTTGTTGTAATATGTGTTGTCTCCTCCAATGACAATGTGAATTCCTTGAGAGCTGGGATTCTCTCTCTCTCTCTCTCTCTCCACTACTATTTATATTTCCAGTACTTTGTACAGTGTTTAGCATATAATTGCTTAATCCCCTCATTTCATTTATTCTCCCAAGTTTCTATTGCAAACCCTTAGTCTAACAAACATTTAAAACATAATAATCTTATTTACATAGGGAAGGACAAGATGCTCATCTCTGAGCATTTAGAAAGTTGAATTTCTCCTCTCCTCAACCCTCAGTACTCCTCCAGTGACTTACAATACTAGATTGGATAGGACCCTAGCAAGGGGGAAAACTGGGGTGAGTTTCTCCAAAACAGTGCTCTGAATCTGTTTTGTTTGTTTTTTTTTTTTGAAGCAGTTTTCCATTTGGTTACTATTTCAGTGACAGAATTGGGGATTGAGGGGATGTTATGGGTCTTTCTCACTGCTACATTGTGCTCAGCTCTGCTTTTTTCCTTCATACTTTCTGCATCATTATTCCTGAGGAGCTGGACTATGGAGGAATTGTACTGCAGCCTTAGCGGATAGTGCTTACCACTCTTTTCTACCTATGGAGCACTAACTAGCTCCTATCTATTTAAGTCTCCTATTCTAAAGCTAGGTTTCATAGCTGTATCCTCTACATCTAGTCTATAGGTAGCTGTGAGAATACCTCTTTCTTGATCTACTGAAATAATTCTGTTTTTCACCCAGGGTCAGCTTCTGGAGAGTCCATACCTATCTTATCTGTTCTCAAACTTAATGCCTGATTGATGTGCCTCCTCATCGTTACACCCTGTTACTGAGCCTTTTGAAGTTTAGAAAAGCATTCTTGCCCCTTTTCAATTTGTTTTGTGTATTGTGTCTTCCTCCAGGGTACTTGAGCTGGGTCATGAAAATTACCATGGACTATTTCTTTGAAGATCTCCAAAAGACAGAGGGGGAGGTTGTAGAAATGGTAGTTCCCTGCATCTAATCCCAGAACAGGAACACACAGGACTCAGAAGGAGAGAAGCAGCCTCTTGTTTTGCATCTTTGAGTTTGGAGTTAACAATAAATAATTTAAAAGACACCTGTATAATCATTCATAAAGTGGGGATGTTTTCTATTATCTCTTCCTATTTGATCTTTATACTTTTGTTGCATTTACTTTTTATTTGTTTATTTTGCTGTGTAGTTCTTTCCATTTACATTGTTGTAGTTACTGTGTATATTTTTATTGGCTCTGCTTACTTCACTTTGCATCAATTCATAGGAATCTTTCCATGCTTCACTGTAGTCATCGCACGTATCATTTCTTACAACACAGTAGTATTCCATTATATTCACATACCATAATTTGTTTAGCCATTCCCAAGTGATGGGCATCTATTTTGTTTCCAATTCTTAGCTATCACAAAAAGTGCTGCTCTAAACATTTTGGAGTATATTGGGGAGTTTTTTTTTTCTTATTGATGTCTTCCTTGGGGTATAACCCCAGCGATGGAGTCTCTGGTTCACAGTATGGACATTGCAGTCACTTTATTTGCATAATTCTAATTTGTTTTCCAGAATGGTTGTACTATTTCATAATACCACCAACAATATATTAGTGTGCTTATCATTCCAGAGCCCCTCCAATACTGACTGTTGTCATTTTTTGTCATTTTTGCCAATCTACCATTTGTGAAGTGAAATCTCAGAGTTGTTTTGATTTGCATTTCTTTTATTATTAGTGATTTGGAGCATTTTTTTTTATCTAGCTGTGATTACTTGGCAGTTCTTTTGATAACTGTTTATATCTTTTGGGGAATGGCTATTAGATATGTATATATACAGATATATGTGTGTATATATTTATTGTTTATGTATCTGGATACAAATCAGAGAAATTTGATATAAATATTTTTTTCCCATTTGACCACTTCCTTTTTTATCCTAGATGCATTGATGTTGTCTATGCAGAACTTTTTCCATTTAAGTAATCAAAGTCATCTATTTTATCTTTTGAAATTGCCTCTATCTCTTTTTTGGTTGAGAATACATCTCTTACTTATAGCTAGGAGAGGTAGATGACCTGTTTCTCTTCTAATTTTTTAAAAATATTGTCATATTTATACTAAAATCACATATCCATATACAACGTATTGTGAAGAATGCTATAAGGTGTTGGTCTAAGACTAATTTTTGCCAGACACCTTTCCAGTTTTCACAGCAATTTTTATCAATTAAAGAATTTTTTTCTAGTCAACTCATATTTTCTATTCTATCAAACACTTGGTTATTGAGTTCTATATTTCCTGAATCTATGTCATCTAGTTTATTACATTGACCTAAGAAATACCTAGTGAATTATTTTGAAAATATTCTTCCTTTTACTTTGCCCAGGATCATGGAATGTTAAAGTTAGAATCCTTACAATCCTATTACCTAGAATGACAGAATTGGAAGGAGATCTTAAGACAGAATAAGGAATATTGGAGCTGAGAGGGAGTTTAAAGATTGAGTCCAATTTCTTTATTTTACTGATGAGGAAATTGAGGGCCAGAGAGGGGGAAAGTTACTTGTCCAAGATCACACAGGCAACTAAGGGGAAAATCTGGGACAAAACTCCCTTGACTTCCAGTCTTATGCTCCTTCTAAGGTCAGACATTGCTGTTTTCTTACAATCTCTGCCATTCAATGATGGTTCAATTGTCTTTTTTGCTGACCTCTTGGACACCGCCTGCCTCAATACTGTTGTGCTGTGCTCCCCCACCTTCACCCTCATTCATTGCAGTCTATGGAAGTAACAGCAGGGATTTCATTCCAGGAAGGCAACTGCTATGACCTCTCCTGGCCTGCTTCTTTTCCTTTTCCACTTGGTTCCTGCTCTTCTAGCAATTAGCAAATGTTTCTCACATGCTTTCATTTCAGACAGCTTCCAGAAGCATATGTTCTAACATCTTTCTTCATCCTTCACCCCTCCCCTCTCAGGCTCTCATCCCTTCTACTTTCACAGAGTGGGTTTCAATATTGTTTTTTAGATCTAGATTGAAAAAAAATAACAACACATTGTTTTATAGGCTGTTTAAACAAGTCTGTCAGGGTGTTCATGCATGTGAGTATGCCTGTCTTTTCCTTATGCTCTCAGTCAGTAAGCAGCCTGCCTCATGGGACCTCTCATAACTCATTTCACCATCCTGAGGCACTTATTAGGTTATAATATGTGCATATTATCTCATTCCTTCTAATAGTCTGTGAGCTCCATAAAATTAGGGACTGCAGCTTTTCTCAATTTTGTGTCTCTCACAGTGCATAGAAAGGGCTCAAAATTCAGTAAGCCCATAGTAAATGCTGACTGCTTTGAAGAGAATTGTCTGTATTTGGGGGTAAAACAGGGGATGGGTGGGGATTTTTTCTACTTATTTCACAGGGCTGTGGTGAGGACAGGGATTTTTAAATCATAAAGTGTGATATGAATGGGAATATGAGTGTGAAGCATTCATTAAGTTCTTGCTATGTGCTGGGCACTATGCTACGGACTGGGGATACAAAGAAAGGCAGAAGACAATCTCATCTCTCAAAGACCTCACATTCTGATGGGGGAGCCAATATACATATAACTAGGTGCATGCAAGATATATGCAGAATAGATGAGAGGTAATCTCAGAGGGAAGACAAGAGGATGGAGGAAGGCAGTAGAGAAAAGACCTGGAAAAGGTCACTTCCAGAAGAAAGGATTTGAGCTAAGTCTTGAAGAAAGCCAGGAAAACCAGCAGGCAGAAGTTGATAATGAAGAACATCCCGTATGGGGGATAGCCAGTGAAAAGTCACTGATGAGGAGGAGAATGAGGAAAAGGAAGAAGGAATTAATTAATAGAATAAATTATATGAGTGTGTGGAATCCATATGTGTATGGCGAGGGGTTCCTACATTTATAATGATCTGTTGAAGAAGGCAGTCTATATGTTTCCTGTATGAGGAAATATGTTTTCTTCTCCCTGCCAGTCAGTCAGCTAACAATAATTTTTAAGTGCCTACTATGTGCTGGGCACCAAACTTACTTACAAGTGTGCTTGGTCCATGTGTGATCTCCATGTGAAGAGAAGGTTCTTCATATAGTAAAGCATTACATTGTATATCCAAATATGTCTTAATGAGTTTGCCTACATATGAAAATGTATGTGAATGTGTCTTCAAGTGTGTTGACTAGTATGCTCCCTCCCCATCCCACTCCCCCCATTTATTTGTGTCAGTCTTTACAGATGAGGTTAAAATTTTACCTCTCTGCAGCTTTTGAGAGTCGATCACCCCTTCCTCCTAGCTTTCATGATACTCCTCTCTCTTGGTTTTGCTTCTAAGTTTCCTTTGTGGGGTCATCAACTATATCCTGCCCACTAACCCTAGCCTGTGTCCTTGTCCATTTCCCCCCTTCTCTCTAAACATTCTCTCTTGGCCATCTCATTAGATCTCTTTGGTTCCCTTTCTCTATGTCAATGTAATATACCTTCTGGGCTACTTCTCCAAATTGAAAATAAATTAATTAATCAATAAGCCAAAAAGCATTTAGCAAGCATTATAGCTATATGTCTATGTATGTCTGCACACACATATATAAATACATACACACATACATATACAACAATTCACATACACACATATATATACACATACATGTATACGCATACATATATACACATAATATACTTATAGACTACACACATGTGTGCTTGTCTGTGCATATATGTATGCACGTATGTATGTATACATACACACATTTTGTCCTGGGATGTAAGATACAAGATACAAAAAAAAACCCCATAAAAATAAACAAACAATTTCAACAACAACAACAATAACAGCAAAACAGTTCTGACTTTCCAGCGACTTGCATTCTAATAGAGCAGACAACACATAAATAACTATGTATATACAAGATATACACAGATTACATGGAGGTAACCTCAGAGGGAAAGCAGAAGTGGGGAAAGTCTGCCTGCAGAAGCTGGAGTTTGAGCTGAGATTTTAAAGTAGCCTAGGAAACTAAGAGGTGGAGGTGAGAAAGGGGGGTCTACTTGGCATGGCAGATGCCAATGCAGAGGCAGAGAGAAAGGATACAGAATTCCATGTACAAAGGTAGCAAGTTGGCCAGAGCAGATGTATCCTAGAAACATGGAAGGGAGTCAAATGTCAGATTGGAATGATAGCAGAGTGCCTGGCACATCTTAAATACTTTATAGCAAATGTGACTTTTTACCAAAGGAGACTGAGGTGGGGTATGAGGAAAACCAGGACAGAACAATGCCATAAAATGTAGAGGGAAGATCGTATCAGGGAGTAGAAGATTATCAGCAGTGTCAAAAGATTCAGAAGGTCAAGAAGGGTGAGGATTGAGAAAAGACCATTAGATTTGTTAATTAAGAGATCATTGCAGACTTTGCAGAGAGCAATTTCAGTTGAATGATAAGGTTGGAAACCAGAATGTAGAAGATTTAGAAGAAAGTGAGAGTAGAGCAAGTAGACATACCTACTGTAGATGGTTTTCTCAAGGAGTTTAGCTCAGAAGGGGAGGAAACATGAGATGATAGCTAATTGGGGATGGCAGAGGTAGTTAAGTGGTGTAGTGGATAAAGTGCTGGGCCTTGAGTCAGGAAGATTCCTTTTCCTGAGTTCAAATCTAGCCTCAGACACTTACTAGCTCTGTGACCCTGAGCAAGTCACTTAATCCTGCTTGTCTCAGTTTCCTCATGTATAAAATGAACTGGAGAAGAAAATGGCAAACCACTCCAGTATCTCTACCAGGAAAACACTTAATGAAGTCATAAAGAGTTGGAAATGACTGAACAAAAACGATTAAAGAAGGTTTGTTAAGGTAACTCACAGATTTGCAGGTTGGGTCCCCAGAGGAAGGACTACTTTCAGGCTTCCACAGTGTATCAGATTGTACTATTCTTCTAAAACTATAATACATGAGGGGAAGGGACTAAGCATTTATATGGCACATACTTTTACCAGGCACTATGTTAAGTGCTTTTTACAAAAACCTAGGAACACATATGAGTTCATGCAAATGAGCAGAAATAAGAAATATGGCAGAAACAGTACACAGTTTAATAGCAATATTGTAATGAAAATCAACTCTGATTAATACAATGATCCATGACAATCCCAAGGGATGATGAAAAATGTTATCTACTTTCTGATAGGGAACTGATGGACTCAGTGTACATTGAAGCATATTTTTTCTCTTTCTCTTTCTTGCCTTTTTTTTTGGCAACATGGCTAATGGAGAAATATGTTTTGTATCTCTTCATATATATAATGGGTATCATATTTCTTGCCTTTTCAATGGGTGCAGGAGGGTGTAGAGGGAGGGAGAAAATTTGTAACTGAAAATAAAAAGAAAAAAATTAAAAAGAGAAGAAAAAAAGGTTTGCAAAGGGCTTTAAAATAAATTTCTTGCTTAAAGAAACTTCACTGGCTCACTGTTGCTCCTAGGATAAAACACAGATTTATTTGTTTGACATTTAAAGACCTTTACAATCTGATTTTCACCTATATTTCTAGATTAATTTTACATTACTTTTCCTCATGTACAATGTGTTCTGACCAAACTAACCTATAATAAGTGTTGCCTCTTCCAGTGGACAGTTTTCCAGAAATGGAAAAATCCTCTTCCTTCTCTTTTCATTGCTTGTTTCTATCTTTTTAAAGACACACAAGTTGTAATAAAGTCATGATTACCCTGGTTTTCAGACTCAAATCACAATACTCTTTGCTCTATATCACGTGGACTCTAGAGATGAAGAAACTGAATCCCAGAAACCTTATTCTTCTTTTCTTACCCTCTATCCCTGGATGACAATGGCTTTGAATTCATTAACCTAATTTAAGAGAAATAAGCTCAGACGTATATTACACTTTAAGGTTTATAAAACACTAGTCTTACAATTACACTATTAGACAGTACAAGTATTATTTCAATTCAACAAATAAGAAAACTGAGGTTTAGAGAGGTAAAAGGACATCAGCAGTTGCAAAGCTAGTGAGAGGAGGAGCTTTTAATTGAGGCCAAGTCTTTTGATTTCAGAGCTTGTGCTCTTCTCATGACACCTATTACCAATTTGATAGCCCTGGTCACCTGAATGGGCTATACTATACTATCCTGCCTCATAAGTAATGTGATTAAAATGAAAACTTCATTAAGAGAGATATATTTTCTTCCAGTTCAGTCTTTTTCTATTGATTATAACATCCAGATGGCCACTTGTCCCTCAGGACAGCTATGTTCCCAAAGAACAGCATTTTAAGGTCAACCCTCAACCTCAGTACTGCATGGATATGGTTAGGGTCAGGGGTTAAAGTTATTTATAAATTGGGGCATTGATAAATAATAATTGGATTCAAGAAAATGTAGTAGGTAGAAGATCATCATACTCATTCCTTTTTTCCACACAGGTCACTGACTGTCTGATCTGCCAGAAAGCATTAAGTCAATCAGTAATGGGTATATATTTAGTTATATTATGTAGGGTCATAGAGATAGAGTATAGAGTAGTAAATAGTATGTTGGACTTGGACGCCCAATGATGTGGGTTCAAATTCAGTCATTGATACAGTAGCTTTGTGATCAAGGGCAACTACTCTGAGACTTAGGCAACTGTTTAAAATTATAAATTACAGGTCAATTGGAATATACATTGGTATAAGGAAGTCCTACAGAGTTCCTACATTTATAAAATCATATGTCTTTGATATATCAATGTATAATGTTGGTTGGACTGATGCTTATTGACATTGTTGTCAGTCGGTGACTAGGGAAACATAGCTTTGATATGATTTAATACAAACATATTTTATTAGTTATCGCCCTTCTCTGCTTATTCACCATCAGAAAAAGGTTACAGGAAGTCATCTGGGAAATCAGAGTGGAAGCTGCTATAATTGAAATGCCGTATGCTAAAATCTAGAATCTTCAGATGAGTCCTAATGATATCTCAGGCTAAATGATCAACTGATCAACCTGGGTCAGAAGAAACTTCCAGATTTGAGTCAAGTATCTCTTGATGGGGCAGTGCTTATCTCCTTCTTCTCTGCCCCACCCCTGCTATCTGACATCTTGAGAGACAAGTATATTGTAGTTGACTGTAATTGAAAGTACACTGACTTATAGTTCTGGTGTAGATGGCAAAGTAAATGCAGGAACTCACCTGTACTCTCCCAAATTCCCTTACAAACATTGTTGGAATAACACCTTAAACGAATTCTGGAACAGCAGAACCAATAAAAGGATGGGTTGGGACAATTTCCCAGCCCAAGACAACCTAGAAGGTAAGCAAAAAAGGTCTGTCTCACTAGGGTGAGAGCAGAGAGTAGTCTGGCTTATGCCAGACCAGGCCATTCTCCAAGAAGCTAGCAGTAGGTACTGAGGTTGACTTATTCATCAGAGAGCTTCCAGAACTCTTAGTCTACAGATGGTAAGAGGGTCATACATACAACTGATCAGAAGAAAATTACAGGGGATCCTTTTTGGAGGCAGGACTCTGTTGCATTGATCATACATGATTCTGGGTCACAGTCCCATGGTGAGGAGGAGCACTAGCACATTAGAGCCAGTGGCCACAGGGGAATGGCGACCCTGGTCATAGTTCCAGGACCCAAAAGAGTGCTTGTGGTCAATCACAGACCAGGAGAGCAGTGATCACACCTCTCCTTAGATCATACTAACATGGATGAATTAAACACTTACAGACCCCCCAAACTAGCTCTGAAAATAGGAGATAAAAACCCTGAAGTTTGGGACAGTTCTCCCTCCACCCTGCGAGTAGTGTCCAACTTTAACATAAAGTTAAAAATCAGGAAATAAACTTGAAAAATGAGCAAACAACAACAACAAAAGAAACTGACCATAGAAAATTACTATGGTGATAGGGAAGATCAAAACACAAACTCAGAAGACAATGAGATCAAAGCAGCTATATACAAAGCCTCAAAGAAAAATGTGAATTGGTCTTAGGCCCTAGAAGTGCTCAAATAGGATTTTAAAAATCAAATAAGAGAGGCAGAGGAAAATTGAGAAAATAAATGAAAGTGATGCAAGAAAAAGTCAACAGTTTGGTAAAGGAGACACACAAAAAAAGTACTGAAAAATAGCACCTTAAAAAACAGAATAGGCCAAATGGTAAAAGAGGCACAGAAATTCACTGAAGAAAGAAACTCCTTAAAAAGTAGAATTTGTTGAATGGAAAAGGAGGTATTAAAGCTTATTGAAGAAAATAATTCCTTAAAAATTAGAATTGGGCAAGCAAGAGCCAATGTCTCTATGAGATACTAAAAAACAATAAAACAAAATGAAAAGAATGAAAAAATAGAAAAAAATGTGAAATACCTCATTGGAAGAAGAACTGACCTGAAAAGCAGATGCAGGAAAAATCATTTTAGAATTATTGATTATTGAATTTTCAGAGAGGAATTTGAAACTATGCCCAAAGGACAACCAAACTCTGCATACCCTTTGATCCAGTAATACCACTACTATGTCTATATCCTAAAGAGATCATAAAAAAGGTGAAAAAAACTTACATGGGAAAATATTTATGGCAGCCCTTGTCACAGTGGCAAAATATTGGAAAATTAGGGTATGTTCATCAATTGGTAAATGACTGAACAAGCTGTGGTATATGAATGAAATACTATTGTGCAATAAGAAATGATGAACAGTCAGATTTCAGAAAATCCTGGAAAGACTTGTACAAACTGATACAAAGTGAAATGAGCAGAACAAAGAAAACATTGTACACAGTATCAGCAACATTGTGTAATGATCAACTATGAATAATTCAGCTCTTCTCAGCAGCACAATGATCCAACACAAGTACAAAGGACTCACAAAGGAAAATGTTATCCATATCCAGATAAAGAACTGATGGACTCTGAATGCAGATCAAAGCATAATTTTTCCACTTACTTTATTTTTCTCATTTTTTAAATTTATTTATTCTTTTACAACTGTGACTAATATGGAAATATTTTTTACATGATAGCACATGTATAGACTATATAAAACTGTCTACCTATTTAGGAAGAGGGGAGGGGAAAGGAGGGAAGAAGGGAAGGAGAAAAATTTGGAACTCAAAATCTTGTAAAAATGAATGCTAAAAATTTTCTTGACATGTAACTGGAGAAAAAATAAAATATTACAAAAAAAGAATTATTGAACTACCTGAAATCCATGATCAGAAAAAATCCCAGATATCATATTTCAATAAATTATCAAGGAGAATTGCCCTGATATTTTAGAGTCAGAGGATAAAATAGAAATTGAAAGGATCCATCAATCACCTGCTGAAAAAGATTCCAAAATGAAGACTCCCAAGAATATTATAGCCAAATTCCAGGGCTTCCAGGTCAAGAGGAAAATATTCCAAGCAACCAGAGAGAAACAATTCAAATACCACAGAGCCACAATTAGGATAGCACAAGATTTAGTGGTTTCCACATTAAAAGACTGAAGGGCTTGGAGTATGGTATTCTGGAGGGCAAAGGAGCTAGAATTACAACTAAGAATCACCTACCCAGCAAAACTGAATATACTCTTTAGGGGGAAAATGAACATTCAATGAAACAGAAGACTTTCAAGCATTCCTGATGAAAAGACCAGAGTTGAATAGAAAATCTGAGTTTCAAATATAAGACTCAAGAGAAGCATGAAAAGATAACTAGGAAAGAGAAATCATAAGGGATTCAATAAAGTTAAATTATTTACATTTCTACATTGGAAGATGATACTTGTAACTCCTAAGGACTTTCTCATTATTAGGGCAGTTAGAAGGAGTGTACATAGACAGAGGGCAAGGACATGAGTTGATTTTAATAGGATGATATCCAAAAAATAAAATTAAGGGGTGAGAAAAAAGGATGTACTGGGGTAAGAGGGAAGGGAGAGTTACAAGAGGATAAATTACTGCACATAAAAGAGGTAAAAGTTTTTACAGTGGAGGGATAGAAGGGTGGAGGTGGTAGGCAACCATTGAACATTATCTCATCAGAATTAGCTCAAAGAGCTAATATATGCACTCAGTTGCATATAGAAATCTATGTTGCCCTACAGGGAAGTTGGAGGGGAAAGGACTAAGAGAAGGGAGGGCTGATAGAAGGGAGGGCATATTGAGAGATGTGATGGTCAGAAGCAAAACACTTTTGAGTAGGGACAGAGTGGAAGGAGTGAGAGAGAAGGATAAATAGGATGGAAAAGCAGGATGGCTAATATGACAGAAAAAGAAAATGACAAATGTTGGAAGGGATGTGGGAAAATTGGGACACTAATGTACTGTTAGTGGAGTTGTGAAATGACCCAACCATTCTGGAGAGTAATTTAGAACCATGCTTAAAATACTATAAAATTGTGCATACCCTGTGACCCAACCATACCATTACTAGGTACTAGGCCATCTCCAGTCATACTGATTTATATCTGGCCACTGGACCCAGCTGGCTCTGGAGGAGAAAGTGAGGTTGGTGACTTTACGTAGTCCTCCCTCACTTAAATACAATTCATTTGCAAGTCATGGCATCATCTTCCTGATGTCATGGTCCTCTTCAAGAACAAAGGACAAACCACACACACCATTACTAGGTTTGTATCCCAAAGAAATAAAAGAAAAAGAAAAAAAAATATATGTACAAAAACATTTATAGCAGCAATTTCAGTGGTGGCAAAGAACTGGAAATCGAGGGGATGCTCATTAATTAGGGAATGGCTGCCCAAGTTGTGGCATATGATTGTGATGGATTACTATTGTACTATAAGAAATAAAGAGTAAGATACTTTCAGAAAAACATGGAAAGACATAAACTGATACCAAGTGAAGTGAGCAGAACCAGGATAACGTTGTACACAGTAACAGCAATATTGTAAGATGGTCAATTGTGAATGACTTTCCTGTTCTCAGGAATACAGTGATCTAATATAGTTTTGAAGGACTCATGATGAAAAATAATATCCATGTCCAGAGAAAGAACTGGTAGAGTCTGAATACAGATTGAAGCATATATATATTTTTTACTTTCTTTTTTCTTCTTTTTTTCCTGGTCTATGTTTTTTTTTTTTTTTTCCTGCAACATGGCTAGTATGGAAATATGTTTTGCATGATTACACATATATCACCTATATCAAATTGCTAGCCTTCCTAATGAGGGGTCAGAAGAAGTGGAGAGGGAGAGAATTTGGAGCTCTAAATTAAAAAAAAAGGTCAGAAAATTCTGAATGTAACTGAAAAAATAAAGAAAAAGAAAGTGCAATAACTGACAGGAATAAAAAAAACAGAGGGTTGCCTCCAATCAGGATTAGAAAAATTTTTTAAAAAGGGAAGAAAGTAGCATATGAAAACTATAGGCCAATAAACTTTGTTCTAATTCTGGTCAAAATTCTAGAGCACACTACTAAAAAATGTTTAATAAGTCTCTAGAAAAGAAAATGGTAAATGCAAAGAGCTAGCATGGATTTTTAAGGATAAACAATGACAGAATAGGATCAGGTAGGTGGCTCAGTGGATCGAATTCCAGGCCTATAGTCAGAAAGACTCATCTTTTGAGTGTGAATCTGGCCTAAGACACTTACTAGCACTGTGACCCTGGGCAAGTCACTTAATCTAGTTTGCTTCAGTTTCCTCATCTATAAAATGAGTTGGAGAAGGAAATGGCAAATTATTCCATTATCTTTGCTAAGAAAACCCCAAATGGCATCACAAAGAGTCAGCCACAATTGAAAAATGACTCAGTACTTATCTATATTTGCCCATGCCTGGTTCTGACTCTGTGTAAGTGACTTAGACTTTTCCATCACCAAATCACCAGTTGGTCAGTTTTATCACTTGCACGATAGGATACAATTATCTCTCTCCCTCTCTAAATACAATTGTGTTTAATAAATAATAAGAGTAGCTCACATTTATATAGCATTTTTGCTATATATAATACACATCATATCATTTGATTCTCACGATGTCCCTGTGGGATAGTTGTTGTTAATAATAATAAAACTATTATTATTATTATTCCATTTTTGTAGATGAGGAAAATGAGGTTCAGAAGATTGTGGGACTTGATCTAGATCACACAGCTAGTGAGTGTCTGAGGTCATATTGGAATAGAGATATATATTCTGATCCCAAGCACAATACTCTATCCATTATGGCTTATTGTCTACCAATGAAAGTCTATGAAACACCTACAAGGCCCCATGCTAGATTCTGAGGCTATATGCAAAGTTAAAAAAAAAATGACAATCTATTTCCTAAGGGAGCTTTAGGGGGATAGTTTATGTAAATACAAGTAAGTGTAATGCAAGATAGGAAGCATGCTTTAGTAGAATTAGCACTAGACTTCTGAGAGGCAGAAATCCTATTTTTGAGTGCCAGCTCTACAATTTAAATGGAATAAGCCTTTATTAAGTGCCTACTATATGCTAGGCCCTGTGCTAAGGACTTTACAAATATGATAATATTCGATCACAAAAAACCCAGTGAGGTAGGTGTTAATATCTATTATTCTCATTTAATGGTTGAGGAAACTGAGGCAGAGAGAAATGAAGTGACTTGCCCAGGGTTACACATTTACTGTCTGAGGCCAGAATTGAGCTTAGGTTTTCCTGACTCCAGGCCCACTGGTCTATCCACTGTGCCACCTAGCTTCCCCTTACCAGCTTAGGCAAAGTATTGCCCCTTTCTGGGCTATACCCATATCTGTGAAATGAGAGGGTCAGACCAGGTCAGGGGTTCTTAAATTGGGGTCCATTAACTTGATTTTAAAAATATTTTAATAATTATTTCAATATTTCTTTTTCTGTTGCAATTTAATGCATTTTATTTTATGTATTTAAAAATTTTATTCTGAGTAGCGCTTAATTAGACTGCCAAAAGGGTTTATGCCCCCCAAAACTTAAGAACCTTTGGATTAAATGGTAGAATGTAAGGTTTGAATACATGCACTATTTTTTTTTTGTCTTTGTATCAATAGTGCCTAGTATTGTGCCTTTAACATAGTAGGCACTTGACCAACACTTGTTGAATTGAATTGACTTTAATCTCTAAATTTACTCTTTAGACATTATTCTGAGACACCCAAAATGTCCTATGGTTTGAGGAGAGAGAAGCCTTTCTGGTTGTGAGGGGGGAATCTTGGCAAGCATCCCAGAGGAGGGGACACCAGATCTCTGCCTTGTGGGAAGAGAAGGGTTTCACTTGGCAGAGAGGAGGATGGAGTGTGTCCCAGGCATGGGGGGATAGCCTGAGATGAGAGAGAGCAGGAGGAGTTTGGGGATCAGATGGCCATCCAGTTTGGCTGGAACACTGAGTAGGTGAAGGAGAGCACAGGGAAACAACTTTTGCAAAAAAGTGTTGATTGTGAAACAAGTCCCAGTGAGGCCCAGGGGCTTGAGGGTCCTGAGATCCCCAGTGCAGGGGCACTGATGTCCTTGGCCAGGGCAAGCCTGGGACCCAGATAGGGGCTGCCAAAAACAACAGTTGTTAAATTGTCAACAGTCAACAAGCCCAAACAGGGATAAACAAACCCGAGCTAAACAGAAAGCAATATGTCTTGCCTCATGCCCGGGAGGCAGCCAAATGCAGACACTGGCAGGCCACCAGGGAAAATGAATACAGAAGGTAGAGAGGGCCCCCTCCACTGAGGAAGACCTGCCTGAAGTCCTCAGAAGCCCATTTCCAGGAACTCACAGCCCCGCCTCCCAGGCAATCCTTCCCAGTGCTCTCTTGAGCAGGCCGAGTGGTTGTTTCTTGGAAAACTGTGCTCTCCGTCCCACTCTCAGCTTGCAAGACGATCACCCACACCCTGGAGGCCACCCAAGAGGCAAAGGGAAGAGACAGTGGCGGTCTGAGCAGGCTGGGCCTGGGCCATAGCTGGCTTCCCCGGAAGGAGAGAGCCTGGCAGGGCTGATGAGCAGCGTGGTACAGTGGAAGGGCTCCTGGCTTTGGAATTAGAAGGGCTAGGTTCAAATCCTGGCTTAACTGCTTACTATCTGTGAACTGGGGCAAGTCACGTGACCTGTCTCAGTCTTGCCATCTGTAAATTGAGGGGATTGGACTAGATGATCTCTAAGATCTTTTTAATTTCTAACATGTTATGATAAAAGGTAGCCTACTGTCTAACAGATATGTGACCTCCCTGTCCTCACCCATTTAATCTAGTAAATCAACAAGCGTTCATTAAGTGCTTACTAAGTGTAAGGCATTGTGCTAAGCAATGGGAATCCAAAGAGGTTTGGGGCTCAGGCAAGTCACTGCTTTTATTCTGCCATCTTGGCTCCACCCTCATGGGGATCCAAAGGGGCAAAAAAAAAATCTGCCCTCAAGAAGCTTATATTCTGATGAGGGAGACAATGTGAAAACATGTCTATATATGTATCTATAGATGGGATGTTCTCTTGTAGAAAGTGGAATTTTAGCTTAGACTTGAAAGAAGCTAAGGAAGTTAGGAGGCTAAGATGAGGAGGAAGAAAATTCCAGTTATGGGGGACAACCAGTGAAATGGTATGGCATTCAGAAAAAGAGTGTCCTTGGAGAGAAAGAGATCAGTGGCTCATAGAGTGCTTTACAGCCTCAGCCCAGTTTGGATCTCATATTCTCATGCCCATTCTGTGAAGGAGGCAAGTAGGAGATTATTATTTTCATTTTACAGAGAAGTGAATTGAGATCCAGAAAAATAAAATGCCTTTCCTATGATCCCAAAACGCTTAAATGGAAGAAAGAACAATTTCCTCATCTATAAACTGAGGAGGAAGGGGAAGTCAATCTCCGAGATATCTTCCATCTCTCAATTTATGATCCTCTTTAGGAGAGAACTAGGGCAGTTTCTGGCATGTGGTAGGTTTTTAATAAATACTTCTCCATTGGTAATAGATTGATCCTGAGGAGAAAACTGAGATTCAAAAAGAGTAATGCGTCTAAAGTCACACAGCTTGTAGGAAGGGAAGGTGTGACTTGAATCAGTCCTTTCAATTCCTAGGTTAGTGTTCTTTCTATTACACCATCTGCTTCACACCATTTCCTTCTTTGGATCAGTTGGCTTATGCCCAACTATAGCAGAGACCAAATTGTTTATGTCAACTCTGACTTCTTGGAGCACTCCAACCGTCCCTAGGGGATTCTTGCTGTTCTTTTTGCAGCTCTTGGTATCGTCAGAAAAAGATGAGGGAAGGGGTATTCTAGGTGGTTGGAGGTAGGATGCCCAGGATCACTAAAATCTTGCCCAGACAGGGGGAAGATCTGGAAGAAATATTAGGTACTACCTAGTTAAAGATCCTCACTTTTTTGGAGGAGACAGCCAGGCT
Source organism: Vombatus ursinus (assembly GCF_900497805.2). NCBI lineage: Eukaryota > Metazoa > Chordata > Mammalia > Diprotodontia > Vombatidae > Vombatus > Vombatus ursinus. The sequence continues at coordinate 8,425,999 of NW_020947062.1, read as the reverse complement.
TAGAGAGAGGAAGGGAAGGGCCCAAGACCATATGGTGTGGCAGAACAGAGATTAGAACCCAATTCTCCACAGCCATCTAAAAATGAAACAGATTGCTTTGAGAGATGGTGAGTTGCCTTCACTGAAGGTTTTCAGCAAAAGGTAGTTTGTTGAGAATTCAAGGTTTAGGTAGAGGTTAGACTTTACTAGATGACCTCTGCAGAGGGGTTTAACTTGGAGATTCTGTGATTTTATAGTTAAGGGTGGTCAAGGGTTGTCTTGATATAATGAAGGGCCTTTTATTAATAAGAGCCAAGAAAAAATGGAATGAATTATCCCAGAAACAGTGAGCTCCTTGCCACTGGTGGTTTTCATTTCTTTATGTTTTGTTCATTTATTCATTAATTTATTTACTTGGAGCTGTCAACTCCTATTTTTCAAACATTAGTCAATAATTGTCTAATAGTATATGGTGCTTTCTGCACATGTACCTCACCTCAAAGAAATTAGAGAATATTTTCTCATTTCCTCTTTGGTGCCAGCTTATAATTATAATTATATGATACAACTTTGTTTTTCTTGTTCTTTTTATTTATATTATTGTCTTCATTATGGATTTTTCCTAATTTCATTTACATCAGTTCATATATTTTCCCATGATTTTTTTTTCTCAACACATTCTTAGGTCCTTAACAACAGATTCATGTTTAGCCATTCCCCAATTAATGGCTTTACAACTTTTCCAGGTATTTGTAAGACAAAAAGTACTGTTATAAATATTTTATTATGTTTAGGAGCTTTCTTTCTGTCTTTGACTTTCTTGTGGTACACACACAGCAATGGGACCTCTGGGTATAGAAATCTAATCTTTTTTTTTACATAATTCCAACCTATTTTCCAGAATAATTTGGTCAATTCTCACAGCTTAACTATCAGTATATTAGTGAATCTGTCTTCTTGATACACCTTCATCTTTGACTACTTCCATATTTTGTGATCTCTATCAATTTTCTGAGTGTGAGATGAAATTTCATTTGTTTTAAAATACAATTCTCCTATTATTAGTTATTTGGAGAAAGCTTCCATAAGGTTTTTTAATAGTTCAAAATTCTGAGAATGGCTTGTTCATGTCTTTTGACCACTAATCTATTGGAGAATGCCTCTTCTTCTTACTGTGATATCTATCTATCTATCTGTCTATCTATCTATCTATCTATCTACCTATCTATCTACATGCATACTATAAGGGTATATTTATATATAATACACACATATAAAAACACCATAATATGTATATGCACACACATTTACATGTAGTAATATACATATATGTGTAGTTTTCATATATTAACTAAGGTTATTGTAATTATATAATAAAGATATCTCTAGGTATATAGTGTTAGCTGTCTATATACCTTGGATATTGGAACTTCATCTGAGATATTTGCTGCAACGGTAATTATCCCAGCCTACAATTTCAATCAAATAAAAAGCATTTCAAAGTGCTATTGTGTTCCAGGCTTTGTGCTAAGCATCAGTGTTATGAAGAAAAAGCCCTTGAGATGCTTATATTCTTATGGAGGAGACAAGATGAATATTAAAAAAATACACAAGAAACATACAGAATAGTTACAAGGTAACCTTAGAAGGGAAGGCACTAGCACCTGGGGAAACCAAGAAAGTCTTTATGCATAAGTTGGCATTTGAACTGAATCTTAATGGAAACCAGGCATTTGAAGAGATGTAAGTGAAGGGGGAAGGGGAGAGCATTCTATTCATGGAAGACAGCTAATGAAAAGGAAATAAATTTCAAGAGGTGGCTTTTGTGTGAGGAACAGCAAGTAGACCAGTGCTGATGGATCATACCAGTTCAGGGAGTTCAGGGATCATAAGAGTAATGTGCAACGAGGCTAGAAAAATAGGAAAGAACCAAGTTTTGAAGAGCTTTATGACAACATAGGACTTTGTTCTCTGATCACACTGATGATAGGAGTTTATTGCATGCAGGGTAACATGGTCAGACCAACACTTCAGGAAACTTACTTTTGGAGTAGGAGTGAGAAAAATCCTTTTTTATTCTAGCCACATTGATTTTGTTTATGCAACTTCAGAAGCCATTTGATCCAACTTACACCTGAAAAAAAATTCCATTAAAACATACCTAAGTAGCCATTTAGTCTTTGCTTGAAGACTTCTTATTGTAAGAAAGTTATTATCAGGCAGGTCCATTGGTTTAAGTTTAGGTTCAGGATTTGAATGATAAGACACTTGAAGACCATCTAACAGTTAGCAAAAGGAAGTGTACTTAGGGCATGGACAGAATGTTCCATTGCAATACAGCATTCATTTTAGTCAGATGTTGCTTCTCTGCCTCTGCTCTTGCCATGGTGGCACACCAGTATTGAGGGAGGAGCTTCTGACTTGTGTGCTGACTTTTGTACTTAGACCCCCAAGAATGAAAAAAAAATGTAGAATAAATAAAGCATTTATTAGGTATTTACTATGTGCAAAGAACTATGCTAAGTGCTGGGTATACAAAAAGAAGAGTAAAATAGTCCTTGATCTCAAAGAGCTCACATTCTAATGAAAGAGACAACACAAATGGAAAGCTTCAGCTGCAAGTTAGATGGAAAAGTTCCATGGTCCTAAAGGCAGAACAGCAAGGCAGATGGTAATTCCTCTTCTTTAACATCATTAATGCTTTGTCGAGGGTTTGAGTGTTAGTTCATAAATCAAAGGATCATGGATCTTGAGCTAGAAAGGACCTAAGAGGCTCCCTGATCTAATGCTCTCGTTTTAGACTGGAGGAAACTGAGGTCCACAGACATTAAGTAGGGAGTTCCCAGTGATAATTAAGTTTCAAAGATTTCCTCCATACTTTTAAGGAAAAATTCGCCTACTCTGCATGGCAATGACTGGAGTAGATATTGTTCCTACCACACCTTCTATGAGAGGGAAACTACAATTTCTGGACACATTCCATTCCATTTTGGAATAACTCCAATCGTTGGAAGGTTTTTTGTTTTGTTTCTAAACTTACATCAAGCCTAGGAAGTTGGGAACTTCCCAGTCCCAACTCATTGATTTTAGCTCTGCCCTCTAGGGCCAAACTTAATGAGTTTAATCCTTCTTTCACAGGGCAGCCTCTGAAACACTTGAAGACTGCTATTACAGCCCACTTGAGCCCAGGGTGTTTTGGATTTTCATGAGCTCATGTTTCTTTGAAGTATCACTGATCAAGGCCTGAGCCACTTTCTATGTTGGCCTCAGACACCAGACTTTATTTTCTCATTTCATCCAGCCTTCCAGCCATCCACCTAGGCCTTATTGCTATCTCCCTACCACCACTGCCTTTTTATTCCACACATACGCTAGCTCTGCCTATACTGGAAATGGGCCCCTTGATATGGATCTCCAGAAACCATCCCCCTACCTTCTAGTCTGTGGGAAATTTAACCTAATCATCTTTGAAGCTCCCACCTTAGGGCCCAGCCCATTCGATTAATAATTGAATAAATGTAAACTAGTCAACCTAGCCCATCACATCAACTAGGTAGCCTTAGACACTAGACCATGTTTCACTTTAATCTCCCATCTAGCCATCCAGCCATCTAGCCATACACATGTATATGTACTCTCTCTCTTCCCCCCACTTCTATGCCCTTCTCCCTTTGCCCTGGGCATATTAATAAAATCAATAGTACCATTTTTTTTTCTAGAAAGAAAATGCATTATATCAATTCACCATCCCTGTGACTTCCCAAGTCATAAATCTTTACTCTGACCAACACACTTCTATAGATATAGTATTCTCCTTATAGAATGTAAGTTCTTTGAAGGCAGGGGCTGCTTTTCTTTTGTACTTCTGTTTCTAAAGCCTAGTAAACTATCATGTGCTTAATAAATTCATTCATTCATTTGACTCTCTGTATAAAAGGATAGTGGAGAATAGAGGGATGGGAACAGAACTATATAAACCTGAGCTATTCTAAAGAATGCCAGGTTCTGAAATCACACAAGGAGATAACAAAAGACGACACTTCCCAGGGACATCTCTGGGTGCTCTCCCTGAAATATCTGCATCTTGGTGAAATCCATCTATGAAAAACTTGAAAGGGACAAGATGATACCAGAAGATTCTCTGAATGGAATGAGAAGGGAGAGTAGTTGAAACACTTTGCTTTGGATTGATGCTTAGGAGTCTTAGGGCTGTTTATAAAGACATAAGCCTCAGCACTTTTTTAAAAACCAGCTTGGGGGAGCCCCATCCTTCTCTCCCAGATGCTTTCTGCTTAATTCATTGCACCTTAAACCCTAAACCACCAAGTAAATAACTATCATTACTCTAACTGCCTCTTTCATTTCCTTCCTCCATTTTCCACCCCAAATGCTTGGGAATCTGGTCTTACAATCTATAACTTAACTCTAGGTTTCTAGGTTTTCATTTTGTAGGAAGGAAGGGAAAACATTTCTAAAACTTAAAGTACTATAGACCTGTGAATTTATTTTCATTCTCATCATTATTATTACTATTACTTCCATTCCAGTCCATTAAACCTTTGGATAACTCTAATTGTTAGGAAGTTTTTTTCCTTATTAACAAGCTGAAACCTCACTCTTCATAACCTCAACCAACTGTTCCGGTTGTGCCCTCTGGGACCAAGCAGAGAAAATCTAATCCTTCTTTCACATGAGAACTGGACCAATACTTGAAGGCAACTATCATGTTCTGGCAGCAGAGACATGAGCCCTTGGCATTGTTGCTGGGTTGTCTGAGAGTGACTGCCAGCTTTGCCCTTTCCTCTCTGGGGTTTCTATCACTCTCTTGAGGTTTCTTCACATCCACAGATGTAATCTTACCACATCTGACAAGAAAATCATAGCCTCCTTTTTTCTTGTCTAACTTCTAATTCTCAGGTGATTCTAACATTTTCATAAGATGAGGCAAGAGGGGACATGATAATAGTCTTCAAGCAAATGAAGAGTTGTCAAGTAGGAAAGGGATTACCTTTATTCTTTTTGGCCCCACAGGACAAAACTAAGGGTAATATATGGAAGCTGCAGAGGTGCAGATTTAGACTTGATATGAGGGGGGAAAAAACCCCTTCTTAACAATTAGAGCTTTCAAAAGTGTCTTGGGTTGCCTTGATAGGTAGTGGGTTTCCTCTCTAGGGTCTTGGACTGAAATCGGTATGATCATTCAAGGGAGATGTGCTTGTTCAGTAATGGGTGGCCTTGGAAGTCTCTTCTGACTTTGAGACTGTAAAATAGTGGGCACTTTAATAACCTATCTCAAATTATACCAAAAAAGCAGCAATGGTAAAGCATGAAAAAGTGAAAAATAGAAAGAACAGTTAAATAATGAAAATAATTACGTAAAATGATTTAGAAGCAGTTAAATACAGAAGCATAGTGTTGGATGAACTCAAGGACACCAGCTACAGAGGTGAAGACTCTTTTTTCAAAAAACTGCTGGGAAAAGTAGACAGTAGAGTGGGAGAAATTAGGTTTAGACCAACATCTTATACTATATACCATAGTAAGCTCCAAATAGAAATATGATCTAAATATAAAAGGTCATATCGTTTTAAAATATTAGATAAAAAGAGGAAGGGATACCTTTCACAGCTATGACTAGGGGGAGAATTCTTAACTAAAGAAGGGATAGAGGTGATCAGAGAAGATAAAATGGACAATTTCAATTATGTAAAATTGGAAAGCTTTTGCTGAAGCAAAATCAATGTAATTAGAATTATAAAGGAATTATTTATGATAAAAAATAATTACATTCTTTATAATTCTAAAGGAAACTGGGATTATACATTAACTGGGGAAAATATTTGTAACAAGTTTCTATGATAAAGGTATGATATTTAATATACATGAAAAATAGATTCAAATCTGTAAGAATGAGAGCCATTCTCTGATAGATAAGTGGTTACAGGATATGAATAGTCAGTTTCACTTAAAAATGTAAGCTGTCCTCAACCACATAAAAATGCACTAAGAAAGGCAAATTAAAACAACTCTGAGGTTCCACTTCACCCCCTCATGTTGAGAAAATAATTTTTGTGGAAGGGACTATAGGAATTCAGGCACATTACTGCACTGTTGATGGAACTATGAATTCATCCAACTATTCTGGAAAGCAATTTGGAACTATAACCTCAAAGTCACTAAACTATACATATTTTTAAGCTCAGTAATAATGCTTTTTTATTCTCATACCTTAAGGAAGCCAAAGGCAGAGGGAAAGAACTCAAATGTAACATATAGATATAGATAGAGATATAGATAGAGATATAGATATAGATATATACACATAGTAACACTTGTTGGTTTAGAAAAGAACTGGAAAAAAGGTGGGGATTGAGATAATTGTGGAACATGAATAAAATAGAATCTTATTGTTCTATGTTGTGTATATGAATAATAATACTGTGATAGATTCAGAGAAATATGAGAAGACTTAGACTGAACAGATATAACATGAAATGAGCAGAACTAGGATACCAATTTTCATGATGAACACAATAATGCTGGGGAAATCAACTTTAAAAGACTTCAGAACTCCGATCAATGCAGTGATCAGCCATGACTTCAAAGGACTGATGAAGTATGCCACCCATCTTGTGGCAGAGAAATGATGTACTAGAGGTTCAGATAGAGTGAGTCGTGAATTTTAAGAGAGAGCTAATGCATTGGTTAATTTTTCTTCAATGTGCTTTATTTATTACAAGGGAGGGTTTCTGTTGTATGGGAAGGGGTTGGGAGGAGGCATATTAGTTGGCAATGACAGAAATTAAAAAAAAAGGAAGAAACAAATATCAACAAAACATTGATTAATAAAGCAAAAACACAGAAGAAAAATAAAAGAAGTTCAGAAGTGGGCCCAACCAGGAAAATTTTATTTCTGTCCAGCTAAATTTAATATACATTTAAAAAAAACTGTACATAACAGAAGGTCACAATCCCATATATACAATTTTCTTCTTGTGTTCTTTGCATTTTGAAATGTTTCTGTTTGTTAATGATTAATAAGTTCATAATAAAAAATGAAATATATACTTCCTTAAAGAAAAAAAAATGTAATTTTTGTGCCAGGAGAAAATATGTCTTAATAATGAATGCTTTTCAAGGTTGATTGCAAAGTTAAATTATTTGAAAGAAAACTGAGCAGGAGGATCTAAATGGCCAAATAGCTGTCAGCAGTAAGTAGCAGGATTTACATGGGGTGGAAAGGGAGGGAAGAGCAAGAGGACTGAGAACTGGCATTGGTGGTAGTGAGGGGTGTGGCAAGGGAATAAACAGTACAGACCACTAACATTGGAAACTTACCTGTATTTCCTGCAATGGAAGGGATTTAATTAACCAGCTTGTTGAAAGGAAAGACAAACTGTAAAAGATCACTGGTGTTTCTGAAACTAGGCCTCTCCCTCATTACACAGGGGCAGCGTGACAGATTAAATCAGAGTGGGAAGGAATTTCCAACACAGTGTTGCGTCAAGGCTTCTGATTTCCTTAATTGACTTTCCTTCTGTGTGTGGGCTAGCCATGTCCTAGAGATGGTAGGAATTTAAATTTTATGCCATAGATTATCAGGAAAAACTGTGGCTATGGTACTTAATACTTTGTTGAAGTCCATCTCCAGTGTTTTATTGTATTAGGGAAGTGACCTGAGGTCAACAGAGCACAAGCTCTGTAACATCCTACCAAGCCTGAAAGGCTTGCAAGTATGGACCTAGAGATGGCTCTGTCATGTGATGATCAATCTAGCTACATGGAAAGAGGCTCATTACCAGAAACTTGACTACCAGGGAATGGATTTTTCTGGTTACTATGACTCACAGAAAATACTAGAGGTTGCTAGTTGGAGGGAGTTAACGAATTCTCCATAATCTTAGTGCCTTCCTCTGAGATTATTTACAGTTTATCCTGTATGCAAATGAAATTCATGTTGTTTCCCCGCCATTGGATTGTGAGATCTTTGACGGCAGAGACTGGTTTTTTTGTTGTTGTTGCTGCTTTTTTTTGTTTTTTTTTTTTTTGTTTGTTTTAACCTTTCTTTTTAACCCCAGTACTTAGGACAGTGCCTGGCACATAGTAGGTACTTAATAAACTCTAGTTGACTAGCACTACTCACTGACTGATAAATCATTGAAGTATTGAAAAGTAATATGGGCTCCCTAAGGTCCCCAGATGGCTTTGGTATGCCTTGCTATTTTTTAGGTTTGATGGGCATCTTTTCATTAGCATATATTTAAGTCCACAATTCCAAGCCCTCACTAATGATTCACTTATTTAGAGGTGTCAAACTCAGGACTCAAATCAAAACTCCCATGCAGAACCAGATTAAAATATAATTGGGAAATGTTTAACAAAATGAGTCAAAATACAACATAGATAATGTTGATTTGTGGTTTTCTAAGACTATATATGGCTACATGGATCCCGTGTCTATTAGAGTTTGTCACCACCATTCTAGGTAGCCTTTGAGGTCTTTTTCACCTCTAGATCTATGATTCTTGGCTTTGATCCTAAAATAAAATGCAAGGCAAAATAAAATGTAAGGTAAATGGCAAAGAATATAATCAGGTCATAAATATTCCCTAATTCTTCCCTTTATCTTTGCCATACAGAGGATAGGATAGATATTGTATCATTAGAGATTTGGTCCCTGACAATGAACTTAGAACAGAAGTCTGGGGAACAAATTCTGAATGGTTTTGTATAGTGGGCTAAGAATGGCTTTTACATATCAAAATAAAATTGGCCAAATCCACCCCAAGGGTGGTTTTGTATAGTCCAAGAATTAGGAATGGTTTTTATATTTTTTAATACAACAAACTTTATTTAAAAATATAAATCTGAAAGAGTACTCATAAGTTTAGAAATAAGGTTATTGAGAATCATGAAGTGGATGCTCATCTACATTAATTAATTTTTATTTTATTTTTGAGCAGATTTAGACTATTTTCCCCATTGTAGCATGAATGTGTTAGTATAGAAGTTTTTTGGATTATCCCACCCCCAGCTCACAAATTGGGTCCCTCAGAGTATGATTATCCTTCTCTATCTGCTCTCTACTCCCAAAGACTGTGCAGGTTTGAATTCTTAAAATTTTAGCTCTTATAGCTCACAAGTCCCCACATATGTGTTTTTCTTTTAATAGTCTGCTAGAAGCTACAATAAACTCAAATCAAAATCATTTACTGAAAAAACATAGCAAGAAATTTGGAGTCTAGACTTTTTTTAATAACTTTTTTTTTTAAACAAAATGTTGTCTACTTCAAGACAAATAGCAAGAACAAATATTCAATTTTTTTTCTCCAAAACCTCAAGGGGAATAATCCCCCTAAACTACTTCAGTTCCTACATGGCATTGATTCCACCAAATCCATGTCCAGATGCAGTGTGACTGCTGTATGAATCTTTCTGCTGGGCAAGAGTGGATTCTGACTCCTAGATTCCTGCGGCTTACTCTGCCAAGGTCAGAGCCTCCACAACTTGTTCCAAAAAAAATGGAAAAGAACAAAAGAAAAGGTCAAGGAAGCCACATTTCTTGGGGGCCATATCACCTTAAAGGGGGAAAGCCCCAGAGCCCTTTTCCTTACAGCATTGTTTCTTCACCAGGCTGGGTGCTTAAAATGGGAAACCTAAGAGTTGACACAGTTAAGAGACCCAGATTTGGAGGCACTGAGTTCTTGAGGACTCATGTTCTACTTTTTTCCTCTTACCTCTCACAGACTGTAGACAAGGCATGAAAGTTTTATCTTTCCTCTGCACCACCACTCCCCACCTCAACCCTCATTTTTTGTCATTGACAATGACAATATGCATAAGAAGCATGTGATTTTAGAAGGCATGTGCTTACATAATATCCTGAGAGGGAGATTTAAAGGACTTTGCTTCCTGAACCCCAACTGTCTATGTAGAGAAGTTTGAAGAGACAGATCCTAGTACCTAGGGCAGAGATCCTCACTTGCAGGCCTCAGTGCTTTGATTTCAAGGGATTTGAACTAAGGAAGTATCCTACCATCCTAGGAAAAGAGTTCTGGTCTTTTGTTCTGAAAGAACCTAGCAGTGCCCTAGCCAAGGATTTCAGTTTAGATAAATGTGGTAGACTCTATAGCCAAGTAATAGAGTAAAGTATCCAGCAAAGAACACCTCTAGTGAGCTCAACAAAGAAATGCACCTAGTCAAGAGATCTCACTCATTGTGAAGCAATGTGGGGGATATGCACAATAGGACATCAGGGACCTGACAGTATCTGACATATGACCATCTACATAGTCTTCTTGCATGTAGGCCTTTCATGTCTAACCTCTATATTTACTGATGACATACATTTGTAGGAGAGAATACTTTAGGTTTATGGAGAGAAATTTCCTAGTACCAATTTTCTTAGCATATTATTTCAAAGCCTTTACTATGAACTGATTGTGTTCTCTGGTTGACTATTGAAAGGCAAACACATTGGTATGGGCTTATGAGTGTTAAAGGTACTGACACAGAGAATGTCCTGAAGCTGGAATAGACAGATACTGGGGAAACAAAACTAAGAATCTGAGTGCAGTTGGGGAGTGGTTGGGTAGAGGTGCCTATAGGGCTCTACATGTAATATGGGGATATATATCTTTGTGCATATCCCCATGTTACCTAATAAAAGATACCTAATAAAAGGGATATTTGCAAAGAAAATTCTTTGTCAACCTTAAAGTGCTGAAGAAATATGAATGACTTCTATAGTGATCAAGAATCAGGGCTGAGAGGCCAGGGGGGCAGAGCCAAGATGGCAGAGTAAAAGCAGTGACTTTCTTGAGCTCTCCCCCAAACCCCTCAAAATACCTGTAAAAATGACTCTAAACAAATTCTAGAGCAGCAGAACCCACAAAAAGACAGAGTGAAACAAATTTTTAGTCCAAGACAGTCAGGAAGGTAGACAGGAAAGATCTGTTGTGCCAGTCTGGGAGAGGACTGCAGTTCAGCTTGGGCTACACCTGCAAAGACAGACCTAGCAAACCCAGAACAGGTCTCAGGGGACTGAATCATGGGCAGCTGTGCTGGTTTCCAGACTTCTCAACCCACAAACACCAAAGACAACTCAGAAGGTCAGTGGGAAAGTTCTGTCAGATGTGGGTGGGAGGAGCGTGGTCCAGCCCTGACCCTAGTGCAGCCCCGGGGTGGCAGCCACAATGGCAGTGGCTGATTCTGGAGCTCTCAGCCCACAGACAGTGTTGGGATTGAGCAGCTAATCAGCAGGGGACTGCAGGGATCTCTTTGTTGGTGCTGAAGCAGGATTCTCTTGCTTTACTCATGCTTGAATCTGAGTCATAGTCCTGCATGGTGGTCCTGGGGAGAGGAAGAGCTTTGGCATGGTGGAGATTGTGACAGCACTGGAGAGGGAATCCTCTTCACATTTCAAGGCAGAAAAGAGTGGTTGTGGTTACTCATAGACCAGAGCACAGGCCAAGAAAGGAGTAAACAGCTCCCTTTTGATCATACCATCTTGGAAGAATTGAAAATTTAGAGTCCCTACAAGTACCTCTGAAAACAGCTGTACAAAACCTCTAAAGCTTGGGACAGTACACTCGCCACACTAGAAGCAGAGCCCTACATTAACAAAGAGTTTAAAAGTCAAGCAAATGGCTGGGAATATGAGCAAACAATGTAAAAAAACAAACAGACTATAGAATCTTACTTTGTTGACAAAGAAGATCAAAACATACAACCAGAAGAAGACAATAAAGTCAAAGCTCTTACATCCAAAACCTCCAAGAAAAATATGAATCAGTCTCAGGCCATGGAAGAGCTCAAAAAGGATTTTGAGAAGCAAGTAAGAGAAGTAGAGAAAAAATTGGGAATAAAAATGAAAGTGATGTAAGAAAATCATGAAAAATGAATCAACAGCTTGCTAAAGGAGGCCTAAAAAAATACTGAAGGAAAGAGCACCTTAAAAAATAGACTAACTCAAAAGGTAAAAGAGGCCCAAAAAGCCAATGAGGAGAAGAATGTCTTCAAAAGTGGAATTGGCCAAATTGAAAAGGAGGTCCAAAAGCTCACTGAAGGAAATAATTCCTTAAAAATTAGAATGGAGCAAATGGAAGCTAATGACTGTATGAGAAATCAAGAAACTATAAAACAAAACCAAAAGAATGAAAAAATAGAAGACAATGTGAAATATCATCATTGGAAAAACAACTGACCTGGAAAATAGATCCAGGAGAGAGAATTTAAAAATTATTGGACTACCTGAAAGCCATGATCCAAAAAAGAGCCTAGACATCATCTTTCAAGAAATTATCAAGGAAAACTGCCCTGATATTTTAGAACCAGAGGGCAAAATAGAAATTGAAAGATACACTGATCATCTCCTGAAAGAGATCCCCAAAGGATAACTCCTAGGAATATTGTAGCCAAATTCCAGAGTTCCCAGGTCAAGGAGAAAATATTGCAAGCAGCCAGAAAGAAACAATTCAAGTATTGTGGAAACACAATCAGGATAACACAAGATTTAGCAACTTCTACATTAAGGGACCAGAAGGCTTGTAATATAATATTCTGGAGGGCAAAGGAGATAGGATTACAACCAAGAATCACCTACCCAGCAAAACTAAGTATAATTCTTCAGGGGAAAAAATGGACATTCAGTGAAATACAGGACATTCAAGTATTCTTGATGAAAAGACCAAATCTGAATAGAAAATTTGACTTTCAAATACAAGACTCAAGGGAAACATGAAGAGGTAAACAGGAAAGAGAAATCATAAGGGACTTATTAAGGTTGAATTGTTTACATTCCTACATGGAAAGATGAAATTTGTAACACATAAGACCTTTGTCAGTATTACTGTAGTTGGAGGTAAAAAATTATATGTATGTATATATAGATAGATAGATAAATAGAGGGCACAGGGTGAGTTGAAGATGAAGGGGTGATATCTGGAGAATAAAATTAAGGGGTGAGAGAGGATTATACTGGGTGAAGAAGAAAGAGAGAGGTAGAATGGGGTAAATTATCTCACATAAAAGAGACAAGAAAAGGCTTTTACAGTGGACGGAAAATGGGGGAAGGTGAGAGGGAGTGAGTGAACCTTATTCTCATTGGATTTGGCTTAAGGAGGGAATAACATATACACTCAATTGGGTATGGAAATCTGTCTTACCCTACAAGAAAATAGGGGAAGAAGGGGACAAGAGAGCAGGGGAACGATAGAGGGGAGGGCAGATTGGAGAATGGGTAATCAAAAGTAAATACTTCTAAGGAGGGACAGGGTTGAAAGAGAGAATAGAATAAATGGGGAGCAGGATAGGATGAAGGGAAATATACTTAGTTTTTCACAACATGACTACTATGGAAGAGTTTTGCATGACTACGCATGTATCACCTGTATCAAGTTGCTTGCCTTCTCAATGAGGGTGGATGGGGAGGGAGAAAAGGAGAAAATTTGGAACCCAAAGTTTTAAAAACAAATGTTAAAAAATTGTTTTCACATGCAACTGGGAAATAAGATATACAGGAAATGGGGTATAGAAATCTATCCTGCCCTACAGGAAAATTGAAGGGGAAGAGGTTAAGAGAAGGCAGGGAGAGATAGAAGGGAAGGCAGATTGGGAAAGGGGGTAATCAGAAGCAAACGCTTTTGAGGAGGGACAGGGTTAAAGGAGGGAATAGAATAAATGGGAGAGCAGGATAAGATGGAGGGAATTATAATTAGTTTTTCACAACATGGCTATTATGAAAGTGTTTTGTATGACTACACATGTATAACCCATATTGAGTTGTTTGTCTTCTCAATGAGGGTGGAGGGGGAAGGAAGGGAGAGAATTTGGAACTCAAAGTTTTAAAAACAAATGTTTAAAATTATTTTTACATGCAACTGGGAACTGAAACATACAGGCAATGGGGTATACAAATTTATCCTGCCCTACAAGAAAATAGAAGGGGAAGGGGATAAGAGAAGGGGGGAGTGATGGAAGGGAGGGAAGATTGGAAAAAGGAATATTCAGAATGCACACCATCTTGGGGTGGGCAAAGGGTAGAGATGGGAAGAAAATTTGGAACTCAAAATCTTGTGGAAGTGAATGTTGAAAACTAAAAATAAATTAGTTAATTTAAATAAAATAAAATAAAATAATTGCAGACAATAAAAAAAATCTAAGCCATCTTTAAGAAAACAAAACAAAACAACAACAGAAAAAAACAGTCAAGGCTCAGATTCGATTTATATAGAAAATTTCTTGTAAACTAAACAACCAAGTCATGGATTTTTTTTGTTTTGTTTTTCCTTTTTTTGGCAATTGGGGTTAAGTGACTTGCCCAGGGTCACACAGCTGGTGTCAAGTGTTTGGTCTGAGGCCATATTTGAATTCAGGTCCTCCTGACTTCAGGGCCGGTACTCTATCCACTGCACCACCTAGCTGCTCCCTTTTTCTTTATTTGCTTTTTTCAAGTCAGGAGAAAAGATGAAAAAAATTGTGGTGCTCTAATAAGAGTCAAAGAATCACAGAATTTGGGAGATGGGAGGAAACTCGAAAGTCATGAAGCTCAACACATACATAAAAGGAATTCCCGCAATGACATACTGGACAAGTGTGGAAGGGTGTGTATCACCCATCCTTTGCTTGAGGACCTCCAAAGAGGAGGAGCCTACTGTCTCTTATGGCAGCCAATTCTAACTTTGGACACTTCTAATTGTTAGAAAGTTTTTCCTGACATTAAACAAATGTCAAAAATTGTTTTCACAGGCAACTGGGAACTAATATATACAGGCAATGGGGTATAGAAATCTATCTTGCCCTACAGGAAAATAGAAGGGGAAGGGGATAAGAGAAGGAGAGTGGGTGATGGAAAGGAGGGCAGATCAGGGGAAGGGGTATTCAGAATATATGCCATCTTGAGGTGGTGGGAGGGGAGAAATGGGGAGAAAATTTGAAACTCAAAATCTTATGGTAGTGAATGTTGAAAACTAAAAATAAATTAATTAAAAGTAAAAATAAAAACAAAAATGTTACTTAAAAGCTAGGTTCAAACACTTCCCCCCACCCCCACCCCTTCCAGGATGTTTTTACTAGTCCTTCTGACTGAACACACAAAGTATTTTATTTCTGCTGCCATTATGACCCTTTCATATGCTGTGTTAGAGAATTATTTAGGTCCTTGATTTTTCTCCCCTATTAGACTGAACTCTCTCCATCCCAACTTGGTCACTAGCTATCTCTGTGATTTTTGAAAAAGTCACTTTTCATCTGGGACTTATTTCCTTCTTTTATTATTATTATTATTAACAAATTTTGTTTTGATTCAGCAGACTAATACAAACAAACTCTAAAAACAAGCCAGACACAAGATACATTCCCTAAAAACCATCAAACCAAACAGTATGGCAAAGTGATTACCACATATTGTGCATTTATCCTCGATGTTTCGTCATTTAGTGTTTGCTAAAAGAGAAAAGTCTGTGTGCTGTAGCTTTAATAAGGTAGTACCAATGTTGTCCATTTTATTAGCCTTAAGTGTTTTTTTTTCCCCATTTAATGTTGTCTTCATTTACATAGTTGTAATCATTTTGTGTATATACATTGTTTGGCCCTGGTTTCTTCATTCTGTCTCCATTTAGACCTCATATTTCACTGAATTCTTTATATTCATAGAACCTTACAGAACAATGATATTCCATTACATCCATATTCCAAAATTTGTCCAGACATTCTCAAAACTATGTATTTCAGACACAGTTCACCCGTGCCCAACTTTTTGTTATTACAGATAGTGCTACTGTGAATATTTTCAAACACAGAAGTCTTTTCATGGTGTCATTAAAATTCTTGTGTGTAAAAAATTAGCAATGGATTCACTGGGCCAAAGGTTGTGAACAATTCTATCACTTTTCTTACATAATCTCTTAGAAATTTCTCCTTTGATGCCACAGCATGTTGAGGAGATAACAGTGGTTTTTAAAAGCTATGACAGCAGGGCACAATTTCTGACAGATTCTACCATGCTGGAAAGATTATGTGCTTAGTCCAGGTCATAGGCTTTATTTGCTTTCATAGGATCAATCTAGTTATGTAGAAAGAGACTCATCTCCAATAGAGTGGTCACTAGCTGAGGAACTCTGGCTGTGACTAGCCATTAGGCAAAGAATATTGCAAACCAATCCAATCCAACAAACATTTCTTAAATTCTTACTATATGTCAGGTACTGCAGTAAGCACTGGGGATGCAATCAAAAGAAGAAAAACATTCCCTGTCCTCCAAGAGATTTCAATCTAGTGGGAGGAGACAACAGACAAAAGGAGACTAGGAGAGGGGGAGAGAATAAGTCACTAAGGAGTGACTGATTCCCTTGAGTTGAAAACAGACAGAGTAGTAGATGCAAAGTGGAGGGAAAGAAGGAAACTCAAAAGTCCCCTCATCCATCTCCTCATTTTACAGATAAGGAAGTCAAAGGCCAGAAACCTTTGGGCAAAATTTGAACTTTGCTGAAGGCTAAATAGCAAGTAACAGAGTAATGATTTGAATCCAGGTTCTGTGACTCTAGATTCAATACTAATCTCTGTATGGATCATGCTTTGGCTAAACTTATTTCCCTCAGATTGATGCCCTGTGAATGATTCCGATTTTCTTCCCACTAAGGTGCAACAGTGTGCTCAAAGTTGATGGAGGGAATGCACTATTATTGCATTGTTATTTAATTAAAATGCTTTTGTGCTAAAATGTGTGTCCTCTGGCTGATTATTAAAAGTTAAAACACAGAGTGGCAAAGTGAACAAAAGGTCAGAGTGAGATATTATTCTAGCCCAAGTCAATTTAGGAGGTCAGAAAGAGAGTTCTGTGACTTGAGGGTAGAGGTATACTCAGCGCATATGTGGCTAAATCATCAGTGGTGGGACTAGGTAGTGGCAATGCAGCTTCAGAACTATCTCTGAAAACAGTAATATGGAAAAAACCTGAAGCTTGAGACAATGCCCCTCCCTAAGACCCACCTGAAATAGAACCCAACTTTAACATAAAGTTCAAAATCAGGAAACTGGGTGGGAAAATGAGCAAACAACAAAAAAGAACCTGATGATAAAAGCTACTATGTTCACTGGGAAGATCAAGGCATGAACTCAGAAGAAGACGATGAATTCAAAACATCTATAAACAAAGCCTCAAAGAAAAATGTGAAGAGGGTGGAGCCAAGATGGCAGCAAGAAGCCGGGAATTTGCCTGAGCTCTCCCCAGTTTCTCTCAGAACCAATGTTAAAAAAAAGCCTCTGAACAGATTCTGGAGTGACAGAACCTACAAAAAGATGGAGTGAAATGATCTTCCACCTTAAGACAACTTATAAAGACTCCAGTAAAGGTCTATCTCACTTGAGTAAAAGGGGAGTGCAACCCAATGTGGACAGGTTCAGGCAAACAAGTGGGAGGCTCTTAGCCAAAGCACAGATCAGCAACCATGGCCCCTCGGTCCTGGCTTAGCAGACCAGTGGCAGAACGGGCCAACTGTGAGGCCTCCAGTCACAGGGCAGAAGGCAAATTTCCATCCTCAGAAACCAGGAAATAACAGGTGTCACTAGGCTGGGTCACCCCAGTGCAATGAGCAAACTGCCAGCATCTGAGCCTCCATCACACAAAGCCAGAGTGATCAGGCCCCTGACTCCCAGCACAAGAAGCTTGGGACAGTGCCCCCCGTGCACCAGGAGGGGAGCTCAACTCTAAAAGCTACAAAATAGGCAAAAAAAAAGAGCAAGAAGAAAAAAAGGACATTGACCATAGAAAATTACTATGGTGACAGGGAAGATAAAAGTACAAATTCAGAAGAGGAAAACATTGTCAATATGCCTATATCCAAGGGGAATATGAATTGATCTCAAGCCCAAAAAGGCATCTTAGAAGAGCTCAAAAAGGATTTTAAAAGTCAAATAAAAGAGATAGAATAAAAATTAGGAAAATAAATGAGAAGTATGCAAGAGAGAGTCAACAGTATGGAAAAGAAAGGATAAAAATTGACTGGAGAAAATAATTCCTTACACTAATGCATTGTTGGTGGAGTTGTGGACTAATTCAACTATTTTGGAGAGGAATTTGGCACTATGCCCAAAGGCTATAAAAATGTGCATACCCTTTGCCCCAGCAATAGCACTTCTAGGGCTGTATCCTAAAGAGATCATCAAAATGGAAAAAGGACCCACATGTACAAAAATATTTATAGCAGCTCTTTCTGTGGTGGCCAAGAATTGGAAACTGAGGGGATGCCCATCAATTGGGGAATAGCTGAACAAGATGTGATATATGAATGTAATGGAATACTGTTGTGCTTTTAGAAATGATGAGCAAGCAGACCTTCAGAAAAACCTGGAAAGACTTACATGAATTGATGCAAAGTGAAATGAGCAGAACCGGGAGAACATTGTACACCATAACAGCCACATTGTGTGATGACTAACTTTGATAGACTTAGCCCTTCTCAGCAATGCAAGGATCTAAGACATCTCCAAAGGCCTCATGATGGAAATTGCTATCCACATCCAAAGAAAGAACTATGAAATTTGAATGCAGATTGAAGTATATTATTTGCTCTTTTTTTCTTGTTTTGTTTTGTTTCTTCTTTCTTGTGGTTCCTCCTATTGGTTCTAATTCTTCTTTACAACATGACTAATGTGAAAATAGGTTTAATAGGAATGTATATGTAGAGCCTATGTCAGATTGTATGCTGTCTTGGGGAGAGAGGCAGAGGGAGGGGGAGAAAATTTAAAATTCAAAAGCTTATGAAAGTGTTGAAAACTAAAAATAAATTTTTTTAAAAAGAAAACAATTCCTTAAAAAGTAGAATTGGCCAAATGGAAAAAGAGGTACAAAAGCTAACTGAAGAAAATATTTTTTTAAAAAAAATTAGAATTGGGCAAGAGGATGCTAATGACTCTATGAGTCATCAAAAATCAGTCAAAAAAAGTCAAAAGAATGAAAATATAGAAGAAAATGTAAAATAACTTATTGGAAAAACAACTGACCTGGAAAATAGATTCAGGAGAAATAATTTAAGAAATATTGGACTACCTGAAAGCCATGATCAAAAAAAGAGCCTAGATAGCATCTGTCAAGAAATTATCAAGAAAACTACCCTGCTATCTTAGAACAAGAAGACAAAATAGTCATTGAAAAAATCCACCAATCACTTCCTGAAATAAATCCCAAAGTGAAAACTACAAGGAATATTATAGCCAAATTCCAGAATTATTAGCTCAAGGAAAAAATACTGCACACAGCCAGAAAGAACAAATTTAAATGTTGTAAAGCCACAGTCATTATTACATAGGCCCTGGCAGTTTCTGCATTAAAGGATAGTAGGGCTAGGAATATGATATTCCAGAAGGCAAAGGGGCCTGGATTGCAATGAAGTATCAACTACAAAGCAAAATTGAGCATAATCTTTCAGAGGAGAAGATGGACATTCAGTGAAATAGGGAACTTTCAATCATTCCTGATGAAAGACCAGAGCTGGACAGAAAATTTGCTTTTCAAATACAATACTGAAGCGAAGCATGAAAAGGTAAACAAGAAAGGAAAAAACAAACAAACAAGTATGTTATTCAATAAGGTCGAACTGTTTACATCCCTGCATAGGAAGATGATCCTTTTGAGAACTGTATCTTTTTTAGGGCAGTTAGAAGGAGTATACATACACAAAAGGTGTGGGTATAAGTTGACTTTGATGTGATGATATTAAAAAAAATTAATTAAGAAGTTAAAAAAAGGATTGTACAGGGAGAAGAGGAAAGGGGAAGGGAGAATTTTAAGGTAAATTACATCACATGAAGAGGTGCAAAAGACATATTACAGCAGAGAGAAGAGAGCTAGGGAGGTGAGCATTGTTTGAATCTTACTTTCATTGGGTTTGGCTCAAAGAGGGAAGAACATACACATTCCACTTGGGTATAGAAATCTATCTCACCCTATAGCGAAGGAGGAGGAAAAAGGAGAAAGAAAATGGAGGAAGGTAGATAGAAGGGGGAGTAGAAGTAGTGGGGGAAAAGGAAAAGAAAAGGAAGGGGGGCTGATAGAAGGGAGGACAATTATTTTATAGAGTTAGAAAAAGTAATAGAACTCATCTGGAAGAATAAAAGGTCAAGAATATCAAATGAATCAATGAAAAAAAAAACATGAAATAACACAGCTGAGGAGTTCCAGATTTCAAACTATATAACAAAGCAGTAATCATCAAAACAATCTGGTACTGACTAAGAAACAGAGTAGTGGATTTGTGGAATAGATTAGGTACATTATACACAGTAGTAAGTGACCGTAATATTATGTGTTTGATAAACCCAAAGATCCAAGCTTTGGAGTAAGAACTTAACATTTGACAAAAATTGCTGGAAAGACTGGAAAGCAGTCTGGCAGAAACTAGACATAGATCAACATTTCACAGCATATAACAAGATAAGGTCAAAATGGATATATGATTTAGACATAAAGAATGATATCATAAATAAGTTAAAGGAGCATAGGAAAAAATATACTTGTGTATCCTATGGATAAGAGAAGACTACATGATTAAATAAGAGATAAAGATGATCATGGAAAGTAAAATAGTTAATTTTGATTACATGAAACTAAAAAAGCTTCTGCATAAACAAAACCAATGCAGCCAAAATTGGAAGTAAAATAGGAAAATGGGGGGAAATGCTTCCAAGTTTTTCTGAAAAAGGCTTCATTTTTCAAATAGCCTTTCTCCAGTTGATAAATAGTCTGAAAATGGGCAATTTTCAGAAGAAGAAATCAAAGCTATCAATAATCATATGAAGAAATGCTCTAGAGGGGCAGAGCCAAGATGTCAGATTAAAGGTAGTGATTTAACCGAACTTTCCCCCAAACCCCTCTAAACACCATTAAATAATGCTATAAAACAATTCCTAGAGCAGCAGAACCCACAAAACAATGGGGCAAAATAATTTTTGAGCCAAAGACAACTTAGAAGGTCAGCGGAAAGGTTTGTTACATCTGAGTGAGAGTGGAGTTCAGTCCCATGCAGTCCAGTACAGGCTGTGCCAGTGCAGACCAGACCCCAGCAAACCAACAGGTCTTGGAAGACATTGAATCAGCAGTGACAGTGGCTGCTTCTGAAACTCTTATCCCATAGATGGTAAGGAGGTTGAACAACAGATTATAAAAAGATTATAGGCATCTCTTTGCTAGCACTGAGGGCAGGACTTTGTTGCTTTGTCCATACTCAGACCTGGGCCACAGTCCTGAGTGGCAATCCCAGAGTGAGGAAGCTCACTAGCAGAACACAACTTGAGGCCATAGGGGAGCAAGGACCCTTGTCACAGTTCCACGGCAGAAAAGAGTGCTTGTGGTCACTCACAGAACAGAGCACAGACCAGAAGAGTAGTAAATGTAGCTCTCCTTAGATCATATCACCTTGGAAGAACTGAAAATTTATAGGTCCCTAAAAGTATCCCTGTAAACAACTGAACAAAACCCTTGAAGCTTGGGACAGCGTACCCTCCACCCTGGAAGCAGAGCCCCACTTTAACAAAGAGTTAAAGTCAAGAAATAGATTGGAAAATGAACAAACAACAGAAAAATATTCTGACCATATAAAGTTACTATGGTGACAAGGAAGGTTCAAACACATACTTAGAAGAAGATAGCAAAGTCAAAGCTCCAATATCCAAAGCCTCCAAGAAAAAAAATGAATTGGTCTCAAGCCATGGAAGAACTAAAAAAAGATTGTGAAAATCAAGTAAGAGAGGTAGAAGGAAAATTGTGGAGAGAAATGAGAGTGATGCATGAAAACCATGAAAAAAGAGTCAACAACTTGTTGAAGGAGACACCAAAAAAAAAAAAAAATACTGAATACTGAATAACACCTTAAAAAACAGATTAGGCCAAATGATAAAAAAGGTACAAAAAGCCAATAAGGAAAAGTATATTTTGAAAAGTAGAATTGACCAAATGGAAAAAGAGGCACAAAAATTCACTGAAAAAAAAATCTCCTTAAGAAGTAGAATTGACCAAATTGAAAAGGAGGTACAAAAGGTAACTAAAGAAAATAATTCCTTAAAAATTAGAATTTAGCAAATGAAAGCTAATGACAATGAGAAATCAAGAAACAATAAAACAAAAGGATGAAAACAATAGAAGACAATGTAAAATATCTCATTGGAAAAACAAATGACCTGGAAAATAGATCCAGCAGAGGTAATTTAAAAATTATTGGACTACCCAAAAACCAGGATAAAAAAAAGAGCCTAGACAACATATTTCAAGAAATTATCCAGGAAAACTCCCTTCGAGTTTACTCTAGAACTGGAGAGTAAAATAAAAATTGAAAGAATCCACCTATCATCTCCTGAAAGAAATCTCAAAATGCAAATTCTCAGGAATATTTTAGCCAAATTCCAGAGCTCCCACATGAAAGAGAGAATATTGCAAGCAGTCAGAAACAAACAATTCAAGTATCATGGAGCCACAGTCAAGATAACACAAGATTTAGCTGCTTCCACATTAAACAACTGGAGTGCTTGGAATATGATATTTCAGAGGGCAAAGAAGCTAGGATTTCAACCAAGGATCACCTACCCAGCAAAACTGAGTATAATCCTTCAGGAAGAAATATAGACATTCAATGAAATAGAGAATTTTCAAGCATTCTTGATGAGAAGACCAGAGCTGAATAGAAAATGTGTCTTTTTCTTTCTTTTTCTTTTTTTTAAGTGAGGCAATTGGGGCTAAGTGACTTGCCCAGGGTCACATAGCTAGTAAGTGTCACGTATTTGGTCTGAGGCCGGATTTGAACTCAGGTCCTCCTGACTTCAGGGGAAGTGCTCTATCCACTGTGCCACTTAGCTGCCCTCCCCTTTTCTTTTATAGTGAAAATGTGTCTTGCAAGTACAAGTACAAGACTCAAGAGAAGCATAAAAAGGTAAACAGGAAATGGAAATCATAAGGCACTTAATAAGGTTAAACTGTTTACATTTCCACATGAGAAGATGATACTTATAAGACAGAAGTGAGATGAATATAATGAGATGATATCTAAAAAAAAACAGGAATGAGAATGAGGAAGGCACTGGGAGAAAGGAGAAAGGGAGGGGTAGAATGAGGTAAATTATCTCACATAAAAGAGGCAAGAAAAAGCTTTTACAATGGAGGTGAAGACGGGGGAGGTGGAAGGGAGAGTGAGTGAACCTTACTGTTATCATCATTGGCTCAGAGAAGGAACAACATACACATTCAACTGGGTATAGAAATCTATTTTACCCTACAGGAAAGGAGGAGGGGAAGGGGATAAGAGAAGGGCAAGATGAAAGAAGAGAGGGTAGATTATGGGAGGGGGAAGTCAGAAGCAAAACTCTTTTGAGAAGGGACCAGGTAAAATGAGAGAAAGAATAGAATGAATGGGGGAAATAGAATTAAAGACAATACATTTAGCAATCGTAACCGTGAAAAAATTTTAAAACAAGTTTCTTTGATAAAGGCCTCATTTCTCAAACATGTGGAGAAATGAGTCAAATAAGAGCCATTACCCAATTGATGAATGATCAAAAGATACAGACAGTTTTCAGATGAAGTAATCAAAGCTATCTATAGCCATATGAAAAAAATGCTCTCAATCACTATTGATTGGAGAAATGCAAATTAAAACAATTCTGAGGTACTACCTCATACCTGTTGGATTGGCTAATAGGACAGGAAAGGAAAATGACAAATGTTGGAGTAATGTAGGAAAAATGAGACATTAATGCATTGTTGGTGGAGTTGCGAACTGATTCAACCATCTTGTAGAGCAAGTTGAAACTATGCTCAAAGGGATATAAAACCATGCATATCTTTTTACCTACCAGTGTCACTACTAGGTCTGTATCCAAAAAGAGGTAAAAACAAAAAAGGGGGCAGCTAGGTGGCACAGTGGATAGAACTCTGGCCTTGGAGTCAGGAGAACCTGGGTTCAAATCCAGTCTCAGACACATAATACTTACTAGTTGTGTGACCCTGGTCAAGTCACTTAACCCCGATTGACTCACCAAAGCAAAAAAAAAAAATCAAAAAGGAAAAAAAAAACTGTATGTACAAAAAATATTTATAGCAGCTCTTTTCTGGTGGGAAAGAATGGAAATTGAAAAGATGCCCATCAATTGGGGAATAGCTGAAGAAATTTTGCCATGTGATTGTGATGGAATACTATCGTGCTGTAAGAAATTATTAGCAGGAAGCTCTCAGAAAAACCTGGAAAGACTTACATGAGCTGATGCAAAGTGAAATGTACTGTCTACAAAATAATAGCAATATTGTAAGATGATCAGCTGTGAATGACTTAGCTATTCTCAGCAATACAATGAGCCAAAACAACTTGGAAAGATTTATGATGAAAAATGTTATCCATCCCCAGAGAAAGAACTGATGGTGTCTGAATACAGATTGAAGCATACTTTTTAAACTTTATTTTTCTTGAGGGTTTTTTTTTGGCCCTTATTTTCTTTCACAAAATGACTAATATGGAAATGTTTTGCATGACAACACATGTATAACATACATTTAATTGCTTATCTTCCCAATGAGGGGTGTGGGGAGGAAGGAAGGGAGAGAGTTTGGAACTCAAAGTTTTAAAACCAAATGTTAATAATTGTTTTTACATGTAATTGGAGAAAAATAAAATACTAAACAAAAAAATTGCTCTAAATCATTATTGATTAGAGAAATGCAAATTGAAACTACTCCAAGGGGCAGCTAGGTTGTGTAATGGATAGAGCACCAGCCCTGAAGTCAGGAGGACCTGAGTTTAAATCTGGTCTCAGAGCAAACATTTGACACTTACTAGCTGTGTGACCCTGGGCAAGTCATTTAACCCCAGTTGCTTAAAAACAAAACAAAACAACAACAACAACAACAACAAAAAGCTACTTCAAGATACCACTTCATACCTGTCAGTTTGGCTAACATTACAGAAAAGCAAAATAACAATGTGGAAGGGGATATGTAAAAATTTGGACACTAATGTATTGTTTTTGGAGTAGGAAATCTGTTCAACCATTCTGGAGTACAGTTTGGAACTACATGCAAAGAGCTAAAAAACTGCATACCCTTTGATTCAGCAATACCACTACTAGGTCTGTATCCCAAAGATATCAAAGAAAAGGAAAAATAAGCTATTTGCACAAACATATTTATAACAGTTCTTTTTGTGGTGTCCAAGAATTGGAAATGGACAGAATGCACAACAATGGAAATTGACAGAATGCACATCAATTGGGGAATGGCTGAACAAGTTGTGGTATATGATAGTGACGGAATACTATTACATTGCAAGAAATGATGAGCAAAATGCTTTCAGAATAACCTGGGAGCACTTGTATGAACTTATGCAAAGTGAAATAATCAAAACTAGGAGAACATTGTACACAGTAATAGCAATATTGTAGTGATGATCAATCATGAATAAATTAGATACTTTGATCAAGACAATGAACCAAGATAATTCTAAAGGACCCGTGATGAAAAAACTATCCATCTCCAAAAAGAATTGTTGAACTCTGAGAGCAGATTGAAGTATATTTTTTTCTTTTTTTATATTAATTGAATATTTTATTTTTCTTCAACTATGTCTAAAAAAAATTTATATTCATTTAAATTTTTTTGAGTTTCACATTCATTCTCTCCCTTCCCATTTTCCCCTGTCCCTATCATTGAGAAGGCAAGCAATTTGATATAGGTTATACATGTCCAATCATACAAACCATATTTCCATGTTAGTCATGTTGTGAAAGAAAATAGACAAAAAAATCCCCAAAGAAAAAAAAGTATGCTCAATTTGCATTCAGACTCCATCAGTTCTTTCTCTGAAGATGGATAGCATTTTTCATCATGTCATTCAGAATTGTCTTGGATCATTGTATTTCTGAAAATAGCTAAGTCATTCACAGTTAATCATTCTATGATATTGCATTACTGTATACAATATTCTCTTGGTTCTGCTCATTTTGCTTTGCATCATTTCATATAAGTCTTTCTATGTTTTTCTGAGAGCATTCTGCTCATTATTTATTATAGCACAATAGCATTCCATCACTATTATATACCATGACTTGTTCAGTCATTCCCCAATTGATGAAATTCTGTCAATTTCCAATTTTTTATTTAAAGTTGTTTGGAGGAGTTTTGGGGAGAGCCCAGGCAAGTCTCTACCTGTTATCTGCCATCTTGGCTCCTCTCCTCTGAAGCATACTTAAAAAAAAAAAACCTTTCTCTATTTTTCTTGTTTTTTTTTGTCTGTGTTTTCTTTTTCAATGTGGCAAATATGGAAGTATGTTTTGTATTACTTCACATTGTGTAGTTGATATAAAGTTGCTTGTCTTCTCAAGGAGAGAGGAAAAAGATTTAGAACTCAAAATTTAAAAAAAATGATTGCTAAAATTTTTTACATGTAATTGAGAAATATTTAATGAAATAAATAAAAATACATTTTTTTAAAAGTTAAAATACAAGAAGATGTTTCTGAGTTGTGGTCTGAAGAAATATTTAGAGAGTACCTATAACCTGTAGAATTGAAATAGGAACTTGAAAATTACACTAAAAACTTGGCATTTCATATAGCCCAAGTTTCTTCCCAAAAATAAAAGACTCACCTTTTTAATATTAGTATTCTTAATTTTAATATTAATAGTCTTCCATGCCTTTGAGTAATTCTATATTCACTAGACAATTAAACTTGAAGGTTATCTCAACTTTAGGACAATAGAAGATACATCCTGTGTGGGCCTGAGTAGGCAGCAACACATTGAAAATGAAGGATTACACAGGAGCAGCCATGTAAAGCAAAGATATCAAATATATGTTCAGGGGCCTGTAACTTTCCCAAGTGGACCTCAACCAGATTAAAATGTAATTAGGAAACATTTAGCAAAATATATAAAAATTATCATAAAACACGCAATATTACATTTTTAAAGCTAAGTCAATATGCAGACCCCAGAAATCTTTATGTATGGTTTAGTGGTCCCTGTTTCTACTTGAGTTTGACCCTACTGGTATAAATGATATCATAAAAGAATGAATTACTCATAGAAAAAGCTAAGTCAGTCATCATATAGTGGGAGGAAGGAATAACCAATAGATATCTTAACTACCCTATACAATATAAAAAGGACATGAAGATGGTCACCAGACTATTAGTAGGCTTCTTTTGTCAGACTTATGGGAAAACATGGTCAAGGGCTGTACAACATAAGCAGATGAATTATGCTATGAACCATTGGAAGGAGTTTGAAGATCAGTGAGTCACAGATCCATTAGGGAATTGAGGTATTGTCTTGCACAATTCCAAGTTGCTTTTCAAAACAATTAGACTAATTCACAGTTCCATCAGTAGTGAATTAATGTGATTATTTTCTTCCTATATTCTTTTGCTGTCTTTGCCAATTTTAGGGAGTTAAGGTGATATCTCACATTTTAACTTGCATTTCTCTGATTATTAGTGATTATGAGCATTTTTAGACAGTTGTTGATACCTTAGACTTCTTTTTAAATAACTTTGTATCCTTTTACTTTTGAGCAATTGGTAAAAGTATTTTAAATTTATAGGCTTATGCCAATTATATGTATATATGCACGTGCACACACACACACATATATAAACTTATGTCTTTTCTTCTCATTTTTGCTGTACTGTTTTCATTTGTGCAAATATACTTCATTTTTGGATAATCAAAATGATTTCTTATTTTAATAATTTTATCTTTCATGGCTTGTCAATGGCTCCTTTCCCCCAACATTCTTTTCTCATTTAATTTTTTTAATGGTGTGGCTTTTTATATTTAATTCA
This sequence comes from Vombatus ursinus, assembly GCF_900497805.2. Lineage (NCBI taxonomy): Eukaryota > Metazoa > Chordata > Mammalia > Diprotodontia > Vombatidae > Vombatus > Vombatus ursinus. The sequence goes on along the minus strand of NW_020947062.1, from coordinate 8,398,205 downwards.
TTAGGGAACAGAATGTTTTACTTGGAGTCTAGAAGCCTCTGGCATTTAACTGGGTAAGTCATCTAACTCCTATGTGCTCTAGGCAAACTCCCTAGGACTTGCCTACTCAATCATAGACAGGTTGTTGATTTACAGGTCCTACATGTATTCACATATCCATTTGGAATTTGTCATGATACTTAGTGCTATTATATAGCAGTGAGATGTGGAATAGTAGAGATGTGGAAGAGTTAAAATGTGTTATCACACAGAGGGTGATGGAGAGGTGAATGGCAGGTGTGAAGAGGCTGTGATATATAACTAATGAGAAACATCAAAGAAAGAAAAGAGTAAAAAATGCCATGAAAGAAATGTATGATAGAAAAAGATGGACTGATCATCTACCATAGGTGAGGAATGACAGAAACACCATAGTGAATCATTGTTAATGTCATGATGTCAGGAGATGTGAGAAAAGACTTGAACATATTGTATGGACTCCTGGTGGAAAATTTGTGGGAAGCCATGGAAAAGGGTCACGTAGGATGGACAGGGATAGATGCCATGTAATCTGAATCATTGGAGAAAACTTCCAAGTTTAGAAGATCACAGATACATTTGCGTACCTGGTATAAGATATTAACTAAATGTGTTTGCTACTGAAGTGATATCCAAATATATCATTAAAGATATAGATCAGTTTAGGTAGTACTTATTATACTCGAATGATCTGGCCATGAACTTTAAATATCTCTACTACTGCTACTTATATCTTTATTTCTGTAAAAAACTTTCTCTATTTTTCTTGTTATTTTTTTTGCTAATAATATACCGAAATACTGTTGGCTTCTGTTGTATTCTGAATTATTGCAAATGCTATTAGTTAATTCTGTCATTCTTTAGTTGTTTCTCCAGGGGCTTTCTGAGTAGTCTATCATAGCAGTCACAAATAGAAGTAATTTTTCCTCTCCTTTGTCAATACTTATTCCCTTTAATTTTTTTTCTAGTCTGTAACTAACATTTCTGGCACGATGTTAAATAGTAGTGGTGACAGTGAGCATCCCTCCTTCACCTCTAGTCTTATTGAGAAAGCTTCCAGTGTTTCTTCTTATAAATGATACTAATTTTTGGTTTTAGAAAAATACTTTTGATTATATTAAAGAAATATCCTTTTATTCTTAAACTTCTTAAAGTTTTTTTGACATAAATATTACATTTTATCAAAGACATCTTTCCTTCATCTATTCATCTTGTTTCTTTTTTACATCAATATAATTTGTTATGGTAATTATTTTCCTAATGTTTCACCATCCTTGCATCTCTAGAATAGACCAAGTTGGCCATAATGAATATTTATTACATATTGTAAAAATCCTGTTGTGAATATTTTATTTCTGTTTTTGTAAAAATATTTATTACTGATGTTGAACTATGTATTTTTTTCTTTGTTTTTAGCTTTCACTGCTTTGGGCAACAAGACCATATTTGTCCCCTAGAAGGATTTTTAGTATGTGACAACATTTCTTTGCTTTTGAAAACAATTTATGCATAATAGGGGTTATTTTTTTTCTTTAAATATTGGATATTATTCATTTGTAAATCCATCTTGTCCTCATGAACTTTTCTTCTTTGGGAATTTATTTATGGCTTACTAAGTTTCTCTTTCTAAGAAAAGGCTGTTTAGTTTACATATTTCCTATTAAATTAATCCAAATGTTTTATTTATTTTTAGTTATTCCATTTCAATTAAATTTTAAATTTTGTTGAGATGTGATCAGATATAGCTTGTTCTGATAATTTTAAAGAAGTTTGTTAAGTTTACTTTCCACTACTGTTTTACCTTTAGATGTTTTATTTTATTCATTTGGTTTCTCCTAGTCTCACACTAGTTAATGGTTTATTTATTTTATCAGTCTTCTGGAACATCTCTTTTTATTTATTAATTTAGGTTGGAGTTTAATTTTTTTTCTTATCTTTTCTTTGATTTTCAAAATTTCCTCTTCTTCCTATTTGAAGATTACTATTTTTTCATTTTTTTAAGCTTACATGCTTACATCATAGATTGTATATTGGGATCTATATTGGGAGTTGGAAGGTTCATTAAATTCAACCATTTAATTTTATAGATGAGGAAAGAGTCTTTGAAAGCTTAAATGGCTAACCAAAGGTCACAGAGGTAGAAGAGTCAGGATTCAAACCCATATCCCCTGATTCCAAAATCCTGTACAGTTTCCATTTGTACAATGTTGTTTTCTTTTCATCAGTCTTCTTTTTTTCTTTTGTGCTTTACTTTTTAAGGGTTTGGGAGCCCTGCATTTTCCTTTTCACACTACTTAAAATTTGGGATATATCTCACTGTAATTATTTTAAATATTTTTGTAATTATTTTAAATATTTTCCAGTCATTGTTTAGAATATGCTTTTTAGTCTCCATTTAGGTCTACATTTTTATTGATTAAAAAATGATTACCTTTGTTATTGTATTATGATCTGTAAAGGATATGTTTGAGATTTCCACCTTTCTGTAGAAATGAGAGCTTATACCCTAGGGTGAGATTGGATTTTGCAAAATCTCTGTATGACTGAAAAAAAAGCTATACTTGATAGCATTCCTATTCAATTGCCTATAGAAGTTGATCAGAGTCAGTCTTTGTAATATTCTATATGACTTGCTTCCCCCTGACTACATGTAAATTTTTTCTTGACCCTGGTGTTTTTTAGTTTTCTATGTTTCTATATAAGCTAAATTTGTTTTTGCTTTTGGCCCTCTGATAATCATTAATGGATTCTATAGTCTCAATGCAATCACTAGATGTCTGTTGCATAGGATATCCTGTGACATCTCAGACTTCACACATTTAAAACTAAATTCATTATATTTACCTCAGCCTAAAACCTTATCTTTTTTAAAAATTTCCTATTTCTTTTGAAGGTACCACCATTTTTTTCTGGTCTCCCAGGTCCATAATCTCAGCATTATCTTTGTTTACTCTCAGATCTCACATTTACCACAAATTATCAGCCCTTGCCACTTCTACCTCAACAACATCTCTCACACGCAAAGCATTGTCTCTACCCATACAGCTTCCACTTTCTCCTGGCTGAATTACGGCAATAATTTCCTATGCGGTGTCCCTGTCTCAGGTTTCTCACCACTCCTGTCCATCCTTGACATTGCTACCAAACAGGCTTTCCTTAGGCACACATCTGGCCATGTGACTCCCCTATTTAATTCTAGTGGCTTCCTATGGCCTTTAGGATAAAACATAAACTTCCCTTTTTAGCTTTAAAGGACCTTTACAACATGGATCCACCTATATTTCTAGCTTCATTGGACATTACTCCCTCTCTTGCTCTGAGAGATCCACCCCAATTGGCCTTCTCTCAATTCTTTACATAAAACACTGCACTGTCTCTGTGTCTTTTTCACTGACCATGCCTGGAATTCACTCCCTCTTTATCTCCTCATGTAGTCCCTCTCTTTCCATAAAAGGAAGCTTAAATTCCATCTTCTATATGGCTCCTTTTTTGATCTTCCCAACTATTAGTGCCCTTCCTCTTAGACTCCCTTATATTTAATTATTTCATATATCATCATATTCATTTTCTTCATATTTATTATGTATATATTTATATATGTACTAGTGTCTTGCATTGCAACATAAAGTTCTTGTGAAAAGTGATTGTTTAATTTTTTATACTCTGGCATAGTGCCTGGCACACAGTGGGTGCTTAATAATGCTTTTTGATTGCTTGAATAATTGGAGAATAGATCAAAGACAGAAGATATGAGGAAAAGAGACCAATCAGGAGGCTGTTGCCATAGTCTAGGATAGGCAATGAGGATTCACATTCAAGTGGTGGCCATTTGAATAGAGAGAAGGCAATAGATGTAAGAGATGTTATGGAGGTAAAGTTCACAAGATCTGGAAATGATTGTATTTGAAGGACAAAAGAGTGAGAGGATGATGATGGCTCTGAGGTGATGGACCTGGTGATTAGGAATATCATGATGTTCTCAGTTATAAGCAGGGGAGTTTGGAATAAGTGCACATTTGGGAAGATGGATAATAAGTTCTGGTTTGGTCATATTGAGCTTGAGGGCATCTAATTAGAAATGACCATCAGGAAGTTGATGTTAGACTGAAGCTCAGAGAAGAAATCAGTGCTGGTTATTCTATGTTCTAGTGCTTTAAGTCAGTGACCCATGGGCCAAATCTGGCCTGTTTAAAGCTCATGGGCTGTACAAAAACAGGTGGCAGGAAGGATTTGGCCCATGGGTCTTAGCTTGTCTACCCCTGCCCAGAGATCCCTTACAGTTTTAACATTCCATTATATGACTCTAAGGAACCCTATCTCTCCTCCAACTCTGACTCACCATGAATCTATTAAATCTAAGCGAGTGTAGAAACACCCAGGGTTTTTACAAAAATACAAAGGGTCATACTGTTTGGTCAGATAATTATACTAAAAATTAGTTGCTCAGCTCTGCTATTTGGATTTAAGAGATACATAATCAAATCCAGAATCATACTTCAAAAAATATTTTTTTTTGTTGGACCTGTTTCCACATAGATTATGTGACATAAACATTTGTGAGATCCAAGTGCCTGTGGACAGACAGCCAATGAATTCCTGCTGGACTGGGTCCAGAAACCATTGTCCTGTCTGAGAATCGCTATTCAACAGCATTTTTAAAAAAGTTTCTTTCTTTTTTTAAAAAGTTTTTTTCCTCCCTTTGTGAATAAATGTACATCTTGGTTAATGGCACATAATCTCAGGATGAGGCCATAAGGAAAATTGCTCAGCTGTTCCTTTCATTGTTCAGAAAGCCTTAAATGCCCTCCTAGAACACAGTATTTTAGTATGAAACCATATGTTGATATATAAGAAAGTATTTATGAGTCTTCTACATTCCCACAGCCCCCAGATTAATTCTGGCCTTCATCACCTCCCACATGGACTTTTGTAATATTGTCCTGACTGGTCTCCTTGCCCACAATCCATTCAGCACATGTTGCCAAAGCAAATGTCCTCACTCCTCCTAAAAACCTTCTCTGGCTCCCTATTGCTTATGGGATAAGGCCCAAACTCCTCAACCTGGCAGCCAAGTTGTTTACAATCAACCTGGTATATATTCTAGATTTGGGGAGACCATATTTCAAAGACGAGAAACATAGATAAGATTCAATGTTCTATTTGAGAATAGAAGTTATCATATGAAGGCTCAGAGGGAAGGAGGAGGGAAAGGAGAAATGAATAAACATTTATATAGCAACTACTATATGCCAGGCCCTGAGCTAAGTGCTTTTTACAAATATAATCTCATTTGATTCTCACAAGAACACCAGGAGGTAGTTATTTTATTATCTTCATTTTACAGTTGAGGAAATTGAGGCAAACAGGTTAGGTGACTTGTGCAGGGCTACATAGCTAGTAAGTGTCTGAGGCTAGATTTGAACTCAAGTCTTCTTGGCTCCAGATCCAGCATTCTATTCACTGCATCACCAGTTGCCTCTTGTTCAGTCATGACAAAACAACAAGAAGAAATAATTCCAATGAGGAGAGAAATAGGGAGATATATCTGGTCATACAAGCAACTTTACTTAATCAAGTTGAATTTTAAGAAGACATGTATAGAAAATATAAGGTAAAGGCAGATACTTGAGGATGACTAACAATTCCAGAAGCATTAAAGCCCAGACTGAGCTAAAGTTGGCAGTCAAAGCTGAGGAATGTGACTTTGGCAGCTGTGTGTAGGATGGATTACAGAGGCAGACTCACAGCAAGAAGAGCAATTAGGAGGCTATTGCAATAGTCCTAGGAAGAGGTGATGAGGGTGGGAACTAAAGTGGGGCTCATGTGAGAGGAGGAAAGGGTGTGCATCTGAGAGATATTGGAAGGGGAGCAATGAGAAAACATGGCAAGTGATTGGATATGGGAATCAGATGAAGTAACTAGGGAAATTTAACTTAGAAAAGAGAAAACTTAGAAGTCTTCAAGTATCTGAAATACTCTAGTAAAAAGGTGATTAGACTTATTCTGTCTGGTCCAAAAGGATAGAATTGGATCAATGACCTTGTTAAAAGGCTAATTTAAGCTCAATGTATGGAAAAACTTCCTAACAATCAGAGTCATGCAAAATTAGAATAGGCTACATTGGATCCTTGAATTAGTATGCTAGTAAATGTTTAAAAATTGCCTCTCTAAAAAAAAAAAGAAAAAAAAAAAGAATAGCCAGCATTTCTATAGCACCTACTAGGTGCCAGTAACTGTGCTAAATGCTTTATAAATGTTCTCTCATTTGATTCTCACAGCCACCTTGGAAGGCAGGTGTTATTATCTCCATTTTGCAGGTGAGGAAAGTGAGGCAAACAGAGATTAAGTAACTTGCCTGTGGTCACATAGCTAGAAAGTGTTTGAGGCTATATTTGAATTCAGGTTCTTAACTCCAGGCTCAAGGCTCTATTCACTCACTGTGCCACCTGCCTACATATGTAGCAGGATATACATATAAATTTAACCTGCATTAGGATGGTTTCAGAAAAGCTTGAGAAGTCTTTTATGAACTGATGCAAAGTGAAGTGAGCAGAACCAGAACATTGCACATGGTAACAGCAATATTGTACAATGATCAACTGCGAATGGCTTAGCTACCTTGATAAAGACAATAATCCAAGACAATTAAAAAGGATTCATGATGGAAAATACTATCTACCTCCAGAGAGAGAACTGTTGAACTCTGAGTGCCGACTCAAGCATACTTTTTTCACTTTTTAAATTTTTCCTGCATGTGTGTGTGTGTGTGTGTGAGAGAGAGAGCATATTTTCTTTTACAACATGGCTAATATGGAAATATACTTTGTGTGACTTCACGTGTGAAATCGATATCATATTGCTTGCCTTCTCAGGGCTAGTAGAGTGGTGAGAGAGAGGAAGAGAATATGACATTCAAAATTTAAAAAAAAGAATGTTAAAAGCTTTTTAATTTAATTGGGAAATATTTAACAAAATAAATAAAATTATATTTTAAAAGTTCAGTCTGCATTATTAACATTTTCTCCATTACTTTCTTAAATCTAGATAATCAACAAAACAATAAATCAAGCTTTACTTTGTAGCATTTGACTATTTTTATGGTGTAAATACACTGAACATTTAACAATCAGCTCTCCTGAGCCAGTTTGAGCTGGCTCCAGTACACTCCTGGTTTCCCCTCACTAGAGGTCTTTATGTTACTACTATATGGGAGTATCATACTGAAGATCTCCTGGGGTTAAGTTTCTTGCCTAAAAGTCATATTGCTAGTAGAGAGCAGAACTGAGATTTGAGGCCAGGTGTCTGAATATAAATTTTGTTCTCTTTTCACTATATGATGCTGATAGAACTCAGACTTCTTGACTTTCAATGTTCACCTTAGACAGGAAACTTCCAGAGCATATTTTAGGCAATAGCTAGTTGGATACAATCACAGCCCTGGAGTGAAGAAGACCTGACTGACCTCAGACACTTTCAAAACTGACCTCAGACATTTTCTAAGTACCAAGTTCCTTACCCTTTCTTCGTCTCAGTTTCTTTACCTATAAAAAGAGCACAATGATAATAATAACAATAACACCTAGAGGGTTTGTTTAGAGGGTTGTTGTGAGAATCAAATGAGATAACAGATGTGACATGCTTTGCAAACCTTCAAGTGTTATATGAATGCTAGCTATTATTATCAGAGACTTCCTAATCCCTAGATTGATAAACTTTGGCATGAAGAATGAAACTAGATGATGATGGGGCTTCTTTTTGACAAAAGGTCAGACTTTCAGCTTTTCTGAGCCATCCCCTGTTGTCCCTAGGGCTACTTGCCCACTTTGTTCTCTTTTCCTTCTTGCCACTCCTCACTTCTTAGAATTGTGGACTCATAAAGCTTAAAATGACGAAGGTTTCCCCCTGCATCCAGGGCCATCTGCAGTCATCCTGATCTATATCTTACTACTGGACCCAGATGTCTCTCAAGGAGAAAGTGAGGCTGGTGACTTTGCCCAGTCCTCACTCACTTAAATTCAATTTCACTTGCATGTCATGGCATTACTTCCCTGATGGTCCTCTTCCAGAATGAAGAACAAACAATAGTAACAACAACAATAACAATATAAAGCTGGAGAGGACCCTAGAAAGTTTCTTAACTAATCCCTTCATTTTACAACTGAACAAAATGAGGGTTGGGGCTGGGAGGGAGAATTGATTATCCAAATGTAACAATGGTAGAGCAGGAATTTTAAATCAGAAATTCTGACTGTTAGTCTAGTGGTTTTCTTGCTGTCCCATACTGCCTCCTTTTCCCCTAGCTTTCTTTTTTCCTGTATAAACTCTTGCTACCTGGATGTCCCTGCACGGAGATTCTTAACAAAATGCAACAATCTCTACTCTGGCAAAGATTATTCAGGGGAGTGGAGCCCAAGGATGACATCCATTCAAAGAACATTTCATTAAGCACACTGGCTAAATGTGTACTCTTATGCCACTCAATAACTTTTATTATGTCTTCTTTTGACAACTAGAAATGTTCATGTAAACAAAGAAGGGGGGAAAAGAAAAAAAATAAGGAAAAAAAAACAAATGAAATCAAATGAAGGGGCAAAAGTGATTGTGTATATGCTCATGTATTTTCTTTTTAATTTTTTTTTCTTTTTAGAACTTGCAAAAAGAAGAAGTTAATAGCAACTTTAATGGTGTGGTAACAAAATTATGCTGTTTATTCCTGGGCCTGCTTCTGAACTTCTGTGTATTTAACATGGACTTGTTGCTGTTTTCACTCTCTTTCCTTCAGTGGTTGTAGCTTGGATGCATGTTGCTCTTTGGATTCTGCTTTCTTCATCCTTCATCACTTCATAGGTCTTCTGTTATTTCTTTGTATTCTTTGATTTGTCATTTCTTATGGAACAATTATGTTCTATTACATTCATTTGCCATCATTTGTTTAGCCATTCTCTAGTTTGGGGGTACCTTGTTTGGTTCCAACTTCTTTGCTATTATAAAGAGTGCAACAATAATATCCTATTACTTTCATTTGTCATCATTTGTTTAGATATTTCCCAGTTTTGGGCAAACTTGTTTTTTTTTCCTTCCAACTTCTTTGCTATTAAAAAGAGCACAACAATAATATCCTATTACATTTCTTTGCCATTGTTTGTTTAGCTATTCCCTGGTTTTGGGGTATTTTCTTTAGTTTTAGATTCTTTTATCACTTAGAGTGCAACTAAAGGTATTTCTTTTTACAAATACATGCCTCCATATTGGGCCTCCTTGGTTATAATTCCAATTGTAGGACTCTTGGTCAAGAGGGCATGAAAACTTTTATACTTCTTTTGTACCCATTATTGCAAAATACATCAGAATTCAAGTTGTGAAGAGCAAAGACAGAGATGATGAGATGTAAATGTAATGCCTTTTTAGGAGTAATTGAAGCATTTCCCATATTGTAGGGATCTGAGACTTCTAAGTAATTCAATTGTTTGTAAAAAGACCAGCAATGAACTTGACTGCTTTAGTACATTTTCTCCTGCTGCTCATTTGCATAGCAAAGGATTTGGGAGATATACTGGATGATCATCCTAAATTAAGGTGTTATATAACTTACTGAGGCAAAACAGTTCTGAACCAGACAGAGCAGTTAAAAAGAAGAGGCTATGTCTCCTACCTCTTGCCTGGGAGGTGACAAACCTCATAGCAAATGACCTAAGGGAGCAGAAGTTTAGAGGCCTCTGCCAATCTTAAGCTAAGGGTCTTTGCCCTCTAAAAGAGCAAAGTAGACCCAGCTAAGCTTCAGATTGGAAATAGTAAAGGTTGCAGATGCACGTTGGAGAATAAGCCTAGGGAGTTCAACAAATGGAATTACTACCTAGTGGAGATGCTATACACTATGAGGAACCAACACAGACTAGCAACAGAGTGACCTGTCCACCAAAAATGACGTGCTTCACATTGAACTTCACTGGGAACTCTGCAGAGAGACAAAGTACATGTAGGTTTTATAGGTCCAGAGTCGGGAATTGCCACATATGCTGCCTGTATTTGTGGCTTGCTATTAGTGAATTTTAAGATTGTGCTAACTGCTTCCCACTCCATGGAATATGATTGTATTTCTGGGAAAATATGCCCCAAGGTTTTGGGGAGAATGTTTTGTAACTACTGCTCTGCTATGTCATTTGAGTAAATTCCTTTGCTAAAAGCAAATTGAGTCTACTAGCTGATTATTAATGGAAATTAACGGGGGCTTGTGAGCTATAGTGTTAAGAGTATATTGACCCCAAAGGTTTTCCCCAGAATCTAAGAGAACAGTTGTCCTTCTGAGAACCACACTTACTTATGTAAGTGCAAGCTTGGAAAAATATCTGAGAAGGGTTCTTACAATACCATACTGTTTTCAAAAGTACAAACCCAAATTCACAATTCTGATAATAGTGTATTAGTGTGCCTGTTTTCCCATAGCCATTCTAGCATTGAATTTTATTGGTTTTGTTAATTTGATGGGTATAACATGGTATCTCAAATGGTTTTAGTGTGCATTAATCTAATTATTAGAAAATCTGCTTTCCTCTTCATCTGCTTGTTGATGGTTTGCATTTCTTCTTTCAAAAACTCATCATATCCTTGGGCCACTTATCTAGTAGAGAATGATGCTTACTCATAGATGCAAGAGACATTTCAAATAAACATAGCCTCTAGACTTCTCTGAAGTGTGTTTTTTAGCAGCTGCTATTAGCAGACAGTTCCAGCACAACTTAAATGTTCACATGTCAAGGAACTGGACAACTGGAGTGGTATGAACTCATTTAAGGAGATTCAAGATGCAAAAAATGCAAAAATTGAGAAAGTAAAACAAAATAACATAGGAGCTTAGAAAAGGAAGAAGAGGTTCCACTACAGTGGTCATGCTATGAATTGTGTACCATGGTCCTAGGATGTTATAGTTAATGATAATTTCCTATTTCTTCCGATGCTAGGCTTAATGACAAATGTAGCGACTCCAGGATAGAGCAGTAAGACTTCTTCACTGTTGTAAACACTAAACCTGAAGACTCAATGAAGCTGCATGACAATAAAGTCCTTGCCTTTCACAAGGTGTGTTGTACCTTCAGAGCACTGGGGGCAAATTCTTTTCCCAGCAAAAAACACTATTGACCCAAAACATAGCACCTTTGATGGTCATTTGTGACAAGAGCTGCCACACCTTTCTGTTTCTCCCTAGCTTGAGAGTGGCTCTGTTAGAGTGACTCTTTCAAAGACCCAAGACTCTTAGCCCTAGTTCTCTAAGGGCAGGGAGCTGGAAAGCATAGGAGGAAGTATCTTGTAATGATGACTGTATTTGTTCTGTTTTATGCTATTTATCATTTGATGGCTTTTTACTATTACAATTCTTTCTATCTTAAGAAAATTGTTTTTACAACATTTCACTTAAGAATGGCAACACAAGGCATCTGTGTCATTGGCATGCTCTGAGAAGAAAAATGGTAGATTGAGCCCATACTGACTTAGATTCGACCTCATGTGCACATACTATGTTGTATTCATTGTCAGATGGAGTGGATTCATTGTTAGTCTCACTTTGTTGACTTTCATTAGATTTTATTTGCATTGGTGAAAAAAAAAGTAGATATACCTATGTGAGATATATTTATTCTACTAAAAATATCCAATAATTTTAGCTATTACTTTACTCTGCCTTTTCTGAAAGTGTTTCTCCCCTATTCTCCTCCATAGTATAGTAGGCCCCTTAGTTTAAACAGCTCTGCTATAAAGTAACAACAAAATGTCTCAAATATCTGACCATTTACATATCAAGACCTATAAAAGACCTATACAAAAAAATCTTATTCAACTATCATCAGATATTATTTGGGTATAGAATGCGGTATTTTGGACAATCTAACTTAATTATCCCTATATGGATCAAGGTCCTATCCCAGAAAAGACTGGGAAACTTTAAAATCAAATTTAGGCTTTAATATCCAGGAATGATAGAAGCAAGGGTGTAATTGGGGACAGAATTGTGCCAACATTTTAGGGAGCAATTTGGCAATATGTCACAAGAGTCATAATATTGCTATTTTTGACCCAGTTATTCTATTAGTAGGTTATACTCAAGATATCATAAAGAAGAAAATATCCATAGTCCTCTATACCTAATAGCAAAAAAAAAAGAACCTATGTGTCTCACAATTTGAGAATGAGTGAATAAATTTTAGTAGGTGAATAGAATGTAAGCAAACGATGTAAGTAAACAATGAAAGCAAAACAGTAAATATGAAACATACAAGGAAATAAAGAAAGAACTATAAGACATGGTATAAAGTTGTCATTAGTACCAGAACTGGATGTTCATTGACCAAAATGATACCACACACACACACACACACACACACACACACACACACACACACATACTTGTAAAGAAAGAAAGAAAGAAAGAAAAAAAAGTAAAGCGATAGATAGAACTTCATACATACCTGAAAGGGAACACAGAATAAAAACTTATTTTATTTTCTTCTTGGAAGATAGTTACTTTTAACATCATCTTCTTCAATAACAACAGTAACAAATGAAAGGTGCTGCCTTCGTACATAACGAATCCTTATCTTTGGACATCTTCTAATAGCACCTTGGTGCCCCCTCCTCAAGGTTGAGATTGAGAGATTTCCTGATTTCAATATGAGTACTAAGTGACTTCTGGAGCCCCTTTTAACACTGAGTTTCAATGTCTATCATTCAGGCAGTTCTATTTTTCAAAACCTGGCATTTCTTTTGTTTGCCTTTTCAAAGATAGTTGCATATTCCTAGAGTCTCAAATCTTAGCTGCTCCATTGTTTCATATTTTCTGGTATCATGCCATGATCATATTTGCTTCAGACATGTTGCTACTGCCAAGATATCTCTATGGGAGGCCAGAACTTTGGGGCCATGTAAGGTTGAGCTCAGGCACCCTCCAGAGTACTGGCAACCAGCAGGTCACATCCATTAAGGAGAATAATAGGAGGGCTTCTGAATCCACTAAAGCATGGCTCCATGGACCCATTTCCTTCCTACCCAAAAGGGTCTGTGGATAGATTTCAGGGAGTCTGAATTCAGCTGAGGGAAAGTTATATCTTTATTTTCAATAGCGTTTAACTGAAATTTAGTATTCCTTTAAATTTTGAATGTAGATAAAAACATGATTCTGAGAAGGGATTCACCAGACTGCCAAGTGCAACCATGATACAAAAAATGTTAATAATTCTTGCTGTAGATCAACTGTCATGTTTGGCTCAGAAACTGAGGTTTCCTTCTAAAAGTGGTGATCAAAGTATGGTATGGGATGTTTTGATAGGGTTTTAATTTTTATTTAAAATTTTTCTTGTTACTTTTTTGTTTTTATATCACCTACATTTCCCAAAGTATTGTCCTTCACCCTCCCAGAGAACCATCCTTCATAACAAAAAAAGGTATCAGAAAAATTAAAACGCCAAAAAGTCTCATATTATTTGTAGTATTTCACACTCATTGTACCCCATTTCTTCAAAGAAGGGAGGGTGAAGCATTCTCATATATCTTCTTTGGGGCCAGGTTTGGTCATTATGATTTTACAGTATTATTTTTGGATTGTTTTGTTGTTGGAGCCAGGACTTAAACCCAGATCCTCTGATTCTAAATTTCTTGCTGTTTTTATCAGATGATGCTACTCCTATTCCCCAATGTTAAGTTAAAAACCTCATCTGAATGACTAAAATGTCCATATTCTTTGACCCAGAGGTTTCATTGCTACATATATACCCCAAGGAGGTCAATGATAAAAAGGAAGGTTCCATATGCACTAAATATTTGTTAGTGCTTTGTCGTAGCAAAGAACTGGAAACAAAATGATGTCCATTGATTGAGGAATGGCTAAATCAGTTGTGGTACATGAACGTAATAGGATATTACTGTGTTGTAAGGAATGATGAATGTGATAAATAGAGAAGAACATGGGAAGGATTACATGAATTGATGCAAAGTGAAGTAAGCAGAACCAGGAAAACAACGTATACAATGACTACAGTTGGTGTAAATGGAAAGAACAACAAATTTCCTTCTCCCCCAACTTCCCTCTTTTTATTGTAATACCTACCAGGAAGGGGGAACCTGTGGCCTCAAGGCCACATGTGGCCTTCTAGGTCCTTGGATGTGGCCTTTTGACTAAGTCCAAATTTTACAGAACAAATCCCTTTATTAAGGGAATTTGTTCTGTGAAGTTTGGATTGAGCCACAGGAATGTACTTGAGGACCTAGAGGACCATATGTGGCCTTGAGGCCACAGGTTCCCCACCTCCAGTAGCTTCCCTTATTATGGGGGTCCTACAATAATTACTTTGAGTACAAGGTAAACTCTATGCCTATATTCTCTCCCCCAAAACATGTCTCCTGAGCCTCAATTAATGTGTTCCCTTTTCTATAACACTCAGATTGCACAACTCAATGTCATCTAGGCAGTTGTATCTTTCAAAACCTGACATTTCTGCTGTTTGTCTTTTCAAAATTGGTATATTCCTGTCACTAACTAACCATGTGACCTTGGATAAATTATCTCCTCCCTATGATCTAGTTTTCTATGAAAACAGGTTATTGGGCTAGATGAACCTTGTATTTCCTTCCAGTTTAAGCAATGTAAATGTTTCAAGTTCAAATGTTTCAAGTATTAGATCATTTTATTGGTCTTCTTTCCTCCACTTCAGTAGATTCCAACCAATCTGGGAAAGACTTTAATTTAGAAAGACCAAGGTCACACACTGCATCCTGGGCCATTGTCAGTTATCTTGACTGATGTCTTGGCAATGGACTTCAATGATTCTGGAGGACAGAATGAGGCTGATGACTTTGCAGGTTTACCTCACTTAAATACAATTTATATGCAAGTCAAGATATCACTCCGTAATGTCATTAATCCTCTTTGAAAATGGGAAGAAGGACAATAACAACAAGATCCCAATGACTCCATGCCATAGTTGAATTTCATGAGTTTCTGTAGCTTAAGATATTAATATACTGATGATGAGCCTTTCTGTACTTTGTTAACCTACTCCTTGCATGATAAGCATAGTCTGTCACTGGACCCAGGGATAATCTTTCCATCTTGGTGGAAACTGAAATAACAGCTGCTCAACTGATAAATCCTTTCAGATCCTTGTTCTTCTTTGTTCCCATTCAAAAAATGCCTTAAATCTTTTAGTCCTAACTTTTATAACAGTTTGTTTGGTTCTATGTTTTCTTTTTCTTTCTTTCTTTTCTTTTTTTTTTTTTTTGCTTTGCTTATCTTTGTATTAGATTTGTCAGCTCAGAGAGAGGAATATTAAAATTATTGTGGGGACAGGTAAGTGGCACAGTGGATAGAGCACCAGCACTAGACTCAGGAGGACCTGAGTTAGAATCTAGCTTCAGACACATAACACTTACTATCTATGCTCCTTTTTATTTTTTTTGGCAATTTAGTGAACTTTTCCTTTATGACTTTAGGTACTAAGCTATTTAGTCTCTGTGTTGAATTGATTTACTGTACATGATTCCTTTAAACACTATGTAAGTTTGCCTATGTATCTTTTGGTATTATTATTATTTTGCTTTGTCTGATGACATAATTGCAGCATCTAATTTTTTGGAATCAGTTGATGCACAGTAAATGCTGTTGGTAGTTTCTAATGATCATCTTGCATGTTCATTTATTTTTAGATGTGTTTCTTGTATATTACATATTTTGGGAGTCTATTTTTAAAGTCTTCCTGCCATTCTCTTTCATTTTATTGGATTGTTTAACCCATTCACATTTAAAATTACAATTATTGGGCTTTTTTCCCCAATATTTTCCTCCATTATTTCTTTTATTTATATCTTCATCCCCTTCCTCTTTGAAGTCAGTACTCTTTCCTGGTGATTCATTTTTTAATTAGTCTTTAATACTAGTCTGTTTCCACAGATCTCCCCCCACCCCAGCTTCCATTTCTGTGGCCTATTTTACATTCTTTGAATAGGCTTAATTTGTTTATTTCTTTTTTGTTTAAAGATTGTTTATTTGTCTATTTTTACTTCTCTTTTGCCCCTTCTTTTACCTTCCCTAATTAAGTGGAAATGTTAAAATATTGTCTCCAAATTAAGTGGAAGTGCTAAGATATCCCCTCTAAGCTTTTATTTTAAGTGACATTCTTTTGCAGTGCCCATTTCTGAAAAAAAAATCCTGTACTTTCCTCATTATTTTTTCCCTTCTAGTATATTCTGCATTTATTTTCTGATTTATGTTCCTGATTTATTACTTGTCCCTCCTTTATTATCTTTATTCCTCATGAGAATAAAAATCCTGAAGTACCAAATTTATCCTTCTTCTATCACATTTCTACATTGCTGCCTTTATCAATATTACATAATTTTCCTTTCTGATATGGCCCAGAAAAGCATATCACTTTTTCAGAGAAAGTGAGCAAATTTGCTGTAATGGTTTCTAAGAAGTTTTCCTTTGCTTTGTCTTCCTTGTTATTTTTCTTCACTTTCTAATGTGCAAATTCCCACCAGAAGAAACTCAATGAAAAGTCCCTGTCTTTTAATGCAAATGTACACGTCCTCTCCCAGGGAAATGTTCTTTGGTGACCTCTTTCCTCTTCCCTTCCTTAGAGAAAGCCTTACATTGATTTTTCCTCTTTAAGTCTTTCTCTTCCCTGACTTTATCATGTTCTCCCAGAGCTCCAATCCATATTGAGAAAATGCAATTATCTTTCATAGGTTAACTATGGACTTAGATATCTTGTATTTCCTGTCCTTTCTATAGCTTGTCCCCTCCTCTCCATTCATATAACTTTTCATTTTCTTATTTCTTCTTATTAAAGCTATTGATTCATTTATTGGGAACATGAGAGGATTTAAATAAAAATACCTAGCACTTATATATAGCTTTAAGGTTTGAAAGAACTTTATATGTGTTAACTAATTTTATCTAGATTTAGTCCATTAAGTATTTATTCAATTCTTCCTTTATCACTTCTACTGATTCTTTTAGTTCCCCTTAAAACTTTAGTCTCCAAATGTCTTTTATTTTACACCATAATTAAATTCCTCTCTTTAAAAAACAAAAACAAGGGCAGCTAGGTGGCACAGTGGATAGAGTACCAGCCCTGAATTCAAGAGGACCTGAGTTCAAATCCGGTCTCAGAGACATAACATTTACTATCTGTGTGACCCTGGGCAAGTCACTTAACCCCATTGCCTAGACCCCCCCCAAAAAAAAGAGAAACAAAAACAACTTCCACCAAATAATAGCCTATAAATATGAGAGAACTGATTTCATTACTTATCTCTTTCTTGATAATTATGCTTTATTTATCTTTCTATTATTATTTGTTTGTTTGACTTTTAAGAACTTTCACACTTTAGCTCCAACCTATCTTTTTGGCCTTATTATACATTACTCTCCTTCATGAACTCTATAGTCCAGCGAAACCAACCTTCTTGTTTCACATAGTATGTCCCTTATGCCTGGAATACACTTCCATTTGTTCTGTTAGAATCCCTAGCATGACAAAAATTGTCTCGGGATTCCTTGATAGATACCACTGGTAGCAATTATACAATCAACAATGCGAAGACATGATTAAAAACAGTTTATTATGTTCATAACCTAGGCTCACTTTATACAAAAATTAGTGAACTTTGAGCAGCTGTTTTCAGCAACTTTGTGCAGGTTTTGGTTACATAAATAGGATAGGTACAATGGAATTTCAAAAAGTAAATAAGAGAAGCTGATGATTTACAGACCAAAGAACAGATGGCAGAAGGGAAGATCTGAATCAGGTAAAACAGGATACTGGCCAATAAATACCAGAGTTATAACTGATGTCCCAAACTACATTTTCAGACAGAGAGCAAAAACTAGCTAGTTAACATGGAGGTTAGTTATAATTGATGTCTCAGTTTGATTTTGCAGGTTCTAGCTAGTTTTGTGAGCTTTTCATCTTAAGTAAATGGCAGTAATAAAGTTGAGCCAGAAATTCTCTTATCACACTGGTTTCCTTCAAAGTTTGGCTCAAAGGTCATCTTCCACATAAGACTTTTCCTGATTCCCCTATCCATCAGGGCCTCTCTCCTTCCCCAAATTATGTTGTATTTATTTGTTGCATTTGTTATGTTGTATTTGTTTTAATTTTTCTTATTTTTTTTGTGTATAGATACACAATGTCAGCTCCTTGAGGGCAGTGACTATTTGTTTTTGTGTTTGTATTCACAATGCCTGGGACCATGTCAGACACAAAGTGTGTGATAAGTAATTGCTTATTAATTCACTAATTGGATGCAAAAAACATGCAAGATGCTATATACTCTCTCAGATGATTAGTTTTGTTGATTTTTTTCCTTTTATGTTATTGATAATAATATCCTGGGAGGAAAGGGAATATTGGGAAATGGTTGTGTAAAAACCAAATGTGTCAATAAAATGATTTTAAAGTTGAAATTGCTCTTAAAAGGTACCCACATATTTCCTGTCTTCTCTCTTCATAGTTAGGTGCTGTTGTCACCTCCCACACAGAATAAGCTCACTAAATATGCTCACTAAAAAGGATAGTATTCTTTATTGTTTTCCCTCGGCTCTCTTGGGGGGAAAACCAGCTGTCATTTTCAATCTTAAACATTTTAGGAATCTTCAGGGTTGAGAGATTGGGCCCTCTGAAATGCACACTTGTTTTCCTTAATGGATTGGGCATGTTTTCTTAAAGCAGGTCAAAAGTAAATATGTCAAAAGATGTTATTGTTTTGAACACAGTAAAAAGAAAATCTAGTGTTTGAGTTCCATATCATTAGAACCAGATGGCTCCCCCCAAATTCTTTTGGCTGAAACAGAGCTGACAGCAGTCTAGCCTATATCTTGGCTTCATTTGAAAATGCAATCAAGGTTGCCACAGCTGATGATCTGCCTGGTGGGAGATGTGAATAGTTCTGGTGCCCTGTCTGACTAGGCAATGTGTGGCTTGATGGAGCCTTTCTGTGGAGCCAGGCATTGGAACTAAAGGGTTGGCCACCTTATGGAAATAGGCCTTGGGGCCCCAGAGGGTGGGAAATATTTGTTTGGTTGAAAAGTCATACTTACTTAAAATTGATACTAGTTCAATATATTTTATGATACTGTGCTTGCTTTACCACATTTGGAACTGTGATTAATTTCCCTTTTAAGTTGTTTTAAAAAAGATCAACAGTAGCAAAACTGAGTCACAAATTCCATGAGGTTGATTAGAGCTTAACTTTTCAAAATGAAATGTAAATCTTAGAAGGAAAGGAAGAAAAGAAGAGGAAAGAAGGAAACAAGGAAAGAAAGAAAGAAAAAAGAGAGAAAAGAAGAAAGGTAGGAAGGAAGGAAGAAAAGGAAAGAAAAAAGAAGGAAAGAAAGAAAAAAGACAAAAGAAAGACAGAAGAAAGACTATAGAAGGACAAAAATTTGAGTATAGAGCTATTTACATAAAAGAGGTCTTCTGGGTTGTAGTGGACCACCAGTTCAATAGGATCCAGAAAGTGCAATTGTGAATACAGAAATAATTTAATTCACTTCAACTCAATCTAATTTGGTACACATGTATTAAGTGCTTACTGTGTGTATAGTTTTGTGTTTGGAGCTACATGAGAAAAAATGTAGATGAAATATGATCCCTACACTCATGGAGTTCATAGACTAGTAATGGGATAAGACCAGAAGAAAAAGTTTAGAGAAAAGTAGTTAATAAACTCAACAAACATATACTTAAGCATCTTCTATGTAAAGCACTAACAGTATAAAAAGGAAAAAAGAGAAGAAAGGAGAGGAAAGGAGAGGAAAAGGCAATCTTTGCCTTCAAGAACCTTAAATGTATAAAAACGACTGTAATAGACATCAAAGAATGATTAAGATAATGGGGGAAAGAGTGACCTGAGAGATTCAAAAATGGAAGGATCTCTTCTTGTTGAAGGACTTAGGGAAGGGTTCATGGGTAAGGTGGAAGCTGAGACTTGCTTTTAATGGAGGAGAAAGATGTCAATTGGGGGGATATTCTTCCTGATATGCAGGAGGTATGCACAAATGCATAGGAACAGGAGGGAATAAAATGAAATTTCCCTTTATCTCCCCCCATACACACACTTTGCATTCTTTCTCTGAGCATAGAAGTACCATTACCTCTATGAAGGGTTTATCGCTTGATTGTCCTATATCTCATTTACTAGTCTCTGGTGACTACCCCCAAGTCCCAGACTAAAAGTCCCTCCCTAGTAACCACTACCCTAATTTTGTTGTTTTCACCTATTAAAAAGTAAGCTCCTTAAAAGGATAGACTTTTTATTTGTAATCTAGCTCTTAGTACTGTATCTGGCAGTGTAGTAAGCACAGAATAAATGTTTTTTTTTTTCCTTTAAATCAATCCCTAAATACAATAATTGACTTCTATTTGGTGTTGGGGGCTTGTCATCTCAGTTCTCATTTTTTGGTAATTGATAGATGAGGTAAAAAAGGTGGGATCAGTTTTACATCTGAGAAGGAAGTTGGTGAAATTCTTTGATAGTAATTCCTGAACTATTGTAGAGCATTTTAGCTAATAATTATGGATATCTGCCAGTCCTATTAGCCAGTTCAGTTTTGCTGAGAAGCAGGAGTGTCAGGAGTTGCAATCACAACCCTTCACCTAACTATTTCATCATTCATTGTATTAATGGCACACATGTTTTCTTCTCATTTGCTCCAATCTAAGTTTTCATTGTGTTGGACTTCTCATATAGATGACCAGAAATTTTCTACATTCCTCTCCTTTGGGAGCTCCCTCTCACCTCTGATTTCTCTGCTTCAATTGATGTTGAGTTGTGTACTTTATGCTTTACCCTGCTTTGACTCCTTATGTTGGATTAAACTTTTGACTCTTCCTTCCAATTGATGATTAAAGATTAAGTTAAATTAAATCTAAGATTTATAATAGCTTTTTTTGGTATTCTTTTCTTCACATTTGTTTTCCATTGTCTTTAATTGGGCAATATGACATTCGAGTTTTTTTTTTAATAATGAGTACCAGCTTGATGTTGGTGTAATCTTCTTGTACCTTTCAGCACATTTACAAATACTTCCTCAGACAATTACTAGATGTGTGACCCTGAGCAAATCACTTAACCTCTCTGGGCTTTAGTTCCCTTATCTGTAAAGTGAAGAAGCTGG
Organism: Vombatus ursinus; assembly: GCF_900497805.2. NCBI lineage: Eukaryota > Metazoa > Chordata > Mammalia > Diprotodontia > Vombatidae > Vombatus > Vombatus ursinus. The sequence continues at coordinate 8,377,021 of NW_020947062.1, read as the reverse complement.
CCTCAGCCTCTAAGACCTCTTCTACTTCTAAATTTATGATTTCTATCTATCAAGTTGCTTCTGTTATGATGCTGTTTGGTCCCCCAAGATAAGGGTGGGTATATGTAGATGGCTCAGAATTTCCCTTATGATTTTTACTATGGTAATGATGCTAGATTTGCTGCCATGTACAGATACAAAAATGTTTTAAAACTCTCTGCCAAATACTATAAGGGAATACATTTATTCATGATGATTATAGCAGATACTAAATTTTTTGAAATGCTATCTTTTGGGTTAATTGATCTGTTCATTGGATTCATGCCATCAACTCAAAAAGGAGTTTCCAGAATCCCAGTATGAGCATGGTTTTGTAATTTCTGGAGTTTGCATTAAGTGAAGATTTTCAGTGACTTTAGGCTTTTCAAGTTTCCCCTCTTCAAATTTTTATAGATTCTTGATTTCATCTCTTACACTATTTCATCTAATCTAGGCTTAGAGGTGGTTTTTATTTTAATTTTTTTATGATTGCCCTGTACTATTTGGCAGTATGTTGATGTGAGACTTGGATAGAGCTAAAGGTAATGTTAACAGAAAAGCAATATAAGCCCTTGTCTAAAACTGGCAAAGAGTTGTTCCCAATTTTGTTCTGATATAGTGCTGGCACATAATAAAAATATTCATATCTTCAGGTCATTTTATGGGTGCTTTTGGTTTGCCCATTTTAGTGGTCAGCACCATCTGCTCTGAAGCATTTCCAGCAGGTGTGGTGGTCTTGTCATTTCACATTCATTCCAATGTGTCTTGCCTTCATTTGTTACTACTTGACAAAGAACCCCACTTGTCACACTATTTTCCATGTCAGTTCATCTTCAAGATGGTTTTGACTAGGGCCAGCCTGAAACTCTATGCCATACCGTCTTTTTCTTAGATTCATTGGAGTAGTTTCAACTCTGATCAGTAGTATTACCATAATGTCATCTCTTGCAGGCTCACTTAAAGTCAAGTCAAATCAAATCAAGAAGCATTATTATGTGCCTGTATGGTACTAGACACTGTTCTAAGTGCTGGGGATACTAAGCTGAATAAGCTAGCATTTCAGGATTCTGGTCAGGCCTTCATAACTAGTGAACAGTCTCAGTGAGTTCATGGTCTCTACTATGCATCATCCTGGCTGAAGAACCCTTACTTTGCCTCTGTTCTTGCCTCATGACATAGATAATTGTTTGGGTTTTGAGGACAATGATGATGTTAATGATTCATTCCATTCTTATCACCTTTTCTGATAGACTTTATAAAGAAATAGTACATGGGCAAGTCATAGGCTCATACATTTAGAGCTGGAAGGGATCACTGAGGGCATCAGGTCCAATTTCCTCATATCATAGATGGGGAAATGGAGTTCCAGAGAGGCTCAGTGACTTTTATAGGGTCATACAACTAGTAAGTGTCTTAGGCAGGATTTGAACTCATATTTTCTTGACTCCACACTAGCTTTCTATGTATTATATTACTTAGGTTTGCCGCCTCTGTAGATTACTATAAATCTTTTATATTTAATATTCTGTGAACTGTTGCAAAGGTAGATAAAATTAATGATTTTTATAGTTGAATTAAGACATAAAGACATAAGATCAGGACATAAGATCACCTTCTTTAGGCTCATTTAAAATCAAATCAGATTAAGGTAAGAAACATTTATTATGTGCCTATGTTGTGCCAAGAACTGTGCTAAGTTCTGGGGATAAAAAGAAAGACAAAAATAAAAAAGTCCCTGCTTTAAAAGAGTTCATAGTTTAATGGGAGAGACAAGATCGAAACAATTATGTACAAAAACCAACTTATTGTTAATCTTGCATTTTTATCTTTTTCAAGATGATTATTATTATTATTTCTTCTGGTCCCCAACTTTTTAAATTCATATTCCTAGCAATCCTATTCTTGGGGAGAAAATTCTGGGAAGATGGCAGAGTAGGTCAGAAAACTTTTGGCTCTCCAAATTTCCTCCACAAAAAAAAAAAGACAGAACTTCACCTCAGAGGGAACATAGAACAGCAGTAATGAACAGAAATCAGAGTAAAGTAGTTCTCCTAAGACAACTTGAGAAGATCCCCATGAAAGACCTGACATCCAGGGATAGAGGTTCTGCCAGAGTGAAGAACAAATACCTTAAGGTCAACTCTGCAGAATCAACAAACAACAAGCCCTAGGGGTGGCTGGGGTTAGGAAGTAGCCTTAGCCTTAGAGACTTTCATCTCACAGACAGTGTGGGGTGTGATGGCTGAGTAGGAAAAGAATGAAGGGCCTTCCACTGTGAGGGACACCAAGAGCAGCTGTGCTGACCATACTTGTCCCGGACTAGGCTGCCACTGTGGGGGAAAAGGAGCTAGCACATACCTGGTGAATGTAGTAGTGGAGGTGTGGGGACCCTGCTGGCTGTGGGCACTTGCAGGAGAGCAGAGTCCCTGGTTTCAGTTCCAGGGCAGAGAGGACAGCTCTAGTTTGCAGCCTCTGGAGGGACTGCAGGGAGCAAGATTATTTTTGGGACAGCGTGTCTGGGGACCTTAGCCAAGATTTAGGAGTGGAGAAGAGAGCCCAAGGTTGAGTCTGGGAATAGGTTTGGGCATCACTCCCCATACTTTGGGACTAGAACTTGATTACACCAATAGCTGCTAAAAAATAATAAAGCAACAAAAAATTAAAATGATTAAGGAGAAAGAACCTAATCATAGATAGCTACTATGGGGAAGGAAAAGATCTGGCTTCATATTGAGAGGAAGATAATGGAGCTTAAAAAGCCACTCTTTTTTTAATGAGAAATGTCAAATGGTCCCAAACACAAAAAAGAGTTCTTGAAAGAGCTTAAAAAATCTTTAAAAATCAAATAAGAGAGATTGAGGAAAAAAACTAGAAAAAATAAGAGAAATACAAGAAAATAAAGAAAATTATGAAAAAAGCAAAGAAACTTGATATAGAGAATAAAAAATTTAAAGAAGAAAATAATTCCTTGAAAACTAGAATTGAGCAAGGAGAAGCTGAAGATATTCTAAGACACAAAGAAACAATAAAACAAAATCAAAGGAATGAAAAAATAGAAGAGAATGTGAAACATATCAGAAAAACAAGAGATCTTGAGAACAAATTGAGGAGAAATAATATAAGAATAGTCAGACTACCTATTCTAAAAATTATCATGAAAAATGTAATCTTGATACAATATTACAAGAAATTATCAAGAAAAAATGTCCTGGAGTTCTAGAAAAAGAAGGCAAAGCAGAAGTAGAAAAAATCCACCAATCACGACCTGAAAGAGATCCCAGGAGGAAAACTTACAGAAATCCCATAGCCAAGTTTCCAAGTTTCCAAGTTAAGGAGAAATTAGTGGAAGTAGCAAGTAAAAAAAGAAATAAATGTCATGGAGCTACAATAAGGATTACATAAGACCTAGCAGCTACTACATTGTCTTGAAATACTATATTTCATAAAGCAAAAGAGCTAGGGTTATGACCAAGAGTAACTTACCCGGCAAAGTTAAGTATGATCTTGAAAAAGAAAAGGACATTTAATGAACTGAAAGACCTTCAGGAATTTGTGACAAAAACAGAAGAACTTAAGGGAAAAATTGACATATAACATCCAGGAGAAATATAAGGTAACCATTAAGGACCAAACATAAGGGACACAATAAGGGCAAATTGTTTACCTCTAATATGTGAAAAATATTTTCAGTACTTTTAAGATGATCATCATTATTTGGATAGTTTGAAAGAAAGGCTGGGGCTGAGCTGAGTATGATGTGTTGATTCTAAAAAAAAGTAAAACTGTGTAGGGAGAGATAAAAAGAAGTAATTATCTCTCTCTTTTTTTTTTAGGCAATTGGGGTTAAGTGACAAGGAGCAATTATCTCATACAAATGAGGCATAAAAGGAAAAATTGATACAGAAGAAGCTAATAGTAGGGAGGGCAGGTAGTGCTGGAACCCTACTCTTATTGGGAATGGGTTAAAGAGAGAACAACAAATATATCTAGAAGGGTAAAAGTCTAAAAAAGTTTAAAGTCTAAAAATCTTCTAAATCCAAAAAGAAATAGGAGGGCAAAGTGATACGTTGGGAGGAGAGGGTAAGGGAGAGACTCTTGGAGGGGTGGGTTGGATAAGGAATAGAAGGACAAGGTAGCAGGTAGAAGTAAAGCAGAGGGGTTAGAAGGGATAGGAATAGGCTAAGAAGGATGGTGAGGGAAAATGGGAAGGAGGAAAATACACAAGTAATTATAGCTTAGAATGTGAATGGATGAATTTACCCATAAAATGGAAACTGCTAGCAGATTAAAAATTTGAATTAAATAATATGTCATTTTCAGGAAATGCTATAAAAATGAGAGATACACACAAAGATAAAATAAAGGTCAGGAGTAGAATTTATGTGAAAAAAGCTGGGGTAGTAATCATGATCTGAGACACAGTTAAAGCTAAAATAAATTTAATCAAGAGAAAAATAGGGAAACTACACTGTGTCAGCAATATTATTCAATATTGCTTTAGGCCATTTAAAGTACCTGAGAGTATATGTGCCAAAACAGACACAAGAACTATATGAATATAAACTTAAACCTTTTTTATACATATAAAGTCAGATCTAAATAATTGAAGTAATGTATATTGTTCATGGTTGGGTAAAGCCAGTATAATAAAAAATGACAATTTTACCTAACCAATCTATTTATTTAATGCCATCCCAATTAAATTATTAAAAACTTATCTTACTAATTTAGAAAAAATTATAAAGTTCATTTGGAAGAACGAAAGGTCAGGAATTTCAAGAAGCCAGGGGAAAAAAAATGTAAAGGAAGCAGATTCAGTAGCATCAAACCTTAAACTATGTTATAAGGTGAGAGCATTGTTGAAGTGTAAAATGGATAATCTTGATTATTTTAAATTATAATTTTCTTGCATAAATAAAACCTATGCAGCCAAGAATAGGAGGAACGCAGAAAATTGTGAAAAAAAAAAACTTTCACAGACAGTCTCTCAGATAGGATGTGATTGAGTTGGAACATTGCTGTGGTGTAGGAAATGATGAGCTGATTTAGAAAAAACATGGAAAATCTTGAACTTACGAAGGAAAAGGCTATCCACCTTCAGATAAACAGATGACAAGTGGAAATAAGCATAGTATGATCTTACATATATGTATATATTTTGTATGCATGCATGTATATGTATGTTTATAGATGTGTATGTATGTGTGTACCTATAGATATATATTTCTTCTTTAAGGTGAGGGGCAGGGAAAGGGGAAATATAGTAAAAAGTACACAAAAGAGAACAAAAGAAAACCTAGAAGGGAGCAAAGAAAAGTTGGGCAGCTTTGAAAACAATGTGTAGTATTTATTATATAGGTTTTCTTGAAATAGAAACTTATCCTTTTATATTGAATCTTCTCATATTCTACTGTATACATGACAATGTTTTTTTTTTCTCATTTTGTATTTAAGTTTAAAATAAATGTTAAAATAGCAAAAATAAAGCCTATTGTCTCCATATTGCTTTAGCTTTGTCACTGACAGGTATACAGCAAATTATTTTCCCTTTTTGGGCCTCAGTTTCCTCATCTGCAAAACAAGATTCAATCATTTCTAGAATCCCTTTTGGCCCAGGTTACATAATGATTGCTACCACCACAGTTACAACAAGATCCTATTTCATTTACCAGGCTTTATAGTATACAAAACACTTTCCTCATAAGAACCCCATGAAGGCTTTCACTAGAGTATTGTTATGCACCCATTTGATCAATGAAGAAATTGAGAAGTTAACAATCCAAGATTTGAACTAGGTCTTTTGGCTTTTAACCTGGACTTCTTACCTTCCCAATCTTCTTATACCTTATTCCCCTCCATGTATTCTGTGATACAATGATTCTTGCCTCTTTGCAGTTTCTTGCAGGATACTCCATCTCCTGACTTCAAGCATTTTCCCTGGATGTCTCCCATGCCTAGAATATTCTCCCTCCTCATCTCCATCTCTTGGTTTTTTCCAAGTTTTAGCTAAAATCCTACCTTCTATAAGAAGCCTTTTCTAGTCCTCCTTAATCTGAGTGTATTCCCTCTAAGATTACCCTAATTTTTATCTTGTGTATCAGAGGTGATAAACATGTAGGCTACCAGAACCAGACTAAAATATAGTTGGGAAATATTTAACAAAATGAATGAAAATATAATAAAACATAGATAATATTAATATGTGGTTTTCTAAGTCAATATGCAGCCCACAAGGCTACTTGTATATGGTTTAGTGACTCCTATTTCTATTTGAGTTCAACACCAATATTATATCTACATATCTATAGATATAGATATGTTGATATATAGATCTATAGATATTTATATATCGATATATATATATATATATCTCCATCCATCCATCTATCTATGTTTGCACATAGCTCTTTACATGCTGTTTCTCCTACTAGATTCCTTGAGAGTCTAATATAAGAATATAAGGTGACCTCCTTGAGAACAGGGGCTGTTTTTTTTTTTTTTTGTCTTTCTTTGAATCCTTAACACTTAGCACAGTGCCTGGTACATAGTAGGAATTTAATAAGTGCTTATTGACTTAGCTTGTCTTGACCTTACTTCCGAGTCCAAATCCTTGTAAGGTATTTTCTTAGGTATGAGACCCCAGTCTCTGGTGTTTATGATAAATTAATAACTCAGTTTTGGGGAAGTCAGTTATCTAGCCACCACAAAGGAAATTTTAAAAAAAAGATTTTCAGATAAGTCAAGTGAGATATATATTACAACCTCATGCACTTTGACCATGGGGGCCTCTTAGACCTTCACTCAGAGCTTACTTTACACACAATTCCATGTTCCTTGAGAGCTGCCTTTCCAGTCCCCAGAAAATTGGATCTGGGGGAGAGAAAAAAAGAGAGAGAGAGAGAGAGAGAGAGAGAGAGAGAGAGAGAGAGAGAGAGGAGAGATAAAAGAATGCGGTGGCCAGAAAAAGACACAGCATCTAGGAGAAGGAACACTCTAACAGGGAGGAAGAAAGGAGACATAATATCTCTTTATGAAAACAACATACAAAAACTCCTAAAGTCCTACTGCTGAGACTATTCAGTGGAATTCCACCCACCAAACATTTATTAATCCCCTACTGACACAAAGTTCCTCTGCTGAATGCTATGGAAACAAAGGTGTATATGACACAGACCTTGTCTTCAAAGAATGTGTAATTTAATTGGGGAGTGCCCAATTAACAGTGCCCAATTATTGAGAGAGATTCAACAAGGATTTATTAAGAACCTACTATTTTTTCTTGTCTTTGTGTCTATTGTGCCAAGTATGATGCTAAGATCTGGGAATACAAATATGGAAAAGAAAGATAGTCTCTGCCTTCAACGTGCTTATAATCTAATGGAAGAAGACAACACCCACAACAAAGCTGAAAAAGAGGGTGACAGTAGGAAGATACCTTGTGGAGACATGAAGTTCAGGGGATTGCAGCCAGGTGGGAAATGAAGACACAGCTGCCCTGTGAGCTCTCCTTAAATGGGGATTCTGGAAGGACTTCTCTGTTCTCCATTTAGAGGAGCCCCAGGGGCAGAGAATACTGAGGAGTTGTGAGGTCTAAGCCTTGTGGGATCTTACAGGATAAAGAGGTTCCTGGGTCATGATGGAGAAGTCGTAAGAAAGGTCAAAGAACCATGATGTGAAGTAGAATGAGATATGAGATAAGGGCAAGTAGGAAATTCAAAGTGCTAGGGGGAGATAGAGGAGGGAGAGGCCATTTTTGCCAGGGGCAGGCTGGGCCAGGGTTGGGGGTGCTGGGCTGTCAAGGAAGTGGTTATAGAGAAGCTAAGAACTTTGCAGGGGGACCTTGGAAATGCACACCACTATGTTATAGCTTAGCAATTGCTATTGCTGATGCCCCTGACTTACCAAGAAAACAATTTATATACTATGTTCTCCATTCCCTGTTTAGGAAGGCAGGGATGTATGTGATTCATACTTAAAGAAAGAAAGAAAGAAAGAAAGAAAGAAAGAAAGAAAGAAAGAAAGAAAGAAAGGAAGGAAGGAAGGAAGGAAGGAAGGAAGGAAGGAAGGAAGAAAAGAAAAGAAAAGAAAAAAGAAAAGAAAAGAAAAGAAAAAAAAGAAAAGAAAAGAAAAGAAAAGAAAAGAAAAGAAAAGAAAAGAAAAGAAAGAAACTACTCCAGGGGACAATGACACCTAGAATCCTAGATAGAGAGCTATTAGGGATCTGTGAAGTCGTTCTTCATTTTACCTCTTCATTCAACCTCTTCATTTTACGTATGAGTAACCTATGGTAGCATTTTGAGATATCCTTTCCCAATCCTTAATAGAGGCAGCTAGGTGGTGCAGTGGATAGAATTCTGGACCTGGAGTCATGAAGACCTGTGCTCAAGTTCAACTTCACTCACTAGCTCTGTGATGCTGGGCAAGTCACTTAACCTCTGTTTGTTTCAGTTTCTTCAACTGTAAAATGGGGATAATAACACAGCTACCTTTCAGGGTTATTATGAGGGTTAAATTAGAGATAATAAAATGCTTATTCCCTTTCTTTTTCACCCTAGCTCCATTCTGTCTCTGGGCTACACATATGACAAAATAATATTAGGATGGTAGAAAGAACAGTGATTTTATTTTCAAAGAGACTAGAATCAAATTCTAGCTTCATTACTTACTATTTTTATGACCTCAAGCAAATCATTTAACCTTTTTGGGACTGATTTTCCTTATTTGTAAAATGAGGGGATTGAATTTGATACATACTCCCCAGCTCTAAATCTATGAATCGATGGCCAAGTCAAAAGACACTGAAATAATCCAAACAATTACCAACAAGGACTTGAACTTGGGTGTTGGAAATAGGAATGGAAAAGAGGGAGGCGCATCAATGTAGACAAGTGGCAGAGTCTCCCATAGGTAGTGGGCACTGATTAGATACAAAGGGTAAGTAAGAGGGAGGAGTCAAAGTCTATTTTAGGTTTTAACTAAGAGAATAACATTCAAGCACCATTAGTGGAAATAGGGAACTCAGGTAAGGGATGAGTAGGCTTGCTTGATGGTACCATTTTGCATATGTGGAATTTGAGGTGTCTTTGGGACACCCAGGTGGAGATGTCTGGCGTGGGCAGGTTAGAGTTAGAAAATAGACTAGGAGTGATTCACTTGGAGATGATACTTAAACCTATCTGTGTGGATGAGATGGCTGAGTGAAAGTGTATATATAAAAGAGAACACAGAGAACAGAATCTTGATGATTACTGACATTTAAGGTATGGGAGAGGAGGGAGAAGAGTCAGCAAAGTTAAACAGAGAAAATGGGGTTACTCATAATAGTGCCTCTATAAATATTTTGGATTACATGGGACTTTTTAATCACTGATTTCCTTGGGGCATATGCTCAGTGGTGAGATTTCTGGGTCAAGTGGTCTGGACACTTAAATTGCTCTCAGGATAATTTCAAATTGCTCAGGTTCTAGTCCTCACTTTCTATGGCCCCAACCATGCTTCACATTTCATCTTGACCATTCTTTTTTTTTAACCTTTCCTTCTGGAAACCATATTCAAATCAATATTATAATTGGTACTGGAAAGGGCATATCAGTCAACTCTCCTAAGGCTCCATTTATCATCCTTGTAAACACAAGGAAAACAGCTCTCCCTGGACACTGCTCCCTACATTTATTACTTTATAGTACTAGCATATAGAGGACAGCTGGGTAGCACAGTGGATAGAATGCCAGGTCTGGAGTCAGGAAGACTCATCATCTTCCTGAGTTCAAATCTGGCCTCAGAAACATACTATGTGACCCTGGATAAGTCGCTTAACCCTGTTTGCCTTAGTTTCCTCATCTGTAAAATGAGCTGGAGAAGAAAATGGCAAACCACTCCAGTATCTTTGCCAAGAAAACCCCAAATGGGGTCTTGAAGAGTAGGACACAACTGAAATGACTGAACAACAAAATAGAATATAGGCTCCTTGAGGACAGGGACTTTTATCTTTTGTATTTGTAATCCTAGCACTTAGCACAATGCTTGGCCTATAGTAAGTTCTTAAGAAATGATTTTTTCATTAGTTAATTCTTAGCTGAAAGAAATCTTAGCATAATAGAGTATTAGAGATGAAAGGGTCCTTAGTTATATTCTTAACTAATGCAGAACAAGTCTAATATGTCTTCCACATAAAATTCTTCTCTACCAGGTTCCCCAGTCTTCTGTTCTCTAAAGCTAAACACTCAAACGCCTTCAACTGATAATTACATGGGATGGTATTCCGTGTCGTCCCTATTTTTTCTTTTGGACGTGCTACAACTTATCAATATTCTTCCAGTGGTACCTAGAAGAGGGCACAATACTTAAAATGTGGACTGACCAAATCAAAGCATGGCAGGACTATCCCTTGATCTTGTGAAGTTTCATTTCCTGTTTTCCTTTCTCCCAAAATAACTGCCTGGAACATAACCCAAGAATCATTCCCATCTCAATTTTTTTCAGGCTCCCATTCCTCTCTTGTCCCTGCAATCTTTATTTGTGCTCTGACTCTGCAGATTCTGTAGCAACTGGCAAATATCTTGGCAGTGATATACATTTGTCATAGACTTGAAAACATTGGCTCACTTTAGTCCATATTTCCTTCCTCTTCTATCATTATCATTATGATCAGGATCCAATGACATATTTCTTTCCTCTTATGAACTGTTTACTGTTTTGTTCTTAGGAGTAACTTGTTTCTTATCTGAGATTCATTGTCATCCTATAGGATCATTACATGAATTCTCCTGTGATTAATGCAGTTAATGACAACTAGAATTCTGGACGCATTTTATGCTACCATAGACAGAAACAAGAATATAGAACACAGAATATCAGATCTAGAAGGGTCTTTGGAATTATAGAACATAGAATGTTAGAACTGGAAAAGGCCTTGGAAAAATAGAATATAGAATGTAAGAACAGTAGAATAGACCTTAGAATCTTAGAACAAAGAGCATCAGAGCTAAGAGGGGTTTTAGAATCATAAAACACACAATGAATGTCAAAGCTGGAAGGAGTTTGAGAATCATCTGACACCTTGGTGGGTGTTCAGAAGATGCGACTTGAAACTTTGTAGTGTATTTCATGACAAATCAATCAATCCTCTTTTCTTTCTATAATTCACGAGTCATTGTCAGGACTACTGATTTTCTCTGAAATTGGTTAATAATAAACTTTATTTTTTCTTGATGTATTCTTAACAGAAAATTCCTGTTCTTTCAAGAAATACTTAATATGGTTTGCTCTCTGTAAGCATGGTAGGCATCACTGACCAGGACTTACTGGATCTATATTGAACTGCATCTCTTAGAGCCACCATATTCCCAAATTGGTCCATCCCTAGGCATCCATTACACTCAGGGAAATTATCCTTCTTGTGTCCAAGGCCAAATAAGTCCAAATGAAATCCCTAATTTGGACCTTCCAAGTTTATTAATTTATTCACTCAGTTAAAATATTTTTATGCTTCAGATAATAATGGTTGAACTAAATAATTCCTAAGGCCCTCTCTACCTCTGCCACTGTATGAATGAGATCTGGGATCTCTAAGTTGCCTTATATCTTTGACATTCTGTAGCTTTATCTACCTTTCAGTTCCAATAGTCTATGATTTTGGATTCTCTAGGACTCTTATCTCTAGCATGCTGTGATTCTTAACTAGAAAAATCTTTAGAATCACAAAATGTTAGAGCTTAAAAGGACTCAATCTAATCTAAATCCCTCATTTTATGGAAAAGGAAACTGAGTGCTGGCCCTGCTACTGACTTGCTGTGTGACCCTGGAGGAGTATCCTTACCTCCCTGTGCCCCAATTCCTCCTTTTACAAATGAGGGAGTTGTGCTAGGTGAATTCTTAGATTCTCTCCCAATTCTTACATAAGTTCTAAGCTTCTTTGAAGCTTTCTGGGCCTAACTCTCAGACCAAGTATGTACATTTGTCCTTGCATAGCTTCCAGCACTGGCAAGGCAATGAAATCCCTTGGACAGAATTTCTGTTATCTGTAAGAAGTTGAGCTATTTTGGGGCTTCTTTGTGGCTTCCTTAATCTGTAAACCACATGTATTTGGGTTGTAAAAATAGGTGACTCAGGAGTGTTTGTGACTTTGTGACCAAATGATTTGCAAGTTTAGAGAAGGGAGTCTACTTCCTTTTTGGAATTGGCCAGCTGGCCAGGACATGGGAACCCCAGTGGTGGAGCCATGTACCTATTTCTTTCTGTATTTGTTAATAAACTTGCAACCACACAGTGAAAATGCTGTACATGGTGTTTAAATATGGCATGGTTAAAAACAAATCATCTGTCACTCAGGGTAGGGTCTGAATTCCCTAGCACAAGAGACTTTCTCTCCCTTCCTAACTCCCCCAGCAGGACTATTCAATTTTTATTTCTCTAGAACAAGTAAATCACCATGTGTAGTTTCTAGAGTGATATATTTAAAGTCAATCTGAGTTTAACTCTTAGCTCTGCCACTTACTAACTATCTGACCATGGGGAAATCATTAACCCTCAGTTTCCTTATAGATGAGGATAATATAAAACTTGCATAAGGTTGTTATAAGGAAAATAAATACCTGATAAATGTTAATATACTGAAATGTGAGTTATAGTTATCTTCTTCCTCATCATCACAGCATAGTATAGTGGAAAGGGCACTAGCTCTAGTGTCAGAGGACTTGGGTTCAAATCCTATTTGTGAGGTTTACTATCTGTATGACTATGGGTAAGTCAAATAATCTTCCACAATCTCATTTTCTCATCAGTAAAGAAATTGGGTTGGACTACATGGTATTTATCCTTTCCAACTCTATAACTACAATCATTAGTATTATTTGGCCTGATTCCATAATTAAGAAAAGCATAATGATACTAGGAAAAGTTCCCTAAAATGAATGTGTGTTCTTTGTGACCAGAACCGATCCTAGAACCATATAGTAGAGGTCTATGGGTGTGTGTCTGGGTTGAAGGGATGAAGGATACGGACGTTGATTTAATTAGAAATCTTGGTATGGTTCTCTGCTACCTGGAACCCCTGAATGAAGACAGGAAGTTGAAATGTAACAAAAATACAGATGTAGTGACCTCTCTGGCCTACCTGACCAAGTAAACACTCACAGTTTTCTGATTGGGTCCCCAGAGGAGTAACTATTCCAAGTTCAAAGCTATTATATGAGTCCACATTCCTAAAACTGTAGTTTACAAGCCCTCATTAATGCACTTCCTTGTAAAAATTTTTTTCTCCCAATTACATGTTAAAACAATTTTTTACATTTTTTTTAAAGTTTTGAGTTCCAAATTCTATGCGTCCCTCCCTGAGATGGCAAGCCTGTATGCACAGTTAGCTCAAAGCAAAGGCATTTACCAAGATTACACGGTAAGAACAAGAGCTATAAAACATTGCCCCAATAAATATGGGGTACCCTCTCCCGCAAATTCACACAGAATCAGTGAGATAAAATACAAACCCTTTAGCCTGTCATGCAAGACCTTTCTTAATCTTTTTCCTGGTTGTAGATCTCTCTTTTTGATGCACACTCTACATTCCCACCACATTGAACTGTTTGCTCTTTCAGGCTCCTGTCTTGATCCCTCTCACCTAGATATTTGCCCAAGCCTGAAATCGATTCTCTTCATACCTTCCTCTGTTGAAATTCTCTTCTCCAAGCCCCCTATCAAGTACCACCTCCTCTATAAACATTTTCCTGATTTCTACTATCTGAAAATGATCACTTCCTTTTCAAATATTTGTACAACTTTGTCCAGGGGTGGGGAATCTGCAGCCTCAAGGCCACATGTGGCCCTCTAGGTCCTCAAGTGCAGCCCTTTGACTGAATCCAAACTTCACAGAACAAATCCCCTTAATAAAAGGATTTGTCCTATAAAAGTTGGACTCAATTAAAAAAAAAGAAACACACCTAAGCACCTAGAAGGCTACATGTGGCCTTGAGGCTGCAGGTTCCCCACTTCTGCAGAACTTTTCTCATTTTGCCAAGTCCTTTGATGGATTGAGTTCAGTGTTTGGAGTTAGAAAGGCCAGAATTTAAAACTTACTAGAGACGCTCATTAGCTACATAACCATGGAGAAGCCACTTCCCCTCTTTATGCCTCAGTTTCTTTATAAAATGGGAATAATAATATCTACCTCACAGAGGTGTACTGAGAATCAAATGATTTAACACGTAGAAAGCACTTTGGAAAGTGCTATATATGCTATTATTGTTATTGTTATTATTATTGGCTTTGATCATATTTTGCCTTATGTCATAATTTTTTGCATATCTGTTCTATCCCTATTAGCTTAATAGTTTAATTAATTCATTATTAACTTAATTCCTTAATGGAAAGAATCATATTTTCTTGCAACATTGCACCTTAGCACTGAACACACTATCTTACTTTTTTCCCCCCCGAAAATGATTTCATTGATGTGGGGAGCTCCCCAAGGAGGGAACTTTCTCTACCAATTTAGATCAATAGGTCCTTAGTAACTTAGAGTCTTAGAGAGGTGACAAGGGTCCTGTGAGGTTAAATGACTTGCCCAGGGTCACATAGTCAGCATGTCTTAGAGGCAGCACTTGAAACAAGAGCATTCTGATTTTGAGAGCAGCTCTCTGCCTAATACACAGAGCTTAAGAAATATTTGTTGAAATGATGCTGAATGACAAGTGCATGTAACTGATTTGTAAAAATACATAAAAGATCACGATAGAGTTGGAAAAATTCTGAACTAAGGAGCCATGAAACCTGTGTCTAGGTAGAGAGTTGTAAGGTCATAAGGTCATAGGGTTCCAGTGTCATAGATTCTGAGCTGGAAGGGACATTGCTGATCAGTTTTGCAATCATGTCCTGCTCTTTGTAATCCTGTGGACCATATAGTCCATGGAGTTTTCTTGGCGAAGATACTGGCATGGTTTGCCATTTCCTTCTCCAGTGGATTAAGGCAAACAACAGTTAAATAACTTGACATAAAGAACATGAGTCTTCCTGACCCCAGGTTCAGTGTTTTATCCACTGAGCCACCTAGCTTCCTCTGGAAGGGACATTGGACACCATCTAGTCCTACTCTTTAATTTGCAAGTGAGAAAACTGAGGTCTAAAGAAGTTAAATGACTTCCTCAAGATCAGCTGAGTAGCACTGCAGATAGAGTGCAGGGCCTGGAATCAGGAATACCTGAGTTCAAATCTGGCCTCAGACATTTACTAGCTTTGCAACCCTGGGCAAGTCACTTAAAACTATTTGCCTCAGTTTCCTCTTCTGTAAAATGAGCTAGAGAAGGAAATGGCAAACCACTCCAGTATGTTTTAAAGAAAACTCCAAATGGAGTCACAAAGAATCAGACCTAACTGAAAAATGACTGAACAAGGTCATACAAGTGGTAAATGGCAGTCCCAACTCTGCCAGGGAGTTTGTAAGTCAACCAACACTTACTATGAGGTAAGTATTGGGATAAACAGAGATACAAAGAAAGGCAAAAATAGACCCTCTCCTCAAGGAATTCACGTTCTCCTTAAGCAAAGACAGCACACAAATAGCAAAACACATAACAAGATACACAGAGAAGATGGGAGATATTGTGGAAGAAGAAATGATAAAATTTGGGGTGAGTGAAAGTGAGATATCAAGGATGGCACTGCAATTGTGAGTCTGAGCAACTAAGAAGATTATGGTGCCTGGTATTGTAATTGGGCAGTTTGGATAAGGACTTGGAGCGGGGAAGCAATGGGTTCTATTTTTGATACATAGAGTTTGAGATATATATGGGTTATTCAGTTCAAGATGTCAAAAGGGCACTTGGTGATATGAGACTGTTGCCCAGGAGAGTGACTAGGTTAGATATATAGATCTAGGAATCATGTGCATAGAGATAATAATTGAACCACTGGGAGTTGATGAGGTCAAAGGAGGTAATATAATAGGTAAAGGGCACGGGACACAAGAGGAGGGTACGAGGGTAGTGGACATGCCATAAATAAAGAACCAGGATAGAAGACTGAGAAGGAGAGGTCAGACAAGAAGAGAAACAGAAAAGAACAATGTTATGAAAATTTAGACAGTATCAAGGAGGAGATTGTGATTGACAGTGTCAAATGCTGCCTGCCATGGTCAAGAAGGGTGAAAAATTAGAAGAGGCCATTAGATTTGGCAAATAAAAGATGACTAATAACTTTGGATAGGAAAACATCAATTGGATGACAGATAATGGAGGCTTTAGAAGTGAGTGTGAGAGAAAGTAGAGATACCTAAGGCATATGGCATTATCAAATGGTTTTGCTGAGAAGAAGGTAATCAATAGTGTCAGAAGCTGCAGAGGGATAGAGAAGACGAGGCCTGAAAAAAAAGGCCATTAAATTTGTCCATTAAAGAAATCATTCTACCTGCAAACACCATCCCAATTGCCAAAGGAATTCTTTCCCCCTACCACCATTTCCACATGATTAACTTTCTTTTCTCCTTTGCTGATATTGGAACCCCTGGGGCCTGTTCTTAAGTTGGTGTCCTGGAAGGCAAATGATCCTGAAGGCCAGATAGCTGCAGCTCATCACTTCTCTCTGTCTATTCCCCCATCTCCAGTAATTTTTTTTTCTATTTCTGTGGCTATTTCTGGGCCTCAAATGTCTTATATGTTTTCTGAACTCTTGTTTCTAGCTTCCAAGTTTAAAATTGGCAAGGGGAAGAGAAATCTAGTCAAAGATTTAGTGAGTGAGTGTGTGTGTGTGTGTGTGTGTGTGTGTGCGCGTGCACATGTGTTCAGGTCCCCTCACCCCCTTCTGTTCTTCCCAAAAGTTATGCTTAGTATACTTAAATGAAAAAAAAAAATCTCTTAAGTTGGTCTTGGGATACTATCTTTAAATACTTGGGAGTCATTAGCTCACAAGACCAAAGTCTCAAACCTTTGAGTCTCTGGCACAGCACAATAATATCATGTTGATTTTTTCAAATTATCCAAGATCCTTTTGAAAAAGTAGGCTCTTTAGCTTGTCAGAATTCTCCATTCTATGTTGATTTAACATCCACAAATCACTACCTTTATCATTTGAAGTACTGAGGCCCAAGCTCTTGCTAAGGCTTGTTGATCAAGGATTCATTTTCTCCTTCCATTCCAGAGGGAAATATGATGTCAACTGATTCCAGATTTTTCTGCACGACACTAGCTTACAGTACAAAATGAACGTGGTCTTATTGCCAGCTCTTTGCTAAAATAAAAATACTGTGATGGATAGTTTTGTACATATGAGTCTTTTTCCTTTATGTTTTATTTTTTGGGGTCACCATAACCCAACACCTTCTTACCCTGGAGGATGACTACCCCTGTGGCCCCATTTTTGATTGTCAAGTTCCTCTCCAAACCTCCATTTTAAGGAAAGTTCTCAGACCAGTCACAGAATTAGTGTTCCACTTTTCCCACATCTCCAACATTTATCATTTTCCTTTTTTGTCATATTAGCCAATTTGATAGGTGTGAAGTGGTACCTCAGAGTTATTTTAATTTGCATTTCTCTAATCAATAGTGATTTAGAGTATTTTTCATATGACTATAGATAGCTTTAATTTCTTCATCTGAAAACTACCTGTTCATATCCTTTGACCATTTATTAATTGGGGAATAATTGTATCCTTATAAATTTGACTCAGTTCTCTATATATTTTACATGTAGCCTTTATCAGACACTGGCTGTAAAAAAGTTTCCTGGTGTTCTGCTTCCCTTCTAATCTGGGTTGTGTTGGTTTTGTTTATGCAAAATCTTTTTAATTTAATGTAGTCAAAACTATCCATTTTGCTTTTCATAATGTTGTATATCTCTTGTTTTGTCACAAATTCTTCCCTTTTCCATAAATCTGACAGCTAAACTATTTATTGTTCTCCCAATTTGCTTATGGTATCACCTTTTATGTCTAAATGGTACCCATTTTAACTTTATCTTAGAATGCGGTGTAAAATGTTGGTCTTTGCCTAGTCTTTGCCATAATATTTTCCAGTTTTCCCAGAAGTTTTTGTCAAATAGTGAGTTCTTATCCCAGACGTTGAAGTCTTTAGGTTTATCAAATGGTAAATTACTTTAGTCATTGACTACTGTGTCTTGTGTACCTAACCTATTCCACTGATCTACCACTCTATTTCTTAGACAGTACCAAATAGTTTTGATGATTGCTGTTTTATAACACAGTTTAGATCTGGTATGACTAGGCCAACTTCCCTTGCATTTCTTTTCATCATTTCCCTTGATATTCTGTATGTTTTGCTCTTCCAGATAAATTTTATCATTTTTTCTAGATCTATAAAATAACTTTTGGTAATCTGGTATGGCACTGAATAAGTAAATTAATTTAGGTAGAATTGTCATTTTTATTATATTAGCTCAGCCTACCCACGAGCAACTGATATTTTTCCAGTTGTTTAGGCCTGACTTTAATTGTGTGAAAAGTGTTTTGTAACTGTGTTCATATAATTTCTGGGTTTGTCTTCTCAGGTAGACTCCATATATTTTATATTGTCTACAGTTACTTTACATGGAATTTCTTGCTGCTGGACTTTGTTAATAATATATAGAAATGCTGATTACTTATGTGGATTTATTTTATATCCTACAACTTTGCCAAAGTTGTTTATTATTTCAAGTAGTTTTTTAGTTGATTCTCTAGGATTCTCTAAGTATACCATCATATCATTTGCAAAGAGTGATAGCTTTGTTTTCTCATTGACTGTTCTAATTCCTTCTTTTTCTTCTCTTATTATTAAAGCTAACATTTCTAGTACAATATTGAATAACAGTGGTGATAATGGACATCCTTGTTTCACTCCTGATCTTATTGTAAATGCTTCTAGCTTATCCCTATTACATACAATGCTTGGATGATTTTAGATAGATGTTCTTATCATTTCAAGAAAAAAAATCCATTTATTTCTATGCTCTCTAGTGTTTTTAATAGGAATGGTGCTGTATTTTTTCAAAAGCTTTGTCTGCATCTTTTGCAATATCATATGATTTCTGTTAATTTTGTTATTGATATGGTCAATTATGCTGGTAGTTTTCCTAATATTGAACCAGTCCTAAATTCCTGGTATAAATCTCATCTGGTTATAGTGTATTATCCTCATGATAAGTTGCTGTAATCTCTTTGCTAATATTTCATTTAAAAGTTTTGCATCTATATTCATTATGGAAATTGGTCTATAATTTTCTTTCTCTGTTTTGGTTCTTCTCAGTTTAGGTATCAGCACCATATTTGTATAGACCAGGATGTTGACTATTCAATATTTTGCCAGAAATGCTAGCTATTAGCAATAAGACAAGAAAAAAAATGGAAGGAATAAGCATATTCAAAGAGGAAACAGAACATCATTTTTTTCAGATAATATAATGCTTTCCTTAGAAAACCATAGAGAGTCAACTGAAAAACTAATTAAAACAATAAATAACTTCACTAAAGTTGCAGGATATAAAATAAATCCATACAAATCATCAGCATTCTTGTATTTTAACAACAAATTCTAAAAGAAGAGACAGAAAGATAAATTCTATTTAAAATAACTATGCACAGTATAAAATATTTGATAGTCTACCTGCCAAGACACACATAGAAACTGCATCAATATAATTTTAAAATTCTCATCACAGAAAGACAAATCTAAATAATTGAAGAAACATTAATTTGCTTTTGGATAAGCTGAGCCAATATAATAAAAATGACAATACCAAATAAATTGATTTAATTATTCAGTGCCATAACAAATAAACTACTAAAGAATTACTTTATAGAACTAGAAAAAAAAAACAAAATTCATCTAGAGGAACAAAAGATAAAAAATATCAAGGGAATCAATGAAAAAAAATGGGAAGAAAGGGGACCTAACAGTATTAGATCTCAAACTATACCACAGAGCTATAATCTTCAAAACAATTTGGTACTGGTTAAGAAATGGAGAGGCTGATGACTGGAATAAATTAGGTATATAATATATTGAAACAAATGAGCACAGTAAACTAGTATTTGATAAACCCAAAGATCCCAACTATAGGGGCAAGAACTCACTTGTCCCTCACTTAAACTCAAGAAAAACTTTTGGAAAAACTGGAAAGTAGGCTGGCAGAAATTAGATATGATTCAATACCTCACACTATATACCATGATAAGCTCAACATGGGTGCTTGATTTAGACTTAAAGGATGATATCACAAATAAATTAGTGGAGTATGGAAAAAATTACCTGTCAGATTTTTGAAAAAGGGGAGAGTTCATGACCAGATAAGAGATAGTTTCATAGGAGGTAAAATAAGCAATTTTTATTAGATAAAATTAAAAAAAAAGTTTTTGCACAAATAAAATCAATGCAGCTAAAGTTAGTAGAGATACAGAAAATTGGAGGTGTGTGGAAATCTTGCAGTAAGTTTCTCTGTATGTTTATATATGCAAGTGGAATCGAATTAAATTTATAAGAATAAAAACTTTTCCCAAGTCAATAAATGGTCAAAGGATATAAATAGGTAGTTTTTAGAGGGAGAAATCCAAGTGATCAAGAGCCATATGAAAAAATGCTCTAAATCACTAATAATTAGGGAAATGGAAATTAAAACAACTCTGACATACCATGTCATACTCATTAGGTTGGATGAGTTGACAGAAAAGGAAAGTGGCAAATGATGGAGGGGCTCTGGCAAATAAGTACTTGAATGTACTTGAACTGATCCTACTACTCTGGAAAGAAACTTGGAATTATGTCCCCAAAGCTTGCATACCTTTTGACTCAATGATGTTGTTATTAGGTTTATATCCCAAAAAGAATGAAGAAAAAAGGAAAATAATGAATATATACAAAAATATTTATAGTGACTCTTTTGTGGTGGCAAAGAATTGGAAACTGAGGGGATGTCCATCAATTGGGGAATGACTTAACAAGTTGTAGTATATGAATGTGATGCAATACTATTGTGCTACCAGCAATGACAAAGGGGATGGTTCAGAAAAACCTGGGCAAACTCATGTGAAGTGGTACGATATGAAATGAGCAGACCCAAGAGAACAGTTTATACAGTTAACAATACAATTGTAAAGATAATCAGCTTTGAAAGACTTAGTAACTTGTCCAACACAGTAAACCAACCATGATCCTAAAGGACTCATGATGAAACATGATATCTATCTCCATCCAGACACAGAGCTGATGGGCTCAGAGTGAAAACTGAAACATTTTCTATTCTTTCTTTTTCTTTATTTCTCTTTTTGATACAGCAAATAAGAATTTATTTTACATGACTATATATGTATATATGTGTATATATGTCTATACACACATGCATATGTATACATATGTATGTGTGTATATATTAATATGTGTATATGTATATACATACATAAATACATACATAGAGATAGTTTTTCTTGCCTTCTCAGTAGGTGGAGGTGAATGGGGGAGTGAGAGGAAAGAGGGAGAGAATTCAGAATTGAAAATAAAATAAAATTTAAAAAATAGACACAAAAATCTCAATCTAATAAGGGAGATTACATGCAAACAACTCTGTACAAACCACTTTATGCCAGATAAATGGGAAACAATCAAGAGAGAAGTCACCAGAATTAAGAGAAAGTGTGGGAGTGGGGGAGGGGCAACTAAGCTGGGACTCAAAAGAAGCAAAGAAAGTTAGATGGTGGAGATAAGGAGAGAGAATATTCCAGGCCTAAGGGACAGCCAAAAACATACAGTCAGAGTTGAAAGGTGCCTCATTATCTCATGAAGTCATTGACTTCTGTTTTTGTTTCATTTTAATAGTCAGGGAATCTATTAGTTGAGTGAGATTTTCTATCTTCTGTTCTATGTTTTTCTTCTTCAATTTTTTTTTCCTTACAATTTCATTTTTAATCTTTTTTTCTCCATTTCTTCCAGGTACTATTGTAGTCCTTTAGTCCTTGTACCTTGCCGTTTTTCATTCTCTGATTTTTTTTTTCTTTTTTGGTGAGGCAACTGGGCTTAAGTGACTTGCCCAGAGTCATACAGCTAGTGAGTATTATGTGTCTGAGGCCAGATGTGAACTCAGATCCTCCTGATTCCAGGTCAGGTCTCTATCCAGTGTGCCACCTAGTTGCCCCAAACATTGATAACATTTTTTTTTTGAAGCAATAAGGATTAAGTGACTTGCTCATGGTCACACAGCTAGTAAGTGTCAAATGTCTGAGGCTGGATTTGAACTCAGGTCTTCCTGATTCCAGGGCCCATACTCTATCCACTGCACCATCTAACTGCCCCCTCTGATGCTCTTCTTATAATTATTATGGAGTTATCCTCTTCTTCAGCATGCACACCCTCTCTTAACCAATAATATTTCTTCATTTTGTTTAATGTCTTCTTCCATTTACTCAAATATACATTATGTTTTTGGTTTGGGACTTTATGGCAGGGCTACACTCTATTTCTTGCTGTACTCTTAAATGAGATTATCATGTCCTGTTTCATCTTGACCTTATTTACCTATTACCTGGGCTTCCACCTTTGATTCTGACTCTAACATACCTTCTCTGGTGTGTCTGATCAATGCTCATAAATTTTAGGTCCCCCACCCCCAATTGTCCAGTTCCAGAGCCATTTGGATTGTCTCTGGTCAGATTGCTGCTGACTTCCACCTCTTCCCCATATCCCAATCACAGAGTGCTACCTTCCCCTGCTCCATGTTCATAATCAGAGATGTCAGAGTTCAGAGGGTTTCTGATACTCCCCTCCCCTTGGCTTTCCTGTCCAACCACATGTAGCTTCTTGCTACTTAATGTGGAACTCTCTAGGTTTCAAGGCTCTCTGGGGTATTTCAGGTCAGAGTGATGCCGAATTTCTCCTCTTCTTCTCCTCCACTACACCCTTCTCAGTCAATGTATTGCTTCCTCTTATCCCCTGTACACAGTCCAGACAATCAGAGTACTGTAGGATGGGGGCATGGGCTATGGTACTTCGATGGTACCAATTTGGAATTAAGAGGTAGTGAAGAGGGAGGAGTTCTGAGGATGGATTCAAAAGACAAAGGTTCAAGTCTTGGTTCTGCTACTGCCTCATTGTGTGACCTCATGCTAGTCTTTGGATCTATCTGGGCCTCAGTGTACTCTCCTATCAAATGTGAATATTCATCATTCTTGATCTCTTTACAATTCAAGACTCTATACTTGAGTCACACTCATTTATACCTGAAAAAAATATTTTTTCCACTTCAAGACCTAGTTAGAACTTCCTCCTCCCTCCATGAAGCCTTCCATAATCCTGTCAAATATAGTCTCTCCTTTTCAAACTTTCTGAGAGCACTTTGAGTCCCTTTTTTGCATGTGTGCCATCTTATTTATGTACATTTTTATCTTCTTTATTAGACTGCAAGGTCTTTGACCATAGGACTGACTTGGTTATTTCATTTTTATCCTGAGTACCTGCTTTAGAACTCATACTTAGTGGGCACTTACTGCATGTGGGTGGGCAGATAGGTGGAGCAGTGAATAGAGTGCTAGGCCTGGAATCAGGAAGACTCTTCTTCCTGAGTTCAAATTTAGCTTCAGGCACTTACTAGCCGTGTGACCCTGAGCAAGTCACTTAACCCTGTCTGCCTGTCTGTTGGAGGAGAATTGACAAACCACTCTAGTATCTTTGCCAAGAAAACCCCAAATGGGGTCATGAAGAGTTGAACATGACTTAAATGACTAAACAACTGCACAATACCCGCAGTTTGAAATGAATTGAAGGAAGTAATATAGCAGGGTGAAAAGAGCACCATATTTGGAATCAAAGAATGTACGTTTTAACCCCATCTCTGCTATTTATAAGATCTGTGAAACTTTGGTCAAGACAGTTGTTCTCTCTGGGTTTCAAGTGTCTCATTTGTAACAGGAAGGAACAGGACTAGGTGATTCTTAAAGTCCCTTCCAGTCTTCAAATCCCACGATCCTGTAAACTGAATTCCATAACATAATGGGTTAATGATAATTTCTGACCATATTTCCCTATGTGGCTACCAACTCTTCAGTGAACACCTCACCTCCCCCAAGGGAAAGGAAGCTGGCAATTACCTGACAACCTGTGATTAATTCTCTGCTTTTGTGCTTTTATTATGATGTCTCTAAGAGCATGGCAGTGGCGGTGGTGGTAGTACATGCCTGGTGTTGCCTAAGTAGCATTTGTGAGAAAGTCTGGCATTTATAATTTCCTTGTCCGGGTCTAAGATGTGCTCATTATGTGTAATGAAAACAGTTAGCAGGAGACAATGAGAAGGAGGCCTATTCCTCCGGCTAATGGTAGGTATAAGCCAAGAGCTTTTCAAACGAAAAACACAACAGATAAACAAGTGTATCAGACTGTCTTGGGTTGGACAGACATATTCTGTGAACTGAATATCTGTGAAACCTTCTGAGACAAGAAAACTGGCAGTGCGGCAGGTGTGTTTTTTGGAACTTTGGATCCTGAGTGACTGAGGCCCCAGGAACACAGATCTTTAAGGCTATCTCTTTAGATACCAGTCCTTCACCATAAACCCTTACTATCTCTTTACCCTGACACTCCCCACCTCAAAATGACCTTCTTAACCTTATCTCATATTCCTTCCATTTCATATCTTCCAACCATACTAAAGGACTGTGCTCTGAACGCACCCTGAGATTTCCCACCTCCAAGCCTTTTCTCATAGTTCTCCTTGAGGTAAATGCCCTCCCTCCACGTTGCCTCTTACTGATATTTTGCTTACCCCTTAAGGTAGAGTCTAACCATCAGGAGTGCCAGATATACCAAAGAGAACAGACAAAGTGGGTTTGGGGATTTTTTTTTTTTGTCAGCCAACTGGGGCCAAGCAACCTGCCCAGGCTCACACAGCCAGCAAGTGTTAAATATCTGAGGCTAGATCCAAACTCAGGTCCTCCTGAGCACCACCAACCTGCCCTGTTGGGGATTTTTTTAACCAATATTGGAGAAATAAGGATCAAACAAGAGACTAGGCAAATTGGTAGTGCATGAAGCAATCCTAATAGAAAGAATAAAAAAACTATTTGATTCTTTTTTGAGAGGAATTGTTGTGGATAGGTTATCAGACCTGAAATTAGGAAAGCAGAATCGCTTTCAGCTTGAAATACTTACTAGATATATGGTTATGGTAAATTCCTTCAACCCCAGTTTCCTCATCTGTAAAATGCAAACAATAATATTTGAACTCCTTATTCCTCAG
Source organism: Vombatus ursinus (assembly GCF_900497805.2). Lineage (NCBI taxonomy): Eukaryota > Metazoa > Chordata > Mammalia > Diprotodontia > Vombatidae > Vombatus > Vombatus ursinus. The sequence continues at coordinate 8,351,806 of NW_020947062.1, read as the reverse complement.
GTTCTCATGAAAAAAAAAGTGTTTTCTAAAATTCAAATCATTATAAAAATGTATATTATCACAGTATCTAACATATATAGCTTTAATGCTTGCAAACCACTTTAAATTCTTATTTCATTTGATTCTAACAATAACCCTAGGACATAGAGATGATCATTATTCACACTTTACTGATGAGGAAACTGAGACAGACAAAGGTCAAGTGACCTGCCAATGTCACACAGCTTATGTCTGAGGCCAGATTTTCACTAAGGTCTTACTGACTCCAGATCCAGATCTCCAAGCACTGTATCATCTACCTACCTAGCTCCCTGCATTATTATTTTGTTTCTGTTTTCTCTGCCAAGGAGAATAATCTTTGGATTGATATGGCTAGAACTAAAGTGACTAATAGCTAAAACGTAAGATAAATTCAGTCATCATAAAACAGCACTTAGAAGTCCTTGATAAATTTTTTTCACCATTTCCAAATGAAATCTGAAGCAATTCCAGGGCTATAGGATAGCTATTTATAGGTGATCCTGGGCAAGTCACTTAACTCTGTTTGCCTCAGTTTCCTCATCTGTAAAATGAGCTGGAGAAGGAAATGGCAAACCATTCCAGTATCTCTGTCAAGAAAACCCTAAATAGGGTCATGGTGAGTTGGGCATGAATGAAAAATGACTTCACAACAGCAAAAGGAAGGAAAAGTTACCTATTGGAAGTATCCATGAATGGAACAGGCTTTTTTGAGAAAATTTGATGGATTCTTTCTCACTGGAAGACTCTAAGTAGAGACTGGATAATCATTCTTTGGTATATTGGAGAGGGAATTTTTGTTCAGGATGCCTTTGCAGTTCCTCCTAATGCTGAGATCCTTTGCCAATTGATTGGTGCTATAACAATAACAATAATAACAATGATGATCAGTATTTCGAGGATCTATAAGTTCATCTATGTGGGCACTCCCCACCCCCATGAAGATATACTTATTAGATGGTTGCATGGATGCTTGGACAACCCATGGGTTGTCCGTTGGCCCACACCTTAGTAATAAGAATAATAATAGCTTATGATATGTAACTCTTAGTTGGTAAGAAGACCTTACATAATTAAGGGGAAGAGTGCTGAATTTGGAGTCAAAATGCCTGAGTTTCAATCTTTATTACCCTTTGGACACATGAATTTCCTCATCTGTAAAATAAGGGAGTGGTTCTAGATGATCTCTCAGGTGTTTCCTCTCTAGATGCTTCACTAATCAATAGGCATTTATTAAGTAGTTACATGCTAAATTTGGTAATACAAATACAAATAGACAATCCCTGCCCTTAGGGACCTTACATTATAATGGGAGAAGCCAATACACTAAAGGAATCTTTTAAAGGAGAGGGAATAGAAGTAACCATCAAATGGACTTGGTAGAGGAAGTCCAAGTGTATGTAGCCTGGAAAGGAATGAAGCTTGGCTGGCCTGAGCACCACCATTAAATGGAGATTCTATGTGGGACTATTCAATAGGAGGGAGAGACCTTGAGTGCAGAAGGGTATTTCCAATGTGTGAATTCCAGGGATAGAATGAGGCTTCAGGATGAAGAGTTGGGGCATGGTGGAGGAAGTCTGGAGTGCAGCCTGGAGAGGAATGAGGTTTCTCTCTCTCTCTCTCTCTCTCTCTCTCTCTCTCTCTCTCTCTCTCTCTCTCTCTCTCCTTTTCCCTCTCCCTCCTTCTGTCTCCTTGAGATAGTTAAAACTCCCAACAGTAAAGTGGCCTGCCTAAGATCGAGTAACTATGGAGAAGTGGGCCAGGCTTCTGATACTAAATCTACTGATATTTTGATTACACAATGATGCCTCAGTAATCTAGTAACATACCACAGGGCCATCACAGTTGGAAGTGTACTTACATGCATCAGTCACAAACTGGAAATGGTCTTAAAATTCCAGACCACAAAATGTTACAACTAGGAGGAATCTTAGAGATCATTCAGTCCATGAAGTTCTCTTGACTTTATGGATAAAGAAACTAAGGTTCAAGCAAATTTTCCAGGGTCATCCAATGAGTCAGTAGCAGAGCTGGTACTGGAACTCTGGTCTCCTGACTTCCAGACCAATGTTCTTTCCGCTCCATCACACTATCTAACAAGCAGATGAGATGATTACCACTTCCCTGGGCCTTTGAGGAGTTTCATTTTAATGAATGCAGTTTTGAAAGCTTTAGAGTCAGAGCCAGGGGCTGAGTGCATGGCAGTAGTAATAATAACAGTCTAATGCTATTTAGGTAAAAGACATTTATGTAACCACATGCACTGGGTGAGGTCTTGTGAGTTTAAGGCATAATAACCATTCATTATTTCTGTGACATCTTAAAAAAACTTCCTAACAAGCTGCTTATGTTTCCTTTATAATAAGTTGGGTTGTTTCCTCAATCTTTCAGTGAGATGGAGGCAAAAGATAAAATAAACAGATATATGTACATGTATAAATAAACCACAGAAATGACATGTATTTACATATATAAAAATACACAAATCTGAGAGGCAGCTGTATATAGTAGCTGGAGAGCTATACTTGCAGTCAGGAAGAATTGGGTTCTAGTCATGCCTTTGACACATTCTGGCTCTATTTTCCTGGATAAATCATTAAGTCACTTAACTTCTCAGTGCCGTAAAAATTAATATTAATAACAGCTAGTGTTTATATAGCACTTATTATATGCCAGGGACTGTGCTAAGTAATTTATAAATATCTCATTTGATCCTCCCAACAGTCCTGGAAGGTAGATGATTATTACTCCCACTTTACAGTTAAGGAAATTGAGGCAAAGGATACTTTATCTGTCCAAGGTCACAGAACTCATAAGTATCTAAGGCTGGATTTGAACTCAGGTCTTCTTGACTTCACACCCAGCACACTTAACTGCCAAGTTGCTACCTAACTCCTAAGCTAAGCTCCTCAAGCAACTACTAAACAGGTGCTAATACATATTGGTAGAGGGATTTTGTTTATTCATTAGTTCTCTTTACAAATGAAATCACAGATCCAGTCCTTATTCTTATATAAACACACATATGTATGTATATGTTTATATGCATATTTATTACATGTGTACATATATACACATTTACCTGCACACTAAGGTCAAGGCAGCAAAATAATCATAGTTGATACCACATGGGCACTTCATTATGAAAACCCATACTTAGCAAAGAAAAGCCATATTTACCAAATGGAACATTTGAGGGGTAATTATTCACTTTACAAAATGATTCCTTTGAATGTGATTTAATTTACACAAAATTGATTACAAAACATTTTCTCAGGCCTCCAACTAGTGTGTAAAATAAGTAACTATGAATTAGGTGCAACTTTCTCTCAAGATCGACAATTTAGAAAGAGGACAAATTTTTCTTTTCTAAATGTACAGCTATTGCTGATTAGGAATGTTTTTGAATTCCTGAAATCTACTAGGTGTTATACAGTCTGGTTTAGCATAAGGGAAACTAGAACGGGGAGCCTAACTTAGAGGAAAAAAAAGTGGGTTTGAAGTCTAAAGGCATTAGTTCAGATTCTGGTTCTATTAATTCCTAGTTTAATACTGGGTGGAAAATAATTTCATTTAGGTTTCCCCATCTATAAAATGGGAATATACTATTTTCTCCACCTTCCTTAGATCATTAAGGAAGCTCTTTATAACTCTTAAATCTCTTATTTTGAGATAGATAGATAGGTCTATTTAGCTATCTGTGTAAATATGTAAGATAATATACATCTATGTAAGATTGGTATGTCCATATGGGTTGTCTAAATATCTAAATAGGACTTGTGGGTTGTATGGCTAGATATGATCTAAGACCTGGTTCATCTTTGTAGAGAAAAGAAGAGCCACAGTTCATCTTCATATCATCGGCATGCTAGCCCCAAGGGAAAGGAGCAAGAAGGCCCTAGCAGCTCCATGAAGCTGTGTACTCTTTCTTCAGTCTCTTAGTGGGCTATTTGGCTAGAATTATGTCTACATATTTCCCTCAAATGTCTCTGGTCTAGGAGTACATTGTTTACGGGTTCAGGAGGAAACCTGCTTTTGTGGTCACTCCTAAGGGAGTAGGTAGACCTTACCTTATACTTTGCAACTTAGTTTCTTCCTATCTATTTAATACGAATTACACAAAAAACTATTATTGCAAATATCAAATAGTGAGTAAACCCATTTAACCAAGAAAAATAGCAAATAGAATTTGGAAAAAAACTATGTATTAGAATATACTAAAAAAATATTCAAGAATGAATCAACTTTGCACCTCATAGATAATGCCTCAGTTTAAACCATGAGAAACTAGAAACCAAGAGAAAGATACAGATGTCACCCAAGAAAGACTAGCAGTCTCTCGGGAGGTAGGCTGGACATCAGGATCATATTGAGGAACCACCATGTCCTACATATCTGCTGTTCCTTTCTCATCATATCTCTCCTGAAGCATGTCTGGTGCCCTACGAACCTCTCCTCAAACCAGCTTTGACCCCAGCTCCTATGAGTTGGCCCAATTCAAGTCAGTACAATAACCAAACCCAACAAAATCAGGTTGACAGCATTAAGGAGACAGCTTTCTGTTATTAGCAGAGCAAAGTCCTCTTAACTCTAAATAGACTCAAGCACTGGAAAAAGATACCATCTTCGTATCTGGCAGAACTTAAGATGCAAAAGATAGGGTATTTACTATAGTCCTAAAGAAGAAAAAGCTGACTAGATCTAAATCCTAGTAAGAAGACACTTGAGTAGGATAGAATTAGTGGCTCAACTTAAGAATAGTCTTCTGACCTCTTGCTCTCTTTCTTTCCTGTTAAGCACAGGGATAAATAGTACTCTTCTCTCCTCTTGTTTCTCACTTTTTCTTGATTGACGACATTGCAGAAGACAGTGCCGTCATGGTCTGTCTATAAGATTGACGGAGCAATAAGGGATCATTGTGACTGTACCTCATTTCTAGGCAACAGCGCATAGAAGTGCTCCTCTCTCCACCCAATTATCAGAGAAGTGACCAGGAGCCTTTTTCTCTCTTTGTTTCTTTAATCTTACTTTCTCTCCCTCTGCTAGGAGTTGGGTTCTCTGTGTGGCCTTATGTCAAGGCAGGCCATTCTTGGTCTAGGAAAAGTAATCTGTTTCCACCCTCCTTTTATATATGTGTGTGTCTCATAACTTCAAAGTTATTGTTTAAATTATATTATAGGAGAGGATTCTGGGAAGATGGCAGAGTAGGTCAGAATGTTCCAAGCTCTTCAGATTTCCTCCACAAATAAGACAAAATAGCACCTCAGGGCAAATATAGAGAGATAAAAAATAAACAAGAGTTGGGGCAGAACAGTGGTCCTCCTGGGACAACTAGAGAAGAACAGAAGAAAAAAGAGAAAAATGGAAGAAAAATCCCAGAACTGAGGTTTGGTCCCTATGAAGTGTAAATACCTCCTGGCTAGTTCCACTGAAACATCAAGTGGTGAGCCCTGGGACAAACCGGGCTGGGAAGTAAACTCATCCAGAGCCACAGGAATTTTCACCTCCCAGACAGTGTGGGAAGTAAGGCATCTGAGCAGGGGAAGATTAAGGGAACCTTTGCTGATAAGGGACACCAGGCCCAGCTGTGCTGGATAGATGGGGCCTTGGGAGAGAAGGAGTGAGCACATGCCCAGTGAGTGCAGAAGCAGTGGGACAGGGTCACCGCTGACTATGGACACTTACAGGAAGGCAGAGATCTTGGCTTCAGTTCCAGGCTAGAGGGGAGAACTGAAGGAGAACCTGAGGTGAGAGGCACTATCCCCCATACCTCAGCACTAGAGGGGATTATAAGAAGTTGCTATGAATTTAAAAAATAAAAGGAGCAGGCAGAGGAGAAAGAACCAAATCATAAAAAGTTACTATGGGAATAGAGAAGACTGGGGTTCATCTTCAGAGGAGGATACTGAAGCAAAACAAGCCTCTCCTACCCCAAAGAGTAACATCAAATGGTCACCTGCCCAAAGAGAACTCATATAACTTAAATAAGACTAAAAATCAAATGAGAGAGATTGAGGAAAAGTTTAAAAAATAAGAACAATCAGCAGAACCCACAAAAAGGTAGAGTGAAACAAATTTCCAGCCAAAGGCAGCCTGGATGGTTGATCAGAAAGGTAAATCGCGCTGAGCAGGGAGAGGAGCACAGTTTGGCATGGGCATGCAGACCACAGTGACCCTGGAGCAGGCCTCAGAAGATTGAATCACGGGCAGCTGTGGTGGTTTCCAGACTTCTTAACCCCTGAATGCCAAAGACAACTTAGAAGGTCAGTGGGAAAAGTCTGTGACTGCGGTGAGAGAGGAGCTAGGTTTCAGCCACAAGTCTCGAGCCCAGCCTGGGGCCGCGGCTTTTTCCTGAGCTTGTGGCCCACGGACTGAGGGGGAATTGAGTGGCTGATCAGAGGGGGATTGAAGGGATCTCTTTGCCAGTGTTGAAGCAGGAATCTCTGCTTTACGGGTGCTTGGATCTCGGTCTAAGTTCTGAGGGGCAGTCCCGGGGAGATGAGGAACACTGGTGTGGTGGAGCATGTTGTGGTGGAGGAGAGAAAACACCTCGCCCCTTATCATACCACCTTGGAAGAACTGAAAATTTACAGGTCCCTAGAAGTAGCTCTGAAAACATCTGTACAAACCCCCGAAGCTTGGAACAGTACACTCTTCACATTGGAAGCAGACTTTTACTTTAACAAAGAGTTTAAAACTCAAGTAATTGGCCAGGATCATGAGCAAGCAGCGCAAAGAGTCAGACTATATTATCTTACTTTGGTGACAAAGAAGATCAAAACATACAACCAGAAGAAGACAACAAAGCCAAAGCTCCTACACCCAAAGCCTCCAAGAAGAATATGAATCGGTCCCATGTCTTGGAAGAGCTCAAAAGGGATTTTGAGAAGCAAGTAAGAGAAGTAGAGGAAAAACTGAGAGTGATGCAAGAAAATCATGAAAAACAAGTCAACAGCTTGCTAAAGGAGACCCAAAAAAATACTGAAGAAAATAACACCTTAAAAATTAGCCTAACCCAAATGGCAAAAGAGATCCAAAAACCAATGAGGAGAAGAATACCCTCAAAAGCAAAATTGGCCAAATGGAAAAGGAAGTCCAAAAGATTACTGAAGAAAATACTTCCTTAAAAATTAGAGTACAGCAAATAGAAGCTAGTGACTTTATGAGAAATAAAGACACTGTAAAACAAATACAAAAGAATAGAATATTAGAAAACAATGTGAAATATCTCATTGGAAAAACAACTGACCTGGAAAATAGATCCAGGAGAGAGAATTTAAAAAGCATTGGACTATCTGAAAGCCATGATCAAAAAAAGAGCCTAGACATATCTTTCAAGAAATTATCAAGGAAAACTGCCTTGATGTTTTAGAACCAAAGGGCAAAATAGAAATTGAAAGAATCCACTGACCTCCTCCTGAAAGAGATCCCCAAAGGATAACTCCTAGGAATATTGTAGCCAAATTCCAGAGTTCCCAGGTCAAGGAGAAAATATTACAAGCATCCAGAAAGAAACAATTCAAGTATTGTGGAAACACAATCAGGATAACACAAGATTTAGCAGCTTCTACATTAAGGGACCGCAGGGCATGGAATATAATATTCTGGAGGGCAAAGGAGATAGGATTACAACCAAGAATCACCTACCCAGAAAAACTGAGTATAATCCTGCAGGGGAAAAAAAATGGTCATTCAATGAAATAGAGGACTTTCAAGCATTCATGATGAAAAGACCAGAGTTGAATAGAAAATTTGATTTTCAAATACAAAACTCAAGTGGAACATGAAGAGGTAAACAGGAAAGAGAAAATCATAAAAGACTTATTAAGGTTGAACTGTTTACATTCCTGCATGGAAAGATGATATCTGTAACTCATGAGTTATAAATTTATTAGTATTAGGGTAGTTGGAGGGGAAAAAATTATATGTACGTATATATAGATAAAGATAGATAGATAGAGGGCACAGGGTGAGTTAAAAATGAAGGGGTCATATCTGGAGAATGAAATTAAGGTGTGAGAGAGGATTATACTAGGAGAAGGAGAAAGGGAGAGGTAAAATGGGGTAAATTATCTCACCAAGAAAAACCAGAAAAGAAAAGGCTCTTATAGTGGAGGGGAAATGGGGGATGGTGAGAGGGAATGAGTCAATCTTATTCTCATAGGATTTGACTTAAGGGGGGAATAACATACACACTCAATTGGGTGTGGAAATCTGTCTTACCCTACAGGAAAATAGGGGGGGAAGGGGACAAGAGAGTAGGGGAATGATAGAGAGGAGGGCAGATGGGGAAAGGGAGTAATCAGAAGCAAATACTTCTTAGGAGGGTCAGGGTCAAAAGAAAGAATAGAATAAATGCATGGGTGGGATAGGATTAAGGGAAATAGAGTTAGTTTTTCACAGCACATCTACTATGGAAGTGTTTTGCATAACTGCACATATATAACCTATATTTAGTTGCTTGCCTTATCAATGAGGGTAGGTGGGGAGGGAGGAAGGGAGAAAATTTGGAACCCAAAGTTTTAAAAACACATGTTTAAAAAAAAGTTTTCACATGCAACTGGGAACTAAGAAATACAGGAAATGGGGTAGAGAAATCCATCCTGCCCTACAGGAAAATTGAAGGGGAAGTGGATAAGAGAAGGGGGGGAGAGATAGAAGGGAAGGCAGATTAGGGAAGGGGTATTCAGAATGCATGCCATCTTGGGGTGGGGGAGGGGCAAGATGGGGTGAAAATTTGGAACTCAAAATCTTGTGGAAATAAATGTTGAAAAGAAAAAAATAAATAAAAAATTACCATAAAAAAAAGAAGGAAGCAATTGATTGAGGAAACAAATTAGCCAACCCTCTGGGAGCCACAAATAACTGAGTTCTAGCTAGTCAAGGTTCCCAGAGCAATTGAAATTAGAGAATATCTGTGGGAAAGACATTTTTTATCTCTCTAGGGGATCTAACAGGCACAGCATTCAGCAAGGAGCCATGTACATGCTAGACAAACACGGAAAGACAGTGACCTGAAGGAAGAAGGAACTTCAAGAAGTGTGACACCTAATAATCAAGAGCCCCCATGGGAGAAATCTATAAAGATAAAAGAATCCCAAGCCCTATGGTACAAGAAGTTATAAATTGCCTTTGCATTAAAAAAGAGCCTCAACACCCACTGTGTTGTAAATTTCAACCACCTCTTCCCATGGCCATGGTGTGTATTTGTTGGGCAATGTGCCCCAGCTTCTAGGGGAGATATTTGGTAACTATTGTTCTTCCTATCCATTTGAATAAATGCCTTTGTTAAGAGCTAAAAAAAAAGAAAAAAGAAAAAAAAAGAACAATCCAAGAAGAAAAACAAAATTATGAAAAGAAAGTCAACCAACTGGAAAAGGAGATACAGAATCCTAAGGAAGGAAATGATTCTTGGAAAATTAGAATTGGGCAAGGGGAAGCCAGTACAGTTATAAGAGACAAAGAAATAATAAAACAAAGTATCAAGAATGAAAAAATAGGAGAGAATATGAAAAATCTCATAAGAAAAAGAACTAGTCTTGAGAAGAGATCAAAAGAGAAAATATAAGAATAATTAGACTACCTGGAAGCTATGATCAAAAAAAGAATCATGATACAATAATACAAGAAATAATTAAAGAAAATTGTCCTGAAGTGTTAGAATAAAAGGAGAAAATAGAAATAGAAAAAATCCGCTGACGACCACCTGAAAGAGATCCTACAAGGAAAACCTACAGGAATATCATAGCTAGATTTTGAAACCTTCAGTTCAAGGAGAAAATATTATGAGCAGCAAGAAAAAAAAACAATTCAAATAGAATCACAAAAGACATAGGGGTGGTGATACTAAAAGACTGCAGGTCACTATATATCAAAGAACAAAAGAACTGGAGTAGTGGCTGAAAATATCATATCCAGCAAAGTTAAGCATAATCCTGAATGAAAAAAATGGACATTCAATGAATTGCCAGACTTTCAGGATTCTGTTGCAAAAAAACTGAAATAATTAGAAAATTTGACATACAGGATCCAAGAGAAATATAAGGTACACATCAAAAATTAATTACAAGGGACTCAATAGGGGTAAACTGTTTACTTTTTATATGAGGAAATGTAAAACATATATCTAAGATTGTTAATAGCAATTGGGTAGTTCAAAAGAAAGATTGAGGTAGACCTGAGTGTGATGTGATTCTAAAAAGTAAAACTGTTTAGGAAAAGGTGCAAAAAGTAATTATCTTGTATAAATTAGGGGTGAGAGGAAGGACTGATACAGAGTAATTTGATGGGGGAGGAGGGCTGGTAGTTCTGGAACCCTACTCTCATCAGGAATGGGTTAAAGAAGGGAAAATACGTAATTCAGAAAGAAATAAAAGGCTAAGGGGATAAGTAGTGGGGCAGGATTTTTAGAGAGAACCTGTACCCACATCAGATCTGGGTTAAAGAGAGAATAATATATACATTTAGAAGGGAATAAAAGCCTTCTAAATTTATAAAGAAATCTGAGGATGAGGGAATAAGATAAGGGGGAGGGGAGTATATAAGGTATCTAGATTAATGGGAATGGGATAAAGAGGGAATAACATATATATTTGGAAGGCTATAAAAGTCTTCTAAATTCAAATAAAAACAAGAGGACAAGGGGAAAAGGTCGGGGCAAGGAGCATAACGGAGGGATCTTTGGAGGGGGAGTGGGTTAAGTAATAGGAGGGCAAGGCAGTGGATGGAAGTAGAGGAGTCAGGAAGGATAGGAAATAAGAGATACACACAAACATATGATAATGATCAAGAGTAGAACTTATTTGGAAAAAAAACAGGGGAAGTAATCCTGATCTCAGACGAAGTTAGAGCTAAAATAGATTTAAACAAAAGAGAAAATAGCGAAACTACACTATATGTTAGCCATATTAATCAATATTATTTTAGACTATTTAAAATAAGTAGACAGTATAAGGTTGGAATATTGCTGTGGTCTAGGAAATGATAAGTTGGTGGATTTGGAAAAATATGGAAAGACTTGAACTTATGAAGGAAGATGTTATCCATCCACAGAGAAACAGAGCACAGACAAGTATAGTACAGTCTTACATGGATGCATATGAATGTATATGACTATATATGAATATGGATTATAGATATCCAAGTATATATATGTGTATGTAAGTATATCTATGCTTGTATGTTTATAAGTATGTGCATATGTTTGTGTGTATATATGTGAATGAGTATATATGTGCATACGTGTGTGTGTGTGTGTGTGTGTGTGTGTATACATTCACACACACACATATCCATGCTTAATTGTAGCCTTCTTGGGGGAAGAGGAGAGGGAATACGGGGGTAGGGTAAGAACAAAGTAAAAAGTGCATAGCAGAGAACAAAATAAAACCCATAAGGAAGTAAAGAAAAGATGGACAGCTCTGAACACACTGTGCAGTATTTCTTACATAGGCTTTCTTGAAATGGAAATTTATTGCTTTATATTTTGAATCCTCTCTTATGTTCTGCTGTATATTTTTTTCTTATTTTGTATTTAAGTTTTAGTATTTAAGTTTGTTTCTTTTTTATTTTCTTATTTTGTATTTAAGTTTAAAATTTTAAAAAAATTACAAAAAAACCCAAAACAAAACAAAACACCATTCTGGAAAATACCCACAACACTTTAAATCTCCAGTATTAAAAATTTATCTATCACTTTTTAAAGTCTAGGCAATCACCAAAACAATAAATCAAACTTTGATTTGAAAAAAATAATTACATCATGAATTTATGTGTAAAAAGGTATTTTGATAGCTTTCTATGTTCACGAAGGTACTAGAAATTTCCCCACTAGTCCTTGTACTTGTTAGCTCTCACTAAACACTCTCTGTTCTCAGTATAATTATATGTTATCACTGTGGTTCAGCTTTCTAAGCACCTTAATATTAATTAGCAAAAATATCCTAGAGATATAGAGAAAAGTAGTCTAAAAGCGATCAAGGAATTTGATTGGCAAAGACAGGACTGACAACTAATCATCCCAGTGCCATAAACAGTAAGGTATTCATCTGAAGTTGCAACATCATCTATTTCTAGGGTTTGTTGATTCAGCAGATGATTCTATTCACAAAACACTCTATTGAATTTGCACTTCCATGACCATCATTCAATTTTACTACATAGCTGCAGAAGTCATCAAGAATAACAATTGGGCATGGGGTGGAAAGAAAATGGGATTTTTTTTTTTCCAGTGACCTGCATCATTGAGGCAATTGGTCATGTCCTGGAGGGTTTGTACAAGGAAATCAGACAATAGTGTAATTAATGTGGAGTCTGTGTGCTCTGCTAGTGTCTTTGCAAGGTGAAGAGAAGTCAGGAAGGCCTCCTACACACCAGGCAGTTAATTTGTTGGAGAACATAGACACAGGATGGACAGGTATAGATGTGTTGTAATCTGCATTTCACATCATTGGAGGAAAATTCCACATTGATGGCATCACTTTTGAGTGGAAATTACATGGTTTGGTTGAGAAATGTACATTAACTATTATATGGAAACATGCTCCAGCTTCTGGGGATCAAATAATAAAATTAATAGTTCATCTGTATAGTTTATAGCAATTTATGTACTGCATTTCATTTGATTTCTGCAGCAACCTTATGAGGCAAGTAATAATAATAATAGCTCAAATTTACTTCTTCATATTAACCCAAAATGGAATGGGATGCTTCAGAAGGCAAAAAGGGGCCCAATCATTGCAGATGTTTACCAACGGCTTTAAGGCCACATGTCAGGGTAGTGTAGAGACATTCCTGCTCAGCTACTGCTCAGGCACATGTGAAATCTCTTCTAACTCCAAAGATTCTCTGAGACAGTCAATATTCTCATTCTCATTTTATAGTTGAATAAACCAAGACCCAGTGAGGCAAAGAGTCTTGCTCCAAGTGTCATAGTTAGCAAATAGCAAGGACAGAAATTGAACCTAGGACTTTAAATTCCAAGATTAGCATTTTTCACTCAGTTTCCCACTGTGACCTTAAGAAACCCTAGTTCCAAATGAGCCTTTGAGAAGATATCTTTTTAGTTTAGTGTGCGACTTCAGAACAATAAAGTCAGTTCCCATCTTGTACTTATGGTATTTATATCTTTATTAACATATCAGGTAGTTATTAACAAATCCATGAAGCCTCTGCCCAGTACTGATTGTTCCCCGATATTTGTGTCATTCCGGGTTACAATAATAGCTCTCTTTTCTGTTGAGCTTTCAGGTTTACAGCTGTTGTTTTTTTTTTTCAAAATAATTTTTCGAGGTAGGGAGTACTAATATTATTATCCCCATTTTACAGATGAGGAAACTAAGAGACTTGCTCATGCTTAGAAAGTTGGCAAGTATGGGAACCAAGATTTGAACCCCAGTATCCTTGACCACCTGCTCAGTATTCTTTCTGTGCTGTTGTACTGTTTCCAGATAATAATTAGATTTCCACCATTTGACAATTTTAAAAAAATTGAACGAATATTTATTGACCAAGTATTGGTTAGTAGGAGGGACAGACGCATGAATGTGTCAGAATCAAAATCCTGACTTGTCTCTCTCCTATGTGACCACTGACTGGCAAATCACTTTATCTTTCTAAGCCTCAGTTTCCTCATCTACACAATGAAAAAAAAATTATCATACTACCCATTTCCAAGGAATGTTGTGAGGAAAGCACTTCGTAGAATTTAAATCACTGAAGAAATGTAAATTGTTATTATTTCTTAAATAACAATTTATCAGGTGCCTTTTCTGTGCTAAACCAGCTTAACCCTGGAGCTCAATGCTAGACAATTTATTGGGCTGTGGGTTTAATGAAGCCTATCTTAAATGTGATGCCTTATAAGTGAGCCTCTGGCTTTATTTGACTGATCCTGAGCCCTGTTTGCCTCACTTTGTGTGTCTCCCTTCTTACTCTGAGATGGCCTTCAAGGTTTGGCCCCATGGGTTTTCTCTTGGGTGGTTGAAAAAACAAATCATGTTGGCAGATGGATCTGGCTTCTGGGGAAATACATGTCTTTGAGAGATGTTGACATTTTCCTTTTTTTTTTTCTTTTCTTTTCTTTTTCAATTAGTTTCATTAACTCTGGAAACAGCCAATTTAGTCACAGGAGAAAAGTCACTGATTTGTAATAGGAGACAACAAATAGATGTTAGCTATTGTTTTAACAATGTTTTAATAACATCACATCTTTAAGCCTTAGGACTCTGGCAGTCTATCTAACTTCAGGTAGAAATCACAGAGAGAACACGGATGTTTAAGGAGGTGGGATATGTAAACAGCAAGTAGTAGGGGAACTAGCTTGGGAGACAGGGTCTTGAATTACTGTCTTGACTCTAATGCAGAGCTGTTGGAAAATGTTGATTTTTTTCTCCAGATCAGTTTCCCCTTTGTTAAAATGACTGGGAAAGATCCTATTTATCGGAGAATCTTAAATCTGAGTGAAGCTTTTGTGGGTCCTAGCAACATCTTGCCTAGCCAATAAATTTAATAATAATGCAGGATTCCCTCCTCCCTTTACCCCCGAGCTAAAGTTGAACCTTCTGATACCTGAAATCCAGTAACAGTTACTTTCTATTCCTCTTACAATGTTTTCAGATTCTCTTTTGGATAGTGGTTATGTATGTACAAATTTTTACCCCTTCAGTTCCAATTTCCCTACCTAGCTTTAGACTGAGTCCTGGAGCCCAAGCACCATATAGTGCTTATCTCTATAGCTACCTCAGCTCTGAACCCGTTATCACAGATAACAGTAATAGGTTGATATGTAAAAAGTTGTCAGATATCATATTAAAATATTATCATATTATGATGTTCCTCTTATTGTGAACTGTCCAATTAGGACTTAATTGACCTCATAAATGGGAGCAGCAGAGTATTTTGGAAAGAGTCCTGGGCAGAGGCGTCGGGAGAGCTGGAGTCTTTTTTTGGCTCTGCTGCTAGTACACTCTGTGAACCTGGGCAAACCACCTCTAGTGCTTAGCTCAGTGCTTGGCACATAGGAGTTGCTTGTTGACTTGACATGATTCCGTTTCTATGGACCTAACTTCCCACATCTGTAAAATGGGAGAAATGGATTTGATGATTTCTAAAGTTCCTTCTAGCTCTGGCATTCTATGTTTAATATTTTAATCGTAATAATACATTGTTCTAGGGTTCTAAGACCACCTTCCTGCCCTTACATTGGATGATTTTAGAGTCCTTTCCGTCTCTGACATTTTATGGTTCTGTGATTTTAAGGCTTCTTCTTCCTCTGAAAATTTTGGGACGCTCAGTATATTGCATTGTTTATCTTACCCTTACCTTATCTTATAAAGTAAGTGTATCTTACTTATCTATACTTTAAGTGCCATAGAAACGTGCACTATAGTTCTACGTCACTTCACTCTCCATTTCTCATTTTATTTATCTGTAAAATGGGATTAGATGGTTCCTCAATTCCCTTACAGCTACGATATTTTATGTTCTATGATTCACAGGCTTTGTCCAGCTCTCATAGTCTATATTATTTTTCTAAGAGCCTCCATATGACTAGTACCAAATGGTTTCATGACTTGATAACCTCAGGTCTTTGTCCTTTTCTGACTGTATTATGGAAGTGACCCAACATAACTATAGCTTAATAAAAACGGTCACTTCTCCCCTCCCTGGGTAGCCTCCTGTCAAAGAGGCCATGCTGTACTTCATTTGGAGGTTGAGTCACATCCTCTGAGCTGGTTTTGCTTTGCAGTTAAGTAATATTTAATAAAACTGCTTTTTTAAAGAAAAGAACTGCCCATGAATCAAACATGTTGTTGGGAGTGGGGGAGGGGCTGGACTGACATGATTAAAGGCCTTACAGATTTCAAGATGACGCCCACTTGGGCTTGCCCTTTCCAAAAAGGGTTTCTGTGTGCACTTAATGCCACTATTTACCCAAGTTTCTTTATTCTAACTTGCCAAAGACAGGGTTTGGCTGGGCCTTGAGCAGAGTTTTGCCAGGAGCACTCCAGAGAATAGCCCAAGACTGTTCCAGCCCCCTGTGCAGAGAGAAACATTTCCCAGGGGCCATGTTTCAAGCGGTGACAAGGAAGCCATCAGTCCTTTTCTTCTAAATCTCTCTTGAAGCAGAATCTCAAGAGGATATTTAGGAATCCCTCCCATCTGGTTTAGGACTGTCAGTGCTCATGAAGAGCCTATGGAGATGCAATCCAGTGTATTAGAAAGGGTTTCAGTCTGAGAACCAAGGGATTACACTAATACATGATGTGAATTTCAGCAAATCACTTCCTTTTGCTAGGCCTTAGTTTACCCCTTTGTAAAATGTGAAGTTTGGATGAATGATTACTAAGGTTCGTTCAAGCTCTAATATTCCATGATTTAAGGTAGCTTGCAGCTGTTTGTTCTGTGAGTCTAAAGACCCTTTAATATCTGACATCCTATATTCTAGGTTCTAAGGTTTCTTCCAGCTCAGACATTTCATAATCTACCTTCCTAAGAACATTTTCAGGTCCAACATTCTATATTCTGCCATCATAAGATCACTCTTATTTTCAGATATTCTGTTCTAGTTCTCATCCTATAGTTTTTTATTCCAAGGTTCTTTCTATTTCTGATGTTCTATATTCTAGGTGTTCCCTAGTCCAAAGTTCTTTCTGGCTTGGAAATTCTACATTCTACATTCTAAGTTGCCTATCAGATCTAACGTTCTTTGGTTCCAGGGTCTAACATTCTATGATTCTAGGATCTATTCCAGCTCTTACATTCTATGATCTATAATTAGTGCTTTGTACAAGATAAGAACTTACTAAATATTTGTTGAGTTGAAATTAATTTTACATTGTATGCTTGTGTGTATGTGTATGCGTATGTGTGTGTGTGTTTGTGTGTGTATGTGTGTTCTATGCCTTCTCTGTCACATTCTGTCTCCTATTCTGGTTTTACTGAGTGTTATTTAATATGGGGAAGGGGATGGCAGGATAGAGGATATTGATTAGTCTTAAAATGACAATCTCCCATTTCTATTCACGTTCTCATTAAAAAAAAAATTCACTCACAGAGCCCACTTTAATTAGATATGTCATAGCAAACCAAATCCTACTATAGCTGGTATTTCCCCCACCTTCTGCCCTGAGGATTTATCTAGGCAAGCAAACTTAAGTTAAGTAAATGCATATAAAACCAGACCAGAACTGGGGATGGGGGTATAGAAGGGGGTGGTGGTAGTGCTGCTTCTGTGAATATGAGCTCCTTTTTGTCAGGCTGCCCAAGGCTGGGATTGCTTTTCATTAGACCTTCCTTCTAAAAAAAATGAGTACAATACACCAGATTATTAAATAGAGCAGTTTCAGACTTCATTTAGAAAACTGTTACATTTTTATCATTTTTATAAAGCCCTTTCTAAATGAAAACCGTCTGTAGTCTGACAAAATGGAAGGAAAATATTGAGGCCACAATCATGTTCTGTCTCTACTTGTTATTCCCGAAGATGTTGTTTCCAGATTTTAGAAAAATAAGGAAATTTTATTTAGAAGTCGAGGCCCCCCTTAGCCCCCTCTGCTATGCCACACTGCTACAAATTTTCCAATTCCCAGCACAAGAAGTCAATCTTGCTGTAATTTTTCACTTGTGCCAACTTCTAACCACAGTATCATACCTTCCCTAATGCTCTGGAGACGGCTCCCTCGGAGCAACTTTATCCCCGGTCTGTTTGTCTTACATGGGCACTAAAACAGTGTCCTGAGAACTATAAACAACATATTTTTTCCGTGACAAAATGCTTCTGTTTTCCCAGGTCACGGCTGGTTTCTCCTCCTCATCTGAACAGTTTGCTCAGTCCTTTTGGGCACTTAGACGGCAGGCAGGAGTTTTGGATTCCCACCCAGAGATGTGTCATCTGTTTGGGAGTTCAGCCTGCCTGGCGGCTTCCAGCCCGTCAGTGAGAGACGCCTCTCCAGTGCCACCTCATTAATGGAGGTGAGCGCAGGGATTCTGGCAGGAAAGACAATTCACTACTATTCTACTACCTAGAAAGTCAGCAAGTTTGTCTGTTTGGGCATTTTGCAACTGGCCTCGATTTCTGACAGGCAGCCTACGTCCGAGCTTAGAAGAAACTTCTCAGTGTAATGGAAAGAGAAGTGGTTCTGGAGTGAAAAGAGACCTGGGTTTGAATTTCCCACCCTTCACTTATCAGCTATGTGTCCGTGGGCAAGTCACTTAACTTCTCTCATGATGATGAAGTGAAATGGTATATGTAAGGCATCTTATAGATTCTTAGACCATAATAAATAATTGTTTACATCTTTATAGCACTTTTCATCTTTACAAAACAGTGAAGTAGAGAGTGTACTATTATCCCCATTTTTTATTTGACTTGGCCATTGACATATGGCTAAAGTTAGGACAAAAACCCAGGTATACCATACCTTGCTGCCTCTTTTGTAATTGCTTTTGCATACCAGTATCTATCATAGTTTGTACAAAGTTGGTACTTAATGGGTATTTGTTGAACTGAATCAGAATTAGAAGAGAGAAGAAAAGAATTTTAGGATAGAGAATGATAGAACCTCAGAATGGCTCCATCTTAGGCCACAGAGTCACAGATTCTTGCAGTTACAGAGACTAAGAATAAAGACTTCCAGAATATAGCTTCATCTAAAATATTGCCATAGAATCTTAGACTATGGAGGTAGAAAGATCATAAAAATTATCCAAAACTCCATTTTATGAATGAGGAAATAGAGGCCCAAAGAGGAAAAATAAATTATCCAAGGTCACACAGAATCAGAAGTGCCAGGGCTCTTTCTGGTAGGCCAGGCTGTTTTACATTTGAGTCTCAGTGGCCAGAGTTAGAGCTATTCTCAATTGATATAAACATATAATTGACTATGACTTACAGACGCATAGGCTATAAGAGCTAGAAAAGGCTTTAGAATCATGTAACGGATTTTCAGTTACTAAAAGGGGATTTTGGACATAGAACATAAACTATCAAAACTGGAAGGGACCTTAGAGATCTTCTAACCCAATACCCTTATTTTATAGTGGATGAAGCTGAGGCTA
Source organism: Vombatus ursinus (assembly GCF_900497805.2). NCBI lineage: Eukaryota > Metazoa > Chordata > Mammalia > Diprotodontia > Vombatidae > Vombatus > Vombatus ursinus. The sequence continues at coordinate 8,332,729 of NW_020947062.1, read as the reverse complement.
GGAAAGGGCCAGTGACTGTGTTCAAGGTCACATAGCTCTACCTCTCATAGCAATCATTCACAAGTAGTCCTGGAACCACTATTGCTTATAACCACCAGGCTCTCCCTGTGTTCAGCAGAGCAAGCCAAGCTTCAGGTCAAATTAGGTAATGGAGCATGCCTCTGGCTTGAACATAGCATAGAGCCAGCCCTTTGCCTCCAAATATAAGCCCTACTCCCCCTGCCCCCCCTCCTTTCCTCCACCCTAGGCTGACTTATTACCAAAAGCAATTTTCTGAATGCTTTACTGGAAAGAACAATGTTCTGAATTCAATCTCCTGAGCAGAAATAGGATCATATTAAGATACTGGCAACAAAAGTGTTATTATTGTTATTACTATTATTTTAAAAGAGAAAACTAGGAATTTGCTGATATATGTTAGATTATTAATGGCTCTACTTGGTGAAAGTTAATCATCATGTTTTGTCCAACATTGTTTATACAGGCTTTGATTTAACATCCTTAAAGGAGTCAGGGACTAGATCCTCAAAATTAGTTCATTCTTGTATCACAAATTTAATTAATCCCCCAAAATCCCAGACTTGGCTTCCCATTGCAAAACTATGGATTATATGCTTGGGATGCAAACACTAAAGCCCCTATTTCTCCTTATTGTTCAATTTATTGCTTCTTAAGCTGGAAATTTTCCTTTTTCAGGTCCTGGCTTTGAACTTGAGGTGGTTGGGGAATAGCACTAACCAAACCATTTTTGGCCATCCATGAAATGAGGATGTTGCTAGTGTCACACTTTGTCACACCCTCCATCCAGAGTGGATGCTTCCATAGATGATCCTACTTAATTTTCTTCTTCCTCATTCTTCTCTCAAAACATAAATAACCCCCTGCTTGTTATCCCTCTTCTAGGAGGAAGCCCTAGGCAATTTGAACAATTTCACTGAGCTTGCCACCAGAGGGACTCACAGAAATTCAAGAGGAAATTGAGATCTTTTCTCAAGCTTCTGGACTCAGGGGAGTACCCACTTAGGTGGGAGATTCACTAACCAGGCAAATAGGATAAGAGAGTAGCTGGCTTTGGAATCATTTTGTTCACAGATTTGGTTGATGTCAATGACAGAGCCCATTTCATATATAAGAAGGGAAAAGTGTGTTCCTGATTCCTGGACTAATTTAGATGCTAGAGGTCAGTGGGAGCCATAACACAAAGGCTAACCCCAAGTTGGCCTTTTCCTTTCTACCTACCTTCTATCCAACAAGCTGGCACTGTGTTTATACTATATGCAAAGAAAATTGAGTTTCCTGCTAAGATAGAGAATCTTAGGATTATTTCCTCCACTATGCCAGGAGGGAACCCATGACAGAGAAATGTTTCCCCCGGCAAAAAGCTAGGGACACCTAAGAAGTCTTCTACTGGGAGGTGCGACCACATGGAGTTGCACCATGACATCTACTGGGAGCTACAGAAAATTGAGAAGCCAGGACCAGCCAAAAGTGGTACTCAGATGCCCAGCTGAAGCATCCTTGTCAGAGACTGCCAACTATAGGTGTCTGGGGAGGAAGTATTAATTGGTCAGCATTCTTATTTCCTCAGTGGCTCAATGATGGATTCCATTTGTTCTCTTTCATCTGCAAATGAAACTTTCATCTTGGAGTTTTGTGAAAAAAAAATCCTTCTTAACCCTATCACATCAACTTATTGGCCTCTATCTGTCCTCCCCATCTCAAAGTCAAACTCTTAGGAAAAGCACACAAACAAAACCAAACATCTCTAGCCATTTCTTTTATGTCTTTACTTTCCACACAGTTCTTAATCACTTGTAATCTGCATTCCAACTCCACAACTCTAAGGAAACTACTCTTCCCAAAGTTATCAAAACTGTCTTAATGGTTAAACATGGTTAATTTGTCTCAGTTTTCACCCTTCTTTACTCTTTGCAGTTTTTGAGGCTTTTTGCTCTTCTCTCCTCCTTCATTCTCTCTCTTCCCTTCGTGTCTGTGACCTTTCTCTCCAGTCATTGTCTTCTGCCTGTCTGATGACTCCTTATCGAATTCCTTTACTGGGTCATTGACCATGTCCTGTCGTCTGGATCATAGCGTAACACAGTTAGTGTGCCACTTAATTCCTACTCTTTCTCTCTCTCATTTCTCTAAGTTTGGGTTGGCCCTTTCACCCAACCTGTACTTGTATTGACAATTTGGGGCTTCCTGAGAGGGTAGTCACAATGTTACAACTAATTCTTGGGGTAATAGGTGCAACCAAGACCCTACCAGTGTGCTTCCCATTTAACCAACTCAGTTAAAACTACACCATTAACTTTGAATCATGAAACATTTACCAAACAGAATGCAAAGCAAAAAGAATCACAAGATAATGGTCTACCCATAAACCTAAGACATACTCTCCTGCCAATGCAGACTATCCTTGTGGAAAAGTGGGCACAAATTTATAGAACCTTGGAAGGGAGGCACATGAGTAGGGGAAACCCACAGTCATGGAGCAATAAGAGACTCTGGACCACAGGCAGGTCTTAATGTCTTTGGCTTCCTTAGGGAGTAGTATAGACACTACAAGTCACCGACTAAGGAAAGCCACTTCTCCACTGGCTGCCCCTCTTGAATTCCTCCTTTTCTGAGTTCTAAGGAAGTGTTATTTTTTTTTTTCTTTTGGAAAAGCAGTTCTTCAATCCTGGGATCTACAGAGCTACTCAGGTTGATTCCCTTGGCTGGGCTCTGAAGAGCTTTCTCCCTCAGGCTGTAGGTGGCAGGAAACAGCAAAGTAACCAAAATCCTAAAGGATTTTCCTGTCTCCCTGCCCAGAGGGCAAGACAGACAAACCTCTCCTTTCTCTGGTGAGCTCTGTAAAATGGCAGAAGATTCTTTTTTCCTCTAAACTACTGTTCTAATCAGCAAAGCTGTTCTTTTGATCATCTCTCAGCAGTAAAGCCTTTCTCCTAATCGGTTTAGCAACAGATGCAAAGACCGTTCATGCAAAGACAGACAAAGCCTGTCTTCCTCCAGTCAGTTCATCAGGGGAACAATGCAGACCCTGAGCTTATCTTGAAGCTCTCAGTGTGGTTACTTTTCTATGAACAACCCACTCATCTGGGCTAGGCTAAGTCTGGCTCATTTCAAGTAACAAGGGCAGTCTCAGTCCTGAGGCCTCTGCTCTGTTTTACTTTGTTTCACTCTCTTTCCTCTCTTTTTGACTACTCTTTGCTTCTATCCTCTTCCTCTTCTTCTCTGTCTTGTCTTCTTTGGTCTCTGTTTCTCCTTCTGTTCCAGAAAGGGTTTCTTTGTGTGAAGTGACTCATCTTCAACTTAGGATAAGAAATAAAAACTCATATATTTGCCTATCTGTTAAACACACCACAAATTGGCAAAATTGTTGCACCATTACCAAAACATTCAAAGTTTAATGGTTTCCTAGCTATTAACCTCAAAGTCCTCATAATAGCCACATGTAAATTAGCTTCTGTGAAACAAGACACTTTTGCTTTAGTAAATTCTTCTTCTTTTTTTTTTCTTCTTCACTGAGGGATGCTTTCTGTCTGGCTATCTCAAAAGTACTTGTATTTCCCCAAGCACTTTTTTTTTTTCCTGAGGGATTGCTTTCAGAAAGGTTCTTTCAGAACTCACCCCATATTTCTAATCCTTTCCCAAATAAATGTGTCCAAATCCAAAAAAGGGGCACCTCTTTTCGATAGGGAGTACATATTTGGGGCTGGAAGGGAACTAAGTCCAACCTCCTCAGTGTGGTATGGTGAAAAAAGTACTGGATTCAGAGTTAGAAAACTTAGGTTCAAATCTCACCTCTGACTACTACTTATGTGTCTTTGGGCAAGTTATTAAACTTTCTTGGACTTATGTTTCCTCGTCTATAAAATGAAGGCAGTTGGACTAAATGAGTTCTGAGGTTCTTTCTACCTCTAAATCTATGATTCTATGAAACTGAAACTGACAGAGGTGAAATTACTTTCCTACGGTCACACTAGTAATAAGCAGCAGATTCTCTAATTTCAAATCCAGAATTCTTTGTACAAGATCATGAGGACCCTCTGCCAGTGGGAATAATAATGCCTGCAGTACCTAGTTCCCAGGTTGTTGTGAGACTCTGAGGCTCCATTTTTAACCTTCTTCTCTCCTTTCTCTAACAATTTCTCTCAGTAATTTTACCAGGTCTCATGGATTTAATTTTCATCTCTATGCCAGACTCCCAAACCTATATATCCAGACTTAGCTCTCTTCTGAACACCAGTTCTGCGTCTCCAAATGCCAATGGAATACTTCCACCTGGATGCCTCATAAAGCTTCCCAAAATCAGCATGTCCAAAATAGAACTTATAATATGTAATAGAGCTTATCTTCCCCTCTAAAGCTATTTCTCCTCCAAAAATTCCTAATGTCTGTTGAGATCCCTTCTAACCTTCCCATAACTGAAGATTGCAACCTCAGAGGCATCCTTGACCCTTTATCTTCCCTTACCCCATACCTAATCAGTTGACCAGTCTTACCAATTTAACTTCCATGACCTCTTTCATATCTATCTTTTTCTTTCCATTCCAATAGCCAGCATCGTAGTTCACCACCTTTAACCTGCACAGTTTTAATAGTTTTCTAATTCATCTTCTTGCTTTCAGGTTGATTTTTCTCTAATTCATAATTCACAAAGCTGTTAAAACAACTTTCCTAAAGCATAGGTCTAATAATGTCATTCCCTTATGTAAGAATTTTCAGTGGTTCTTGTTACTAGGATATTAAAGGTATTAATGTTATTAAAGAATATTAAAAAAAAGAAAAGGACCCATTTGTACAAAAATACTTCTAGCAGCTCTTTTTGTGGTAGCAAAAGAATTATAACCCGAAAGGATATCCATTAATCAGGGAATGGCTAGATAAGTTATAGTATATGAATGTGATGGAATACTATTGTGATATAAGAAAATAATGAAGGGGATGGTTTCAGAAAATTCTGAGGAGACTTATATGAAATGATACAAGGTGAAGTAAGCAGAACTAGGAGAACAATCTGCACAGTAACAGCAACACTATAAGGAAAATCAACTGTGAAAGACATAATAACTCTCATTAATATAATGACCCACAAAAACTCCAAAGGACTCAGGATATAAAATACTGCCTAACTCCAGATGGAGAACTGATCGTTCAGAGTACAGATTAAAGCATATTTTCCCTTTCTTTATTCTTCTTCCTTAAAAAAAATGGCTAATGCATATATAAGTTTTCTACAACTCTTTATGTACAATGGGTGAATTGCTAATTAATATATAAAATTATGAAATGTGGCAGGCATGCCTGGCTCTTTGGGTACTCTCTGGGAAGACAACAATGGTGGTAGGAAATGAGGCTGCAATCACACTCTAATAAAGAACAGAGAATGTAGGGGCAAACAGCATAGACAAGTGGTGAAAAGCTGGGGAGGGATACAGAGGCAAGTGCCGTAGGGTTGGTGATAGGCTGGTAAAGGAAGATAGGCAGCAGTAGGGGAGATGATGGAGAAGGACAGAAGCTCAGAGCATTCAGCAGCATGGACCCAGGTGGAGATGAAAGAATATTTAGGGGGGCAGGAGTTTGGGATCTCACTTTTTAGGTTTTTTTGGGGGGCAAACAGACTAACTCTTATCGATGGTACTGTGGGGCTAGGACCAGATCTTTAACGTAGTGCTAATAGTAAAGTGCTAATAAATACATATTGAATATTGAATATATGAGCCATTTCCTGAAATTTCTCCTTTTTTATGCTTGACAGGGTCAAAAGTACATAAATTTAGAGCTAGAAGAGATCTTAGAGGTTATATCTTCTAATTCTGTTGTTCTATACATGAAGAAATAGATTCCCAGAGAAGTAAAGTGAATTGTCCAAAGTCATACAGATAGTAGCAGAACTGAGATTAGAACCTGGTCCCCTGAGTTAAAATGTAGTGTTATTTCTACTATTCCATATAGGATTTGAGCATTGCACATCTGTTCCAGATGTGTGATTAATGCTACTTGATATAATATCTGTTCTATCCATGTCTGCTTTATTTATTTGCTTGTTTAAAGTATGAACATTCCTTATTTGAGTGACCCAATTATCAAGTTACTCAATCAGCAAGTAATTCATTAAATGTACTAGAAGCTAGGGATACAAATATATGAATGAAACAATTTCTACAGATAAGAAATTTACATTCTAATGGAAGAGACAAGTAAATATATAAGTGTATAAAGATAGGATTAGGGACTGCACTGGTGATATCATTGTTATAGGTAATCCTTGAAAGTGATCTAGGTGGACACCTTTTCTGCAATTTAGAGTATTATATAGTCTCAGAGAGTTTCCTAGAACACTGAGAGCAGTGGTACACACACAGACACACACACACACACACACACACACACACATATATATGTACATATATACATACACAGAATTAAAATAAAGAGAATAATATAAATGCATAGAATATAGTTAAATACGAGGTGGTGTGGGAGGAAGGCACTAACAGCTATAGAAATAATACTTGTTTGTCTTTTGAAGGAAGACAAGTATTCTGTGAGGTGGAAAAGAGGGAGCACATTTCAAGTGTAGTCCACAATCATGCTCTGTCTTGTCTGTGCTCACTCTTTTGTTTTGTACTGATACCACCATATTGTATCACCAGAGTAAGGTTCTGGACTCTATGGGTAACTCTGAGGAATTAGACTGATATGATACTATTACTCATAAGTCCCCATTTAGTGTGTTTTCCATAATATCAACTGACCAATTAATATCAATTAGTTTTTACAAAAACCTATTTACTGAGAAAGTATAGTTAGGATAAAGAAAAACAATATCCACAAACCAGGTTTATTCTCCCCTTTCTATATGCTTTGGTCCCTGGGGAGATTGCGATCAAACTTAGAGGGGATGTTACAAAACATTCCATCTAAACACAACTGACACAATCCTTGGTTAGATCATATGGCACATTGGTAACTAGAAGTGATGTTTCAGCATAGGAACATAAATGGGGACTAGGGAATGTGAAAGCAAAGAAAAAAGGCAGGAGCAAGAGAAGAGACTGGAACATGTTCATCCCTATTAAGGAGTATATGGTCATAGGGGTTTGGCATACTGTAATATGAAAACGATCTCCTTTTCCTGGTCATTACAAAGAAGGAAGAATAATGATATACAGAGGGGAATGCCTTGGAGGGGCCATGACTAAAGCCTTAGCAAGGTAAGGGAAATTAAAAAAAAGTTGTTCACACACTAGCTAATTTAGTAAAGGAATCAATTAGTTTTAGAAGCCAAGACGGTCCTAAGGAGAAACAGGTAGGACAACTTTTAAAAGCAATGATATTGTGGAGAGATATTACATTATGATAGCAGATAATGAGCTGCTCTTGCAGGCAAGAATTCTTGGGTTCAGATCCTATCATCATCATTTACTAGCTGTGAGACTCTAGGTAAATCATTTAATTTTTCTAAGCCTTAGTTTCTTTATCTATAAAATGGGGGAGATACTAAGCTGTGATACTTACCTCACAGGATTGTTGTGAGGCTCAAATGAAATGAGAAATGCAAAATGCTTGCAAAAAAGTGCTACATAAATACATAAAATTTGCCTCACTCCACTTTGCAGCTTTACTGCAGCTCTGCCTTGTTTCAACTACATGTCCCCTACCTCAAAGAGTACTGAGAGGGAAGAGAACACTGTGGGGATCAAAAACCTGGCATAAGCCTAGAAATATTTGCTAAACTTCTTGGCTTACATAGTGTCTGAGGGGCCATTGTCCTACAGAAAAAAAAATACATATTTTAATTATTTATTGTTCCATGTTTAATACGTGTGTGCCTGTGTGTTTGTGGACACATGTGTAGGAGTCTTTTGTCTGTGTCAGTGGGCCATGGGAAAATCCTGTGTCTTCTCAGTAGTGTCTTTGAAGTTGGGATGACATGAAAAGCTAAACATCCTGTGAGATTCTTGCTCCTCTGAAGCAGCAGACAACTGAGATGCTTTCCAGTAAAAGCAGAGGAAAGCCATTATGAGATCCTCAGCAGGATGGAGTCAAAAGTAGAAAAAAAGGATCACATTATACTTGTATTAGAGATTTATTCTTCTCAAGATTTGACTTTTTGAATTGAGAGAATTTATTTCCTTTTCTTCTATTATGTGTAATTTAGAGCAATCTTCTATGTGTTTGATAATTGTTTGGGATTCTTCTCTTCAAAATTGTTTGCTCATTTACTTGAACCACTTATCCATTAGGGAATGGCTCTTGATGTCAAATATTTATGCTAGTTCCCTGTTTTCTTGGGATCTCAGACCTTTATCAAGGACATTTGATACACATTTTTTTTTCAATTTGGCCATTTCACTTTGTATCTATTTTGAGTAGATTTTGTTAGTGCCATAGCATCTCAATCTCCTGCAATCAAAATCATATATTTTATCCTCTATGAATCCCTCTTTACATTGTTTAGTTAAGAACATTAAAAAGAAAGAAAAAGAAAAAGTACCTAGTCTGGATCTCTTTTAATTACTTTAGTGGTGTAATCTTTAATATTCAGGTCACATCTATTTTGTACTTATTATGATATGTGACACAAAATGTTGCTCTAAAATTAATGCCATTTTGCAACGGTATTTTAAATGGGGAGAGAAAGTGAATAAAAGTAATGAAAATATATATCATTTATATAGATCTTTGTAAACTTTGAAAGACTCTATCAATAATATATATTTTTATTACTATTATGAGTTTTCTCTCCTTTCTTAAAATACCTTTTCTTTTTTAACCTTTTTTTAAATTTTATTTTTCCCACATTTCAATTTATTTATTTTTAGTTTTCAACATTTACTTCCACAAGATTTTGAGTTTCAGGGGCAGCTAGGTGGCACAGTGGATAGAGCACCAGCCCTGAAGTCAGGAGGACCTGAGTTCAAATCCAGCCTCAGACCAAACACTTGACACGTACTAGCTGTGTGACCTTGGGCAGGTCACTTATCCCCGATTGTCTCACCAAAAATAAATATATATATATACATATATATATATATTGAGTTTCAAATTTTCTGACCCATCTCGCCCCTCCTCCCACACCATGACAGTCTGTGTTTTGATTTATCCTTCCCCTAAGTTGCCCTCTCTTCTATCACCCTCCACCTCCCCTTATTTCCTTCCCCTTCTATTTTCCTGTAGGGTAAGATAGAATTATATACCCCATTGCCTGTGTATTTTATTTCCCAGTTACATGTAAAAACAATTTTTAAAATTCATATTTAAAACTTTGAGTTCCAAATTCTCTTCCCCTATCTCTCCCCATACACCCTCATTGAGAAGGCAAGAAATTCAATATAGGTTATACATGTGTAGTCATGCAAAACTCTTCCATAATAGTCATGTTGTAAAAGACTAACTATATTTCCCTTCATTTTATCTGGCCCCTATTTATTCTATTCTCTCCTTTGACCCTATCCCTTCTCAAAAGTATTTACTTCTGATTACCCCCTCCCCGAATCTGTCCTCCCTTCTAACACTTCTCCTTTTATCCCCTTCCCCCTTACTTTCTTGTAGGGTAAGATAGATTTCCATACTCAATTGGGTGTGTATGTTATTCCTTCCTTAAGCCAAATCCAATGAGAGTAAGGTTCACTCATTCCCTCTCACCTCCCCCCTCTTCCCCTCCACTGTAAAAGCTTTTTCTTGCCTCTTTTATGTGAGATAATTTACCCCATTCTACCTCTCCCTTTCTCCTTCTCCCAGTATAATTCTCTCACCTCTAATTTTATTCTCCAGATATCACCCCTTCATACTCAACTCACCCTGTCCCTCTGTCTATATATATTCCCTCCAACTACCCTAATAATGAGAAAGGTCTCATGAGTTACAAATATCTTCTTTCCATGTAGGAATGTAAACAGTTCTACTTTAATAAGTCCCTTATGATTTCTCTTTCCTGTTTACCTTTTTATGCTTCTCTTGAGTCTTGTATTTTAAAGTTAATTTTTCTATTTAACTCTGGCTTCTCAAGAATGCATTAAATTCCTCTATCTCATTGAATATCAATTTTTCCCCCTGATTGATTACACTCAGTTTCGCTGGATAGGTGATTCTTGGGAATATCTTCAACCTTGGGAATATCATATTCCAAGCCCTCCAGTCCCTTAATGTAGAAGCTGCTGAATCTCGTGTTATCCTAATTGCCCTTCCATAATACTTGAATTGTTTCTTTCTGGCTGCTTACAATATTTTCTCCTAGACCTGGGAACTCTGGAATTTGGCTCTAACATTTCTGGGAGTTTTCCCTTGGGGATCTCTTTCAGTGATTGGTGGATTCTTTCAATTTCTATTTTACCCTGTGGTTCTAGAATATCAGGTCAGTTTTCCTTGATAATTTCTTGAAAGATGATGTCTAGGCTCTTTTTTGGATCATGGCTTTTAGGTAGTCCAATAATTTTTAAATTCTCTCTCCTGGATCTGTTTTCCAGGTCAGTTGTTTTTCCAATGAGATATTTCACATTCTCTTCTATTTTTGTCATTCTTTTGGTTTTGTTTTATAATTTCTTGATTTCTTACAGAGTCATTAGCTTCCATTTGCTCCATTCTAATTTTTAAGGAACAGTGAACTTTTGGACCTCCTTTTCCAATTGACCAATTCTGCTTTTTAAGGCATTTTCTCCTCATTGGCTTTTTGGACCTCTTTTGTCATTTGGTCTAGTCTATTTTCAAGGTGTTATTTTCTTCAGTATTTTTTTGGGTCTCCTTTAGCAAGCTGTTGACTAGCTTTTCATTATTTTCTTGCATCACTCTCATTTCTCTTCCCATTTTTCCTCTACTTTTCTTGCTTGATTTTCAAAATCTTTTTTGAGCTCTTCCATGGCCTGAGACCAATTTATATTTTTCTTGAAGGCTTTGGATATAGGAGTTTTGACTTTGCTGTCTTCTTCTGATTGTATTTTTTGATCATTCTTGTCACTACAGTAAGTTTCTATAGTCTGAGTTTTTTTCTTGCTGTTTGCTCATTTCCCCAGCCAATTAGTTGAATTTTTAATTCTTTGTTAAGGTAAGGTTCTACTTCCAGTGTGAAGGGTGTACTGTCCCAAGTTTCAGGGGTTTTGTGCAGCTGTTTTCAGAGATACTTCTAGGGACCTGTAAGTTTTCAGTTCTTCCAAGATAGTATGATCTAAAGAGAGTTGTTTACTCCTCTCCTGGCCTGTGCTCTGGTCTGTAAGTGACCACAAGCACTCTTTTCTGCCCTGTAACTGTGAGGAAGGTTTTCTATCAACTGCTGCCACTAGCTCTGCTATGCCAGTGCTCCTCCTCACCCCAGGACTGCCACTGAGGACTGTGACCCAGATACAAGTATAGGTAAAGCAACAGAATTCTGCCTCAGTGCCAGCAAAGAGATCCCTGTTATCTCCTTCTAATCAGTTGTTCAATCCCCTGTCTGTGGGCTGACAGCTCTGGAAGCAGCTGCTGCTACTACTTTTGCCACCACTGCCCCAGGGCTACACTGAGGTCAGGTTTGGACCGCAGTGCTCTCTCATCCAGTTCCTACAGACCTTTCCCATCAACTTTCTAAGTTGTCTTTGGTATTTGTGGGTTGAGAAGTCTGGAAACCACCATACCTGCCACTGATTCAGTCCTCTAAGGCCTGGTCCAGGTGTGCTGGGGCCCCATCTATGCCAGTGTGTCCCACGCTGGACTGTGCTCCTCTCTAAGGCTGGCGCAATAGACCTTTCTCGTTGACCATCCAGGTTGTCTTGGGCTGAAAATTTGTTTTTCTCTCTCCTTTTGTGGATTGTGCTGCTCTAGAATTTTAGAGTCATTTTTACAGGTAGTTGGAGGAATTTGAGGGAGAGCTCAAGCAAGTCCCTGGTTTTACTCCTTTGTTTTGACTCCGCCCCCCCTTAAAATAGTGGTATTTTACACCACTATTATAAAATAGTGGTATTTTACACCACTATTATAAAATAGTGGTATTTTATACCACTATTATAAAATAGTGGTAAAATATACTGCTAAACAGCATCAGGAAAATCTGAGTTCAAATCTTGCCTTCAAAATTATGAACATGAAAATCTTTGCAACACATATTACATCTTCTCTTTATATATTTATGAGAATTTATTCTTGAAGGGAACCATTCCTACCTCTTAAGTTCAGTTTGACTATTGCTTTGATTTAGCCTCTACCATTGAGGGATGTAAAATGTGAAATTACTTTCTTCCCCCCATGAGGTAAAGCAGAAGAATGCCACTGATCTTCCCCTCCTCTTCTATCCTTAACACACTGCACTGTCACATATTAAGCTAATGCTTTTAGCATTGGTTGAGTATGTTATGTCCCCTTTATTCTTATAGTAGGCCCAATAGGTCAGCAGGATGGGTTATGGAAACCACACTTACATTACACGTTAATCTCCACATTATTGGGGCAGTATATCAGTTGAATAGTTGGCTTATGGTTTCAGCTTGTCTAACTGGCTAAACAATGCTAGAACTTATAGGGTAAAAGGTAAAGAAAGGGTAGAGGAAGTAGAGGAATAGAGGCTAACAATGGATCAGTCACTAGTCATTCTTGTTTCCCTCTTTTCACCACCCTACAAGAAGGAATAGAAACTGACTTTGCTCAGTCACATGAAGAATTGAAGGACAACAAAAGAACAACCTGAGTGGGCTGAAAATGAATGAGAACAAAAAGCTACATTGGTCCTAAAATAAAGATGATTAGAAACCCAGCTGGGACTAGCCCCATACCTACAGAGATTATTTAGTACATGAACCCCTGCTGCAGAAATGGCTCTTTTTGTAACCTCCCATCTTGCCATTAACTTTTTTCATCTATGTGAAGGCAAGAAGAATGGAAGGGGAAATTCAGTTAGGAGAGTTAAAAAATCTGTATATCTAAAATAAAAAAAAATGTAGCATCAGATGCAATGGGAAAATTTTAAAAACTTTCCTAATAAATATAGTAGCAAAACAAAGGTGACCTCTTTCACTGCTGTTATTTGACATATTTCTAGAAATGTTAGTGATAGCAGTAACAGAAGAGAATTAAATGAAAGGCCTAAACTTAGGCTAAGAGGAGGCAAACTTATCTCTATTTGCTTATCATATTGTATGTTAAATAGAAAATATGAGCTAATGAGCAAAAAAAATGAGATAATTGACAATGTTGGGAAAATTACAGGATGCAAAATAAAGCCACAGAAACCAATAGCATTTCCATATACAAATAACAATACTAAAGAAGAAAAAATAGAAGTCCCATTCAAAATAATTAGAATATGCATAATATATCTGAGAGTTACTGTCCCAAGGCATACATGTATAAATGTTATTCCAAAATGCTCTTAGAGAAATAAAAGGTAACTTACATAGCTGGTTATATTTGATGGTCATGGATGGACTCCACCAAAAATAATAAAATGATGATGCTATTTAAATGAATTTTTAGATTCATTTCTACATCAATGTAACTATTGTGAGAATGCTTTAGAGATTAACAAAATAATAGCAAAATTCATTTGGAAGAATAAAATGCCTAGGTTCTCAAGGGAAATAATGTAGGAATGTCACTTCAAACATCAAGCTATATGATAAGGCAGTAATCATCAAAACCACATAAAAAGTAGGTGAATAGGACAGCCTAGATAAAGATGATTTGGAAAAAACCTGAACTTAATAACCCAGTGTTCAGTAAATTTGAGAACACAAATTACTTGGAGACAGACTTCCTTTTTGACAAGAGCAGCTAGAAAACCTGGAAAGTAGTTTAACAGAAATTAATTTTAGACTAACATCTTACATCACATATTACAATAAGCATGAAATAGATCTGACCTAAATATTAAAGATCACAACACTAAACAATGATTAAAAGAGATCCATATCAGGTATTTCTCTCTCTCTCTCTTTCTCTTGCAGTTATGACTAGGGGGGATGTTCTTAACTAAACAATAGATATAGGGGTTCATAGAAGATACAATGTATAATTTTAATTGTGGGAGATTCAGATGCTTTTGTGCTAACAAAATCAACTCAAAACAAATATGAAGGAAAATATGAAATGAAAGATAATTGGGAAAAATGAGTATCGAATGTCTTTGATAAAGGTCTGAGACCTCTAGAAAATAGGGAACTAACAAAAATATTTGTGATCAAAAGTCATTCCCTAATGGACAAGTGATCCAAGAAAATGAACAAACATTTTTCATAAGAAAAATCCCAAACTATTACCAAACATGGAAGATTGTTTTAAATCACACATAATTAAAAAAAATGAAATCAAACAAATTTTATTTTTTATCTCAGCAAAACCCAGTAAAATGAAAAGATGGAGATAGTCAATTTTGGAAGGATTGTGGTAAGACAGATTTAAAAAAAAAGAACACACTCTTGTTTTAGTTATAAATTAATCTAACTATTTGGGGAAGCTATTTGAAATCATGTAAATAAAATAGCTAAATTGTATATACCCATAGACCCTGAGATTTCATTCCAAGGTATGTATGCCAAGGAGAGCATTGAGGAAAAAGAAATTTTTAGAGAGAACAAATCATCTGTGGCAACATTGTTTGTGATAGAAAAGAATTGGACGCAAAATAGATGCCCATTGATTGTGGAATGGCTAAACAAATTGTGGTACGTGAATATAGTGGGGTATTATTGTGCCTAGAAATGATGAACATGATGGATACAGAAAAGCATGGAAAAACTTATATAGACTGATTCAAAATTAAACAAGCGAAGTCAGGGAAACAACATGCACAATGACCACAACAATGTAAATGGATGGAACAACAATCACAAAATGATCAAAACTGAATATTGGAAAATTCTAAAAAATCAAGTTTGGTGCCCAAAAAGAGACATGGGAAGACATTGCAGAGGTTTGGGTCTATGGTTGTGAATCATTGCCTAGAACATCAGACTTTTTCAATGTATCAATTGGTTTTAGGGAACAAATTTTTTTCTTTTTCCATTTTTTTCCCTTTAAAATTCCTTTTTTATTAACGATGATTGCCAGGGAGGGAATTGGGAGAGGGATATAAGGGAAATTCTAGGTGGTGTGAATACAAAAGACATCAATGAAAACTCTAGTTAAAATCTAGATTATTTACTTTCTCTTTTTATTTCTCATTATAAGAAATGATTCATAATAACAAGATACATTTGGAAGGACAAAAAGTCCAGAAAATCAAGGAAACTAAAGAAAAGAAATGCAGGGGAAGGTGGCCTGGCAATTCCAGATCTTAAATTGTATTATAAAGCAGCAATCATCAAAACTGCTTGGTACTGGCTAAGAAATACAATGGTGGATCAGTGGAATAGGTTAAATATGCAAGACACAGTAGTCAATGACTATAGTAATCTATTATTTGATAAACCCCCAACCCCAGCTTCTGGGATAAGAACCCACTCTTTGAAAAAAAAAACTGCTGGGAAAACTGGAAAAGAGTATGGCAGAAACTAGGCATAGACCAAAATCTCAAACCATATACCAAAATAAAGTCAAAATGGGTTCATGATTTAGATATAAAGGCTGATACTATAAGTAAACTGGGAGAGCAAGGATTAGTTAACCTATCAGATCTATGGAGAACAGAAGAATTCATAACCAAACAGGTGAAAGAGAACATTATGAAAAGCAAAATGGATACTTTGATCACATTAAATTGAAAAATTTTTGCACAAACAAAGACAATGCAACTAAGATTAGAAGAAAGGTAGAAAATTGGGAAAGAACTTTTACAACCAGTCTCTCTGATAAAGGCCTCATTTCTAAAATACATAGAGAATTAAGTCAAATTTATAAGAATACAAGTCATTCTCCAATTGATAAATGGTCAAAGGATATGAACAGGCAGTTCTCAGATGAAGAAATTAAAGCCACCTATAGTCATATGAAAAAATGCTCTAAATCACTGTTGATTAGAGAAATGCAAATCAAAACAACTCTGAGGTACCATATCACACCTATCAGATTGGTCAACATGACAAAACAGGAAAATGATAAATGTTGGAGAAGATGTGGGAAAATTGGAACACTAATGCATTGTTGGTGGAGTTGTGAAATGATCGGACCATTTTGGAGAGCAGTTTGGAACTATGCCCAAAGGGCTATAAAAATGTGCATACCCTTTGACCCAGCAAGAGCACTTCTAGGGCTATATCCCAAAGAGATCACACAAATGGGAAAAGGACCCACATGTACAAAAATATTCATAGCAGCTCTTTTTGTGGTGGCAAAGAATTGGAAATTGAGAGGATGCCCATCAATTGGGGAATGGTTGAGCAAGTTGTGGTATATGAATGTGATGGAATACTATTGTGCTATAAGCAATGATGAACAGGCTGACTTCAGAAAAACCTGGGAAGACTTGTATGGTCTGACGGAGGAGGGGGAGAAAAATTTTAAACTCAAAAGCATATGGAAGTAATTATTGATAAATCAAAATAAATTAATAAAAAAAAGAAAAAAGAAATGATTCTCTGGATGGAGTAAAGATAACAACAACATACTGGGAAATTAAGCTGATATAAAACAAATAATAGAAATAAATTTTTTAAAAGAGATTATTAAAATGTTTCATGCAGTCAAAATAATCTATTTAAACTTTCAGAATTTTTTCAATCCCATGTTAACCATCCTTGCATTTCTGGTATGAATTCAACTTGGTTATACTCGGTTATAATGAATTATTCTGCTGTCATCCAAATCCTTTTCACAGGACAATTGCCTACCTATTCCTACCACCATGCAATGATCCTATTAAATTTTATCTCTCCTATTATATTTAGTTCATCATTCTAGCCTATTGAGATTTTTTAAAGATTCAACTTTGTTATCCAAAGATATCATTTCACATGACTATTTAGGCAACTTTGCTTCTCTGAGGCTCAATTTCTTCCTCTTTGGAAGAGAGGTTGTACTCTGGCAACCTAGAAGGGTTGTTGTGAGTAGCCTACTGTTTTATTATTATTATCATTTTATTATTATTATCATTATCTTTATTTTGAGGCAATCTGGTTTAAGTGACTTGCCCAGAGTCACAGCTAGTGAGTGTCTGAGGCTAGATTTAACTAAGGTCCTCCTGACTCTAGGGCTGGTGCTCTATCCACTGCATCACTTAGCTGCCCCTCAGCCTACTGGTCTATAAAGTCTATTATTTCATCTTCATAGCCTCATCTAGTACAGTGCCCTGCACATTATAGGTACTTTAAAAATGTTTTTTGAATTGAATCATGTTAAATTAAATAATATATCTTAAAGGACTTTATAATTGTAAACTGTTCATAGGACTCTGGAATCTGCAGCTAGAAGGGACTTTAGAGATGATCCAGCCCAACCAATTTATTTTTTAAAATTTCATTTATTTATTTGTTTTTAGTTTTCAACATTCACTTCTATAAGATTTTGAGCGCTAAATTTTATCCATCTGCCTCCACTAACCCATCCCCAAGAGAGCATGCAATCTTCGTATAAAGCTGTACAATCATATTAAATGTATTTCCACATTAGTCATGTTGTTAAGAAGAATTAGAACCAAAGGAAAAACCATGAGAAAGAAGAAACAAACAAAAAAAGAAAATAGTATGCTTTGATATGTATTCAGACTCCACAGTTCTTTCTCCAGATGTGGATAGTATTTTCCATCATGAGTCCTCTGGAATTGTCTTAGATCCTTGTATTGCTAAGAAGAGTTAAATCTATCACAGATGGTCATCATACAATGTTGCTGGTACTGTGTACAATGTTCTCCTGATTCTGCTCACTTCACTCAGTATCAGTTCATGTAAGTCTTTCCAGGTTTTTCTGAAGTTCACCTGCTCATTTCTTATGGAACGATAGTATTCCGTTACATTCATATACCATAACTTGTTCAGCCATTCTCCAGTTGATGGGTATCCTCTCAATTTCTAATTCTTGATCACCACAAAAAGAGATGTTATAAATATTTTTGTATATGTGGGTCTTTTCCCTTTCATACGATCTCTTTGGGATACAGACCTAGAAGTGATATTGCTCGGTCAAAGAGTGCATAATTTTATAGCCCTTTAGATATAATTCCAAATTGTTCTCCAGAATGGTTAGATCAGTTCACAACTCCACCAATAATGCATTAATGTTCCAATTTTCCCACATCTTCTCAAACATTTATCATTGTCCTGTTTTATCATGTTAACCAATGTGATAGGTGTTATATGGTATCTCAGAGTTGTTTCAATTTGTATTTCTCTAATCAATAGTGATTTAAACTATTTTTTCATATGACTATAGTTAGCGTTAATTTTTTCCTCTGAAAACTGCCTGTTCATATCCTTTGACAATTTGTCAATTGTAGATGACTTGTGTTCTTACGAATTTGACTCAGTTCTCTATCCTTTAGAAATGAGGCCTTTATCAGAGGCACTGGCTGTTCTAATGTGGGTTGCTTGGCTTGGTTTGTGAAAAAAAATTTTAATTTAATGTAATCAAAATTATCCATTTTGCATTTTATAATGTTTTCTATGTCTTGTTTGGGCATAAATTCTTTTATTCTTCATAGATCTAACAGGTAAACTGTTCCTTGCTCTCCTAATTTGCTTATAGTCTCACCCTTTATGTCTAAATCATTTTCCATTTTTACCTTATCTTAGTATACAGTGTAAGATGTTGGTCTATGCCTAATTTCTGCCATACTATTTTTCAGTTTTCTCAGCAATTTTTGTGAAATAGTGAGTTCTTATCCCAGAAGCTGGAGTCTCTGGGTTTTTAAACAGTAGATTACTGTAGTCATTGACTGCTGTGTCTTGTGTACCTAACCTATTCCACTGATCCACCACTCTACTTCTTAGCTGGTACCAAGTAGTTTTGATGAGTGCTGCTTTATAATACAGTTTTAAACCTGGTAAGGCTAGGACTCATTCTCTTGCATTTCTTTCAATTATTTCCCAGATATACTGGACATTTTGCTCTTCCAGATGAATTTTATTATTTTTTCCTAGCTCTATGAAATATTTTTGGTAGTTTGATTGATATGGCACTGAACAAATAAACTAATTTAGGAAGAATTCTCATTTTTACTATATTAGCTCAGCCTATCCATGAGCAACTGATATTTTTCAAAATTTTTGCTTCATGTCACTCAGCTGAAATACATATCTATAGATCACTTCTAAAATGAAGTTTCATTGAATATAAAATTATAGATATAAGTGCTAATTACATGTATTTATTGCTTTTTTCTTTTCTTCATATTGACCCAACAGATTAATTTTTTTTACTCATAACTACTTTCATTATCATTTTTGTTATTCTTTCTTTAAGATTATAATCATTGACCCCACTCAGAATCATAAGATTGAGAATTGAAAATGAAAAAAAAAAGATCATCTAGTTCACTTCCCCATTTTACAGTTGGGGAAACTGAAGTCCAATTGATATAATATAATATATAATAAATATATAATAAATATAAAACTAATAAATAGTAGAGCCTAGATGAACTGAGATCTTCTGATTCTATATCTCACATTCTAGTTACTATTATTCCTTGTTTCCTTTCAGGTTTTTGTTAGACAGATTTGGGAGGGGAAAGTGTGGCCTATATTAAGCCCAATGTAATACTTATATTACCTCACTGCCCAGGTGATTATGAAGATCAAATGAAAAATGAAATGTATTTTATAATCCATGAAGAACTATAAAAATATTAGCTCATAGTCTTGAGCTAGGTTCATAGCAGATATTCAATTAATGTTGGCTAATTGAAATCTTTGATTGAGGAATAGGTTAGGAATTGACCTCTTTTCAACTCACTGAAGCACCCCACTCTTTAATATTCTTTTTAATTCTCTTTAATAAAAGGCAATCAAATTTTTAAAATGGGAATTCAATTATATCTTGAAACCAGAGAATTTCATGGTTTTTCAAGTCTGATAAGCATTAGCCCCATCTGAACAAGAGGCTATACAGAGCCTAACAGATTAGCAGGTGATATTTCAGGATCCATCAGGGCTCTTAATGTTACCGTTAAGTATACTGCTTTGAATATTTGGTGATATGGCTGTCAAGAAACCTAATATAAACTTGCATGGGATTAATAGAAATCTAATATCTGGAGTGAGGGAGGAGAATAGGTAGCCCCATGTCCTTTCTCCTGGTCAGACTACATCAGGAGAATTGTGTCTAGATTGGGTCACCATAATTTAGGGTGGAAACTGAAAAGTAGAAACTTGTCCACAGAAGAATCACCACCAGACTGGGAAGAGGACCCAAAGCCAGGATATAGAAAGATAAGTTGAAGAAGTGGGGAATGTGTATCCTGACAAAGAAGAGATGAATTCGTGAGAACCCTTTCTTTGTCTTCAAATCTCTGAAGGGCTGTCAGGTGGATGAGAGATTGGATTTATTAGATTATTATTATTATTATCATTATTATTATTTTTATTAGATTTAATCCACTTGCCCTCCCCCCAACCCCAGGAAAGGACTAAGATCAGCAGGCAGAAGTGATTAAGAAGATGATTTTATCTGAATGTCGGCAGTTGCTCCTTACAATCAACTAGCCTATCATGGGAGGCCTGGAATCAGAGACTGGATGCCCACTTACCAGCTATGCTTTCAAGGGGATTCATGTTTAAAGTTAACAGATGTTTCCTGAGCTGCCTTCTAGTTCTGAGATTTTTTGGATTCTATGCCTTGAAAAACAGTGATGATTTCAACAGATCTGGGCTTCACCACAGAAACTTCAGTTTTGATATGGTCTAAATATTGTGAGTGAGATTGATTCTGTCAGCTTGCCAAGCAGGGTCCCAAGTCAGTCATTAGCAATTGCCATATTGATGCCTTCTACCAATGCTGGTTCTTTCTACAGGAAGCCAAGTCCAATCTACAAAAAGCATTTATTCAGCATCTGCTGTATGCCAGTCATTGCCCTAGGCCCTGGGGACACAAGGAGCTAAGGTTTCTATTGGAAGAAGCAACATGTTCAGGAGTTCCTGGACTTGTTGGGACCAAGCGGATTGAATGGGGGTGGATAACTATTCCCTTCTTCCTTTGGAATAGGCCCCTAAACCCTACTTTCCTCTCTTAACTCATGAGTCATCTGTGGAAAGCATCCAGGCAGCCCATGTAAAGCATGGGGGACTCTGGATCTGGAACAACCTTCTGTTTTTTAATGAGCTTCGCTTTGGCTGGGATGGAGATGGGGGGAGTGTAGCTCTGAATTGGGAGGTAGCCTGGGAGAGTAGGAACCACACAGGACTAGGAAACAGGGGCCCTGGGTGTGAGTCCTGGATCTGCCCTAGGCAGATTGACCATTGGTCTAAGTGACCTCTGGGCCTCAGTTTCTTCACCTATAAAGTGAAAGACAGATGCTCTCTAGAGTGCCTTCCAACTCCACAATTTTCTCCAGCTACTTTGGGTGCAGAAATTGCTGCTCATTAGGGTTGCTTCAGTGAGAATCACCCCTTTGTGTTTCTGACTCTCTGAGGCTGAATGAGGCCAGCTGTGAACAATGTATACCTGAAAAGATATTTTACATCGTGGCACAAGGGTAGGCTTCCTAAAATGCTCCTGGGGCGAGTGACACAAAACATTAACTGCAAAACAATTCTTTAAGACAAATTCAGTTTAGGGGAGGGAGAAACCTTGGAATTCTAGGGCCTATGGAGGGAGAAATTCTAGGACAAGGATTCATGAAGGGGAAGACAGAGAGGATCCAAACCCCATCTCTGATGTTTAGTATTTGTGTGACCCTTTGCAAATCATGAAACCTCCCTAGGCCTCATTTTCTCCATCTATAAAATGAGGAGGTTGAACTAGATTGCTTTTGAGGTCCTTTCTAATTCTATTTCTATCATTCTTTGATCTTATGAAACCCAGGAAAACAACCCCACCCTAGACTGACAACCTGGGACATGTTAATGTCTCTTCTGGTGAGGTCACATACAGAGATAGGGAGGAGCTCAGCCACTGGGCATATTGGGGAAGAAGAATATTCCCTATTTTTGTAATTGTTCATAAATTGCTGAAGGAGTGTAAATTCTGTCAGTGCCATTTAAATTCCAGTACCCTACCTGGGGGTGGGATACTGTATATGCTGTCAGACTCAGTTAATATATTGCATGGCTTTGCAGAGCTATTTGCCTTCTCTTTGTTACTATTGATGGCTTATTGAATAGGGGAGGGGGAAGAGAAAGATTCGGAAATGATAATCTTATAAAAACAAAACACATCATACAAATTCTTTAAAAAAATTTAGAGCCTTAGTCTAAAGTCTGGATGATTTACCCTAGTTATAGCTCTCATTTCCTTATCCTGTAACATAAAAATTGCAGACTGTTGAGTGAGATTGGTCCAGTAATAGGCATTTTTACTGGCTGATGTGTTTTGGACCCTTATTTGCAAGTCAGAGATTACTTGCCTACACACAAAGCCCTTTAGAAAGAATATAAGGCCTGGCCATTAGGTTTGAATCCTACTTCAAGTATTTCCTAACTGGATGATATTAGGCAAATCACTTAACATTTCAGATCTATTTTCTTATCTGCAAAATAAAGATATAACATTTGTAATTCCTACCTCTCATGGTTGGTGAAAGGGAAAGTACTTTTACAAATATCAAGGCATTATAAAAAGGTGAATTGTTGTGGTTATTGGCAGTGATGGTTGGTAGTTCTTCACTTACAGTTGTTTATTGAATGATCTAGAGTTGGGAGTCAAGAGAATAAGTTTTAGACTGAGCTCTGCCACTAACTCACTAATGAAGGCTAGGTCATTTGCTAGCATCACAGGATTTATAGCTTGATGCTATCCTTTTTAGAAAATAACTCATTCAATCTCATTTTTCAGGTGAGGAAATTGAGGCCCAGAGAGTTCAACTAACTTGCCCTAAATTACACAGCTGGTAAGTAGTAGTAGCAAGATTTGAAAATGTTCCTCCAACTCCAAATCCAGTGTTCTTTTTCCTCTATTATATTGTCTCCCAATTTCTCTGTGATTCAGTTTTCCAATCTGTTAAATAAGGTAGTTGGAATTGATCTTTGGTTCTCCAGATACTTCTATTTGTGGGTAATATTGTGCTGATTACATTGAGTCTTGGAACACTTCAGGGCCTCCTCAATGAGATCTACATTCACTCGAAAGAAATTGTCTAACCATCCATGCGGGAAAAGAAAAGTAGATGAGAAATGCATGTTGCTAAGATTATGACATGAAGTTGGATGGGAAGCTCATTGAATTAGTCCATCAGGCCCAGAAGATGGAAAAATAAATGGGGCCCAGAATTTAAGAGACCACATTTGGGATCACACTTGAGAAATTTTGTAGAACTTTCAGTGATTTCAAACTGCTTCTTGCTGCAAAGGACCATCCTCTTAACACAGATGTTTTCCTGATATTGTGTGCAAATCACAGAGCACCACGATTTCAGAAGTTTCAAAGCTGTCACATGTGACCTCAAGAACAAAGTAAAGACCCAGAGTGTTGGACAGAAGGCATAGCTCATGGTCTCTCAAAGGCGAGACGCTGGGGCTAGGGACTGGGACGTATGATTTCATTGATGTAAATTCTCAGGGCGGCTAGGTGGCGCCATAGTGCACAGAGCACCAGGCCTGGAATCTGAAAAACTCTGACCTCAAACACTTATTAGCTTTGCGACTTTGGGCAAGTCACTTAACCCTGTTTGCCTTAGCTTCCTCATCAGTAAAAAGAGCTGGAGAAAGAAATGGAAACCCATGCGAGTATCTTTGCTGAGAAAACAACAAATGGGGTCGTGAAGAGTAGGACACGACTCAGAAACAACAACAACAAGGAAACACCCAGTGAAGGGACCCCTCTTTCAATGCAGGTTGGCAAATGTAGGTTGACATTTTTCTTCAATTTATATTCTTAGAGAGTTTCCTAGTGTTCTGAGAGCAAACAAGGAACAGGCAATTGTTAAGTGGTTACTATGTGCCAGGTAGTGTGCTAAATAAGCACTGGGAATACAAATACAAGTAGAAAGAAAATAGTCCCTGCCCTCGAGAAGCTTACATTTTAATGAGAGGAAGACAACACATAAAAAGGAGCTTACGTGACTTTCCTCGTGTCACAGGCAGTACATGCAAAAGCAGGTCTTGAACCAAGGTCGACCCTCTACTTACCATTCCACATTGTCAGGTGGGAGATGACCGGAAACACACCAATGAGTACACCCATGTCCAGAAGAGGAGGTGGGATGGTCATATGTCAAGAGTGAAGGATACCACAGGGATCTGTGTGACCTTCCCCATGGAAGTATATCAAAAAAAAAGTCTATTTGGATGAGTTCAGGCAGGAAACTGGTTGCATTCTGTGACTTCAATGTTTTTCTGGATCTGTGATTTCATTATGTCAGAGGGTGCACTATGATCTAAGAGATGTTAAGAGTCAGAAGGTGGGTATCAGGAGATAGATGTTCTACAGATGATTGGTAGAAACATATGGACAAGAATGGCACAGATAGATCACAGGATCATAGATCCAGAGTGTTGGACAGAAGGTATAGCTCGTGGTCTCTCAAAGGTGAGTGATGAAAGGGAAGGCAGAGGTAATCTAACCCGGCCTCCTCATTGGACAGATGAGATATAAGCATCAGTGCACAGATATGAGCATCGATGACTCAGAATCTTTGACTTTAGGGTCAAGGCCCTTTCATCTGTACCACATTTCCTTCCAGATTATCCTCTGTATCAGAGAAGAGAACCTCCAAATTGATAAAATCATAGAACAAGTCAAGTAACGAAGGTATTTGAATACAGCTGGTGACTTTGACAACAATCCATTTTGCTCCTGGACCCATTCAAAAACACTGGTTTGAGTGTGCTTCCATACAGTAAGAACTGAAGTCTTCTCTGGTCATCTATCCATTCTTCCATTCTCTGACTTCAGTCTACACAGTCAGTCAGTGGATGTTCACCTCCATTCCTTAGTCCCTTGGCTCTGACACTCTGAAGGATGAAATAACCTGGCCTGGGAGCAAGGGTACAAGTCATCTGAAGCACATAGAGAATGGAGTCCTAGGAAGCAGTGTAATACAGTGGAAAAAAATACTAGCTCTAGGGTGGGGGGAACTGGATTCAAATGCTACTTCTGATGCTTCCTAGCTTTGTAGTCTTGAGCAAGTCACAACCTCTCAGAACCTGAATTTTAGCTAAAAATCTATGATTCTTCTGTTCTTCAGCCCAAATTGTCCCCAAATGACAGCCAGAATTAGACTTGTGGTTAAAATTGTCGATGCCAGAACAAACCACAACCAGAACCAAAACCAAACCAAACCCCCAAACAAAATTTAGGAACCAAAGAGGGTTTATTGAGTTCATCACCAAAGGAGCATCAACTGCTAGGGGGTGGGGGGGACACTCCCCAAAGGAACAAAAGGACAAAGCTTACATAGGTTTCAGTTTAGACAGGAGGTGAATTTGGTATGGGGTACCTGAGGACAGGGCTGTTTCTGGGGCCTTGCAGGGTAGGAATAGGAGATATGGTGTCCTTTGATTGGAAAGGCCTGCATAATAGACAGGACTGTCCTAAGCAGTGTGGGGTGGGCCTGCAACATAGACAGAATAGAGGCAAGATAGAGGAACTACAAACAAAATGGAGTTGTTTTAGCTTTCTCTGTTACCTACAGGCTTAAAGAGATGGTATATTTATTTTCACTGAGAAATATGAAATTCTTTCCCTCCCTCCCTCCCTCCCTCTCTCCCTCCCTCCCTCCCTCCTTTCCTTCCTTCCTTCTTTTCCCTACCTCACCCAGCTGAAAGTGCAGCGTCCACTCATGGGCCTGATCCCCATACTGGTTGGCACAAAAGTTTTAACCTACTGTTTTTTTTTTTTTGACCTGGGCAGGTTTACCCATTTTTAGGCAGTCTGATGACTCTCTGCTCCCAATGGCTCACCACATTGGTTTCTGACTTGGCATGAACAACTAATAGGCTTCAGTTCTATGACATCTTGGAATTCAAGGGATCCATCAGCCTCAGCCTCTTCTAGTAGCCAAGATTACAGATGTGCTCCACCAAGGTTAGAGGATATAGATATTTCTTTCATTATAATCTCTTTAAAGGGATGTATGAAAGAGACGCAGCGGTGGTTTAATCCATCAGGTTTTGGCACACAGCCAGCTTAGAGATCACAAAATCACAGATTTAGAGCTGGAAGGGACAGTCAATGTCATCTAATATAACAACACCCTCCCCCCCCCCACTCATTTTTGTCGTTGTTCAGTAATTTCAGTCATGTCTGACTCTTTGTAACTCCAATTGGGGTTTTCTTGAGTGTTTTGCCATTTCTTTCTCCAGTGCATTTATGAAATGAAGAAACTGAGGCAAACATGGTTAAGAGACTTGCCCAGGATCACACAGCTAGTAAGTGTCTGAGTCCGGATTTGAATTCACAAAAATGAGTCTTCTTGACTCTAAGCCTGGCACTCTGTCCACTGCACCATTTAGCTGCTCCTCTGCCTCTAAAGAAACTGAGGTTCATAAAAGATATCACACAGGTTGAAAGTGGCACAATTAGAATTTGATCCCAAGTCCACTGACTTCAAATTAAGCTCTCATCCACTCCATCTGCAATGCTGGCATCATGAGCTGGAGTCCTGCACTTCATACTCTCAGTTTTATGGGTTGAAATACTACAGGCAGACAGGTAGGCAGGCAGGCAGGCAATATCTTTAACAGGAAACAACCCTAGAATAATTCTAAATTAGATTCAATTTGAGAGCAATAAATGTAAAGGCCTACGCTTGGTTTAACAAGATCACCTGCAGAAGTCCAGGAATAGCTACACAATGATACACATGGAAAAGAAGTTCTAATCTGATGGGGGATGGAAAATGAACATAAACAGTGTGATGTATGGGAAAATGTGACAGGGACAAAGGAGGACTTAAGATAACTAATAGAAATCTAGTGTCTAGAGCAAGGGAAGGTATAGCCCCACTGTCCTTTTTACTGGTCAGACCACAACTGGACCAGATGTTTTTGTTTCTGTCTGCATTTCCCCAGAGCATAGTAAAATGCCTGGCACATATTAGGCATTTAGTAAATGTGAATATATTGAACTGAGTTAGAGTACTGTGCTTATTTCTGGGTACTCCATTTTATGAATCAGAATCTTGTAGTTGGGAGGCCACCTAGTTCAATTTCTGCTTGAATGAGAACCCCCTCTATATCATACTTGATAAATGTTCATCTAGGCTTTGCTTATGGGCGGCTGGGTGGTATAGCGGATGAAGCACCAGGCCTGGAGTCAGGATGAATCAACTTCATGAGTTCAAATCTGGCCTCACACACTTTTTAGCTATATGACCCTGGGCAAGTTACTTAACCTTGTTTGCCTCAGCTTCCTCATCTGTAAAATGAGCTGAGAAGGAAATGGCAAACCATTCCAATATCTTTGTCAAGAAAACCCTCAATGGGGCCATGAAGAGTAGGACATGACTGAAAAATGACTGAAACAAACAAACAAAAAGGCTTTTCTTAAGAACCTCCAGCAAGGACCCACTACCTTCTGAAGCATCTCATTCCACCTTTGAGCAGTTCTAATTGTTAACAAGTTTTTCCTTACACCAGACCTATATCTGTTTCTTTACAACCTCCTCACCCTAACCACCCCCACCTCCACCCCACCGTTGTTCCTAGTTCTGCCCGCTGGTATCAAACTCAATTTAAGGGTAGCTGTTTCCAGTCCCACTAATCCCAAACTTTTTCTCCTTTAGGCTATCCTTAAAACTATCCTCATTTGTCATAATTGCAGGACTCTTCACCGTTCTGATTGCTCTTCCTAGACATTCTTTAGCTTATCAATGTCAAATCAAGTCTACGAGCATTTAAGTGCTTATGATACACTTTACAATGTCCTTTCTAAAATGAGATTCCCCAAACTCCATATCTTGCTTAACCAGGCCAGAGGATGATGAGACCATCATTTTTTTTTTTTTATCCTGGACACCAGAACTCTCAATATAACCAAAGATTAAGATAGTTTTTTAATATTTTTGGCTGCCATATCACTTTATTCTGTCATATTGAATTTGAAGACTGCTAAAGCTGTATATATATATATATATCAGATTAATTGTCATCTAACCATGCTTGCACCACTTTATATTTGTGAAGTTACGTTTTTGAACCCAGGTGTAAGACTTTACATTTTTGCTATTAAATTCTACCTTATTAGATTAAGCTCAATGTCTAAGCCTGCCAAGAATTTTAAAAATCCAGACTATTATCCAGGCCATTAGCTATTCCTTCCCAACTTTGGGTTACCAGCAAATGTGCTGATCATGCCCTCTTTGCCTTGAAAACCAGAAAGTGGTACTTAAAAAAAGTTTTTAAAAAAGAGCATAAGAAACATAACCTGAATTCTATTACTTTGTTATCTATACAATGCTAGAATGAAGCTATAAATTTGAAAATTCACTTACTCTTTATATATTATATTGTCTTTATAACACCAAACAACAGCTTTTATAGTTTCACTAATTTTATTTTGAAACTGGCTTAATTGATTTTTCTTTGAGTTAACTAGCCATTGTGTTGTTGTGCAATCACACCCTTAATTTCTGTGAAGCTTAGCTTTGAAGGGAAACAAATGAGAAAATGCCCCAAGTATTTTAATTTTCAACCTTAAATACATCATTAATTGTGCAGTAGTTGAAGGATTTTTTTTTGTGTATTACAGTTTATTTTTGTTGTTGTATTGTTGATAGTGGCTTTTTGTTACTGATGAGCTGATTAAAAATACTTTGGTTTTTGACCTGGAGAAGGCAAGAAAGCTTCCAAAATGGACTTAAAGCCCTGATCCAGGTCACTGATAAAAATGTTAAACTGTGGAGAGCCAACCAAAGATCCCTGGGCACTTCCCCAGAGACCTACACCAGGTTGACATCAAACTGCTAATTATTATGCTTTGTACTTGACCAGTCCCAAGCCCACCTAGTTTACTGCAGGCAAGTCTCTATCTTTCCTTCCTGTCCAAAGGCATAGGATAAATTATTTGTCAAATACATTTCTAAATCTGGGTAAACTGTGTCTGTAGCACTCATCTGCTCTATTCCAGCAAATGTATCCAAAGAACTTCAGCCTAGTTCAGCGTGGCCTATTACTGATGAAGTCATATTGAGTCTTTGTGCTCATTGCTTCCTTTTCTAGATTTCAATGTCCATCCTTTTCATAACTGTCTAAAATTTTGCCAGTATTAAAAGTCAAACTTTTTGGACTAGAATTCCAACTCCATTCTCTTCTCATTGTTAAATAGTTAGGACAACACTTGATCCTCACAGGTCCTTAAGTTCCACTTCATTTTCAACACTTTCAAAGACCATTGCTACCACTGGCAGTGACTGAATGATCATATTTATTGGTTCTTTCAGTATGCTGGGGCATAGTTCATTTGGGCCTTGGTGACTTCAATTCATCAAGTCCTTAATTATCCTGGGTTTTAACTCCTTCCAAGCAATTTCTGTTGTGCTCTTTCCAGGCCAAAGATTAGTCTGCTTGGCAAAAAACTAAACAAAACAAACACACAAAAAAAACAAGTATATTTTTTTTCCTTCCCTGAATATTCTTGCATATGTTTCATTTATCTTGCCAAGCATCATAAAGCCAGAGATCTCAACAAAGACCTGATGCAGGTTCTACCAACCTTTTCTTCAAGCCAGAAAGACTGAGGCCTCAGGCAAAGGACTAATTCTGCCCTAGGGGTTGACCTTCAGTCACCATGCCTAAGGCTGTGGAATGACTGGGATCTAGAAGAAGCTAAACGTAGCCTGGATAAGGCCTAAAGTACCAGCCTAAAAACTCAAAGGGCATGTTGTGGAAATGCAGGAAAATCAGAGATGAAATATTGAATTATGCTTACCAGACCAGGTTGACCAAAATGTAGTTAGTGAAGGTGAATTATATGAAACAAAGGCTTGAAGGTAAGTAGGAGTTACATTGTGGAGGGCCTTAAATGACTAAGCTAAGGAGTTCACACTTTATCCTAGAGGCAATGTGTAGCCTGTAAATGAAGGCATTAAGGGCTTTGGGAAAACAGTCACCTTAAAGCTCTGTTGTAGAAATGTGAATTGGTCTAGCCATTTTGGAAAGCCATTTCGAGAACTATGCACCCCAAATCACTAAACTATAGATATCCTTTGACTTATTAAAGCCATGAATAGTACTATACACCAAAGAGGTCTAAGCAAGAGGAAAAGAGACTATACATTCAAAACTATTTATATTTATACTAGCTCTTATTTTATAGTAGCAAAGAATTGGAGACCAAGGAAGTACCCATCAATTGAGAATTGGCAAAACAATTTATGATATGGGATTACAACAGAATACCACTGTGCCACAAGAAATGATGAAAGGGATAACTTTGGAGAAATTTGGGAATAATTGAGTGAACTGATGGAGAGTGAAGTGAGCACAGCATTACCAAGACAAACAATTTGGAAAGATTTAAGCATTCTGATTAATATAATGACCAACCATGAATCCAAAGGATTGATGATGTACTATGCCACCCTACCCACTTCCTGGCAGAGAGGTGATAGATTAAAAATTTAGGCTGAAGTATAATGCTTTTGGATGTGGACAGTGTGGACATCTGTTTTGCTTGACTATGCATATTTGTTACGTGTGTTCTTTTTTGTTTGTTTGTTTTTAATCGAGAGAGAGAGGAAGGGAGAGAAAATAAATGCTGATTAATTGACAACAACCCAGAAATATTTTTTTTCCTTCTTTTTTCTTATTCCCATCACAGGAGTAACAAATTTACACCTATGCTTCTGGAGTGTTATTTAGCAACTGAGAGGAGAGAAATTAGAAGAGGAAGAATAAGTTAAGAGTCTATTATAGTAGTCTAGATGAAAGGCAATAAAGCTGAACTAAGGTGGGAGACGTGTGAGTGAAGAAAAAGGGTATGAGATAAGAGATATTGTGGAGGTAGGATCAGCTGGTTTTGGCAACTGATTTGATAAGGGTGATGAAGAAGAGGGAAGAGTCAAAAGTGACTTTGAGGTTTTAAACCTGGGTAAGTGGGTAATTGGTGGTCATTTGACTTAGCAGATCTGATTTAGTCTGTTGGGAACCTTCGAGAAAAGTTTTAGTAGAGTGAGGAGGCTAGAAACCAGATTATAAGGAATTAAGAAGTGAGTGGGTGGTGAGGCAGTGAAGCCAGTTTACAGGAATTAGCATTAATTGGAAGGAGAGATAGAGTTGGATAGCTGCCAGGGATAATGGGTTAAGTAAGGAATCTCTCTTTTTTTTTAAATGAGAGAGATAGACCAAGGTATGTGGGTAGATGCCAGGTAAAGAAGCAGTAAGTAGGGGAAAAAAATTAAAATAAGAGAGAGGGATAGGGAATGATCTATGTGTTGGTTACGCTCATGAAATAAAAAAGGAAGAATGAGATCAAGGGCAAAAAGAGGATTTGGTCTTGGAAGAAAGAAAAAAGCCATCTTTTCCTCACAGACAGGAGTAAGAGAGGACAGAGTGGATGACAAAAAAGGCAAGTTTTGATTGAGTGAGGAAGAGAGGAAAGTTTCAGAAGATATCTTCATTTTTTTCTTATAAAAGTAGGAGGCAAAGTTATCCTGTGGGTGTGGCTGAGAAGGTAGAGTAGGCATTACTTGCTTGAGGAGAGAAAATACTGTCTATAACAACTATTGAGGCAAGTCAGATAGAGTCAAAGAAAGAAGAGTGTGAATTTTGCTGTGCTACAGTGAGTGCCCAGTTAGATAACTTGAACGTTAGTGGACTCTGGATATAGTGTTGTGGCTTCCTTCAGCCTCATTTAGCACCACAGAGCATGAGCAGAAAAGGCAGGTTCTGGGGTTTGCATGATGCTTGTTTAAATGTCATTAGGACAGCAGGCTGTGGGTGGAGGACAATGCATAATTGAACTGGCCAACTGGTCAATACTGTGAAGAGAGGAAAGTAAGGCCAGAATAGGAGTGATAAGTTGGGATAGCAGGGAGTGATGAAGAGACTGGAGGTTACAGTAAGGATGAAAACAACAACAACAACATAGATTTGGAAGGGAGAGATAAAAGGAAAGAAAATTATGAACAAAGATGGGGATTCCTGAATTCAAATGATGGAAGTGGCAGTTGTGGGTGATGGTGAAATGCAAGACAAGACTATTCTCATAGTTGGCTAAGGTCAAGTAAATCTAAGGAAGCAGGGAGTCTGGATTACTTAGATTAAGGGGAAAAGAGGTGCAGATTTTTAGTCATTTGATACTAGTTGGTTGGGTCTTCTGCCTTCCAGGGTTTTGTGATGATGGAGGGTACCATTGCTGCAAGGTTCCCTCAGGACCTTAGGCTAAGAAAACCCTGGTTACAGTATATTTAACCTGGGGGGGGGGGTGGGGAGTAACAGACTTGTGCCTGAGCCTTTAACCAATGAGAATAATTAGTCCTTCCCCCAGTCCCTTGCTTTGGTAAGAATCCTCTCCATGACCACCCTCCCTCCCCAATCTGTACGGTCCTCCATCTTCACAGTAATACCCTGGCTGTTGCCAGCCCACCAGATTGGTAGTGAGTCAAATAACATTTCAATCCACATAATTAACAGTTTAAGTGAAGGGACATGTCGGAGTTTCTCCTTCATTGTCAAACTGTATCTCTGTGTTCTGCAAGTTTCTCAGTAAACATGGTTTCCTAGTGGGCTATTGGTCTGTATGTGTCTCTTTTCTATTCTGATTGACTTCTCTAGCTACGGATAGCTCTGTCTGAATCCCTTTTGAAAGACCCAGCCCAATGGCCTGACTTGGGTGTGTGAACTAGCCACGAACCTGAGTCAATGCCATAATCAAGGACTCATCAAATCAATGGGACCAAACTCAGGACATGGGGACTTAACTTTTTTTTTTTCCTACAGAATGCTTACTTTGACAAGGAGACACAAGAGGAAGGCAGGGCTTATTTATCTTCTGGTGGCTGCCAGAGCTTCTCTGGTAAACATGCAATGAGGGAGTTGGACTAGATGATTAGGAAGGTCCCTTTTAGCTAAGACATTCTTGTTTTATGACCCTTAGTACTCTCCTTTTCTGACATTCTGGTTTTCTGTACCACCCTAAGTTAGTGGCTGATCTGATACAAATACCCAGGCCTTTTTTGACTTCAACTCCATTACTACTACCATTATACTATTTTCTATTATTGACATACAATAAAGATGGTTTTATTCTCTATTAAGGGCAGCTGGAAGAAAATGTGACAATTCAGGAAGATGTAAGATTTAACCCTTGCAGATTTTCCCAGTCAGTGGGCATCATTCCCAGATAGTCCAGGCCCTTCCCAAGCATAGTATCCATGAGTTGGTCACAGTATCTGCTTTTTACTGGGAACCAAGTTTGCCTACCAGACAGGTAGGATCCAACAGTTCTTTGGCTAAGTGGGGAGGCCTTCAGGGAGGGTCAAGCTGACCTGAAGTGAATGTTGCTTCAGGGGAGAATTGGACTGGACTTTTTTCCCTACTCCTCCCTCCCCCACTTTAAACTCAAGATCAGGGCCTCTCCTTGTCTGGCTAACTCTGCCCCCTAGTGGAGTGTGACCCCATTTTTGTACTAAAAAAGCATTCAGTACAATGAAGGGACTTCTAGATTGTGTAGTCAGGGAATTTGTCCATGCTTGGTTCTCAAAGACTCATACTCATAGAATACATAGAATATCACAGCCAGAAACAATCTGAGCCATCATCTGCCCTCCTCGACCATGTAGACCTCTCCTCTTGCCATTTCTCCTTTGTATGCCTACTATGGTTCAGTCGGTAGCACACTAGGGAGTAGGAGGGAATGACCCTGTCTGATATTTTCTGGTCCATGGCTTGATTCTTGTAGCTTGACAGGCCTCCATGTCACCAATTGTCCTACTCCCAACAATGGCTGGGCC
Source organism: Vombatus ursinus (assembly GCF_900497805.2). Lineage (NCBI taxonomy): Eukaryota > Metazoa > Chordata > Mammalia > Diprotodontia > Vombatidae > Vombatus > Vombatus ursinus. The sequence continues at coordinate 8,298,840 of NW_020947062.1, read as the reverse complement.
ATTTTCTCAGAGGTACCTGCTATCCTCATACCATAGTACCCCTTCCATCTCCAGGGACTTCCTTAAATAAACTTATATAGGCACAAGAAAATACAACTGAGATCTGCTTTACACTTTTTGACAGATCAGTGTGTTTTACTCAAACACTTCTATCCCAAGGAGCCTGATGCATGAGAAACCGTGAGTAACAGGAAAAAGGTTTAATGTCCTAGAATATCAAATCTCAAATTCTTTTTGAATATAAGATGACTTAGAATCATACAATAAAGATTTTGGAAGCATAGGTTACAAAATGTCAGAGCTGGAAGAAACCTCACAATCTTAGAGCATAGACAGTCAGAGCTGGAATGAGCCTTGGGATCATAGAACATACAACATTAGCATTACAGAGGGCTTTAGAAACAATCTAATCTAACCCCCTTATTTTATAGAGAAGAAAACTGAGACTAAGAGAAATTAAATTAATTGTCCAAGGTCACCCAATCAGTAAGTGCCACAGGTGGGGATTGGAACCCAAGTCTCTTGACTTCAGACCCAATGCTCATTCTATTATTGCACACTGATACTTATATCCACCTAATTTTGATTTAAATGCATTCCGTAAATTTTGGGAAATGTACGGAGTAAGACATGCTCTCTGCTCCTAAGACTTTTATTGCTTAGTAGAATTGGTTTGATAACACATTATACTAGAAAGTATAGTGAATTTATAGTCATGATGACTTTTTTTTCCAGTAAGTCAATATTTCTCTAGCTGTGTGACCTTGGGCAAGTGACTTAACCTTTCAGTTTCTTTCTCTGCAAAATGAGGTTAGTGGAGCGATGATTTCTAACATTTTTTCCAGCTCAGGTATTCTATTTTCTATGATTCTAAGGTCCCATCCAGGTCATTTGGTCTGTGGTCTGTGATCTTAAATCCAATGAAATTCAACATACAGTTATTAAGCACTGACTATATGCAAAATATAAGACTTCTACAAAGTATGTCAGGAACTATTAAGATGCCTCAGTGGGCCAGCTAGATCAAGTCAAGGTGTTCACATGGGGAGGGGAAAATGGAAGAGGCTGCCGGGGGGAGTACCTCCAGGAAGATTTCAGAGGGTACATTCATTCTTAAGTGTAGTAAGTTGGTTTCTAGCTACTAACAGGGGAAAAAAAATGGTTGGAAGAATTTTGTGCATTACACATTCCAACTTGCCTATGAATTTTTTGACCTTGTTTAACTTCCTCGAGGCAAGAAAGAAAAAAAAAAAAGAAAACAACACAAACACACACCAAACCCCACAAGACTCTGACCGCATAGCAGACAATGGATTTAAGGTCTGTGCATCATGTGATAATGGTAAAGATTTCACGATAGAAGGGAGGTTTGTTTTCAAACTGACCTCATTGTCACAGATAATAGTTTACAGCTTCTGGTGAACATAAATACTTTGCTTGAGGCCTAGGGATATATGTGTTAAAGAGGAAATGTGGACTAGGTATGGAGAGCAGGCCATCCTCCTCCTCACTGCTCAGGTTTCAGGTAATAATGCAATCCATTCTATGCATTCAGCAGCTTCCACTTTAGGAAGGGCTTACCATTCACAAAGCACTTTGCCATCTGTGCCCCAAAATGCTTTAGGTTTTTTTAAGAACTTTGTCATTTGCAAAGCTCTTCAGCATCAGTTTTTTCTGTTATTTCTATCATTCACAACAGACCTGTGAGGAAGGCCAGGGCAGAGGCTATTATTCCTATTTGACAGATAAAGAAACTGAGATTAAGGAAGGGAAAAGGACTTGTCCAAAGTTATTCAGAGACTCTGCATTTCTGTGACAGGATCAGGACTTTAACTTGAATCTTTTGTCTCCAAATTCAGAACTCTTTTCCCCTGTACTCTATACGTATTATATATATGTAATATATGTATTGCCTCTCCTTGTCTTATTATCCAGGTTCATTTAGTGTTTCCATAAACAGACTCTAAACTCACTGAAGGAAGGCACTATAGCTCTTTTGTTCAAATTATTTAACTATCTCCTGGAGGCCAGCATGTTACTACTCAGTGAAAGAAATGTACACTTTGGGGTGTGTGTGTGTGTGTGCGTACGTGCACGTGTGGGCAGAGTGGCTTAGTGAAAAGAATACCAGACTTGGAATCAGAGGACCTGAGTGAAATCCTTCCTTGGTCAATAGCAATATAGCCCAGGGTAAGTCGGGTCCCCTCTGTGCTATATATGCTCCTATGGTGATTGGCCTTGATGGTCTCTAAAGGTCCTTTCCATCCTGCGTTAGCCCCATGAAATTAAATATGAGATCGAAATGTTTGCTATCAGTGTAACTTGAAGCTTATCAGTCCCATGCGGGGCCAGCATAGGATGGGAAAGCAGCCTGTGCTGTGTGGTGTAGTGGATAGAACTCTGGATTTGGAGACAGAATGGATCCGAATTCCATGTCGGACACTTGCCATCTCTGTGATCCCTAAACAAGCTGCTTAAATTCTGTGTTCTTCATTTTCCTCATCTGCAATATGGGAAGGTTATAAACCATCTCTGGAGCCCCTTCTAGCTCCAAATCTATGATGCTATAATTCCAGGAGGCCTTGGGCAAACAAGCATTTTTACCGCAGCTAATCTATGGGCTATCCTAGCATAGTGCCCGGTACATTCTTGGCACATAATAAGTGCTTCTTGTATTTCACTGTTCCCTCTGGCTCTCGTGTCCCTCCTCTGGTCCTCACCTAGAGCTTAGAAAATCTGTGCAGACTCCCAGGCTTCTTCTTTGTGCACGTGCATAGAGGTTCCCCTCTGGCTTCTATAGATTAAATCCCAGCAAAGGGAATTTGCAAAAACACTCATCTCTGCTCTCTGCTTGGGATCTATGCTTCCTGCCCTCTATTGGCCACAGTAATACTTTCTGGGTCAGGCCAGAACTTAGACTTGAGATACCCTGTCTGTTAATAATAATAATAATAATAACAATAACAATATCTCACATTTCTAAGGTAGACAAAGCTTTTGTCTTAGAATTTTCCTAGAGACCTTAGCCTCTATCTTTCCTTTGCTCTATCATACTTTACTTAGAGCATCTATGTTGTATGCCTGATACGCCTCCCCAGCAATAGGATGAAAATTCCTTAAAGGCAGAGACTTTTTGCTTTTACTTTTATATCTTCAGTACCTTCTTGTTCAGTAGATTCCATCATGTCTGACTCTTTGTGACCCCATTTGGGGTTTTCTTGGCAAAGATACTGGAGTGGTTTCCCATTTCCTTCTCCAGTTCATTTTCCAGATGAGGAAACTGAGGCAAACAGGGTTAAGTGGCTTGCCCAGGGTCACACAGCTAGTAAGTATCCAAGGCTGGATTTGAACTTAGGTCTTCCTGGCTCCAGGCCTGACACTCTATCTATTGTACCACTTGCTTAACAAATGAATGTTGAAAGAACAATCTAAACTGGATGCCATGAAGTTATTACGACTGTTGTTGTCGATCCTTTGTTCTCAAAGAGGACCAATGACATTACAAGGGTGATGTCTTGACTTTCTTGTGAATTGGATATAAGTGGTGCAGAATTGCAAAGTCATCAGTCTCTCTGTCCTCCAGAGTCATTGAAGTCGATAGAAGGTCAAGACAACTGGTGATGGCCCAGGATCAGTTGTAATGACTAAGATTGGCTCCAAAGGAGAGCTGTAAGAATGCATTTCCCTACTTTTCTTGCAAAGGTAAGGGACCAGAGGGAATAGAATATTTTTATAATGTTGTTCTTAGTTGATGTGTTTAGTTTTGCTGAACTGTTTTTGTTGTTGCTGTTGTTTGTTTGTTTCTAAATTTTCTTGTTTTGCTCAGATTAGAAGTGTAGCAGATATTTGCAGACCTGATTCCAATACTGATTGACACAGTCCCTTTGATCTCTTCCATTTTCAAACTGGGCAACTTTGCTTCTCCTTAGACCCCCTAGTAGCATCCTGCATTGGGGGAATCTCCATATTGATAACAGATGTAGTAAAGGCATCCTATTGCAACTCAGAACTCCCTAATCCATTAGCCTTAGGCTCTCCCGTATCAAGGATTACAGGAATGCATCACCACACACAGCTGAACAATTATTTTTTTAAATCATCTTTTTTTTTAAATTCTTCATTATAAAGGAGAAAAAAGGGAGAGGAAGATGCTGAGATATGTAAGAAATATAAAAACAAAAAACAGTAACAATAAAAATTCTTGTTCAATAAAAATTAATTCACTGAACAAAATTAAGAGCTAGGCAGTGTGTGCTTAATACCCCCATTTTACATATGAGCAAGCAGTGTCTTGGAGAGGTTAAATAAATTGACCAGGGTCATATAACTAGCAAGGGTGAAAGCCACATTTTCAACTCAAGACTCATGACTCCAAGTCTGACACTCTACTTTGAGGCATTTCTTCCCCTAGTGTGTAAAAACAGTCCAGCCAGACCTAGATACCAGGTACCAAGAAGTTTACAATCTGGTAGAATTTTCCAGAGCTCCCTCAGTCTTACTGCCTTCCTGAGAATTAAAGCTATCCAAAGTGAAATGACTGTCTCAGTAAGTAGTCTTTCCTTTCACTAGAGTTCCTTAAGCAAAGTTTAACATTCCATCATTTGGTATGTTGGACCATGCTGTCCAGGTATAAGTCACATTAAATGGCTTCTGAGGTTGCTTCCAAATCTGGGATTCTGTTGGGCACAGTGCTGAATACAAAGTTGGTACTTGGAAAATGCCATTTGATTGGCTGAAAGACAGCACAAAGTATGGGAAAAAGAGTATTTACTTTGGAGTCAGAGGACCTGGATTCAAATCCTACCTCTGATATTTTCTACCAGTATGACCTTGGGAAAGTCACTTAACCTCTCTAGGCTTCAGTTTCTTCATCAGTAAAATACCCAATGCCCTTACTCACCTTTGTGAGTTTCATATCTCATACTGAGATATGAAAGTGAAGTGTGTCATGGCAGAATAACAAGTAGAGAACCTGAGTTCTGTGCAGAAATCCATGGAATACATTAAGACATATAGGAAAGGCTCTGGCATGATAGGTAGGTCTTCTCTGGAGCATCTATAGGAGAACATGGACATGAATCTTTTAGGATGAGAAAGCCTAGACAGATCATGATTTGCATCAATATAGAGAATTCCTACTTCAATGTGATCATGAATCTATTGAAGTATTAAAGGGTTTATAATTCCCAAAACACTTTCTTCACAATAACTCGATGAATAGGTGAGTGTAAATAGCCTTACTCTCATTTTATAGAGAAGGAAACTGACATCTACAGCAGTAAATATAACTGAAGCCTGGAGAAGACATAGCACCACAAAATTATAGAATTTAGAACTGGGAGGGATTGGACAGGTTCTTTAGAATTCCTTCCAGCAGTGTGCTGGTAAATTTTTAACAACTATCTCTCTTGGGAACCAAGACACAATTTTAAGTTTAATTTGCATTATTTACATTTGTCTTCATTATTTTCTTAAGTCTAGATAATTAACAAAACAATAAATCAAGGCCTGATTTGTAACACTTGCTTATCTCATACTGAAAATTTAATAATCTGGAACCAGCTTGAGCTGGATCCAGTACACTCCTGCATCTTTCCCCAGATTCCCAATTTTACATCGCTGGCATGCAGCTAGAGGGCAGCTAGGTAGTGCGGTGGTTGGAGTGCAGGGCCTAGAGACAGGAAGACACATCTTCATGAGTTCAAATCTGACCTCAGACACTTACTAGCCGTGTGACCCTGGGCAAGTCACTTAAGCCTGTTTTGCCTCAGCTCCTCATCTGTAAAATTAGCTGGAGAAGGAAATGGCAAACCACTCCAGTATCTGTACCAAGAAAACTCCAAACACTATCAGTGAGAACTGGACACAACTGAAAAAATGACTTAACAACCACAACACTTGGCCAGAAAGGGAAGTGATTTTCTCAGAATCTGCATATTAGTCCTAAAGGAAAATCTTAGGAGTCTTTTTCCCCTGGGGACAGCCCACCTTCCAATCCACCATGAATTTGGGGGGGTTAGCACATCAAGAATGATCCAAAGGTCATTCGAAGTGCTATATTATCCCCAGAATGAACAGTAATGGTAGATATTTCTGTAGTGTTCTCTGATTTACAAAGGTCTTTCTTCATAAGGACACAGGGAAGTAGCTAGTGCCAGTGTTACTAACTCCATTTTGCAGAGGAGAAAACTGAGGCTTAGAGAAGACGTAATGTGCCTAGCATCATAAAGCTAGAGAGCTGGGGAGGTAAATCCCCATTCAGGACTTCTGACTTCAAAACCAGTATCCTTTGCATTTCATCATGTTGTTTTTTTAATAGAGAGGTTTCACCAGAGGAACTCTCTCCTTCTCTTGGATTTCACCTATTAGTAATTCTTGTTTTTGTCATTTCCAATCCAAAGTTTATTCTTTTTAGTAGAGAAAATAGAACCAAAATAGAATATTTCTTTTTTTCCCTCTTGTCTGTTGTCATTATGACATCGACCTTGAGCAGCAGTCCAATTCCTTGTTAGACTCTTCTACCCTCTCCAATTTAGTTAAACACACACACACACACACACACACACACACACACACACACACACACACTTTTATTGAACCTATCATTCCTCACCCTTCTCAACTCATTCTGAACTTTGACCTTTAACGCTATTTCTTTCCAACTCACCGTGTTTTTGTATTCACCCTCTGAACCCTATTCTTTCAGGATGGCTAGAAGTGGCAGTAGAGAGATCACTCTACTTGGAACTAGAAAGAATCATCAAAATGACCTCAGGCACTTACTAACTGTGTGATCCTGGGCAAGTGTCTTAACCCTGTTTTACCTCAGTTCCTCAACTGTAAAATGTGCTGGAAAAGGAAGTGGCAAAGTACTCTTGTATCTTTGCTAAGAAAATCCTAAATGGGGTCACAGGGAGTCAGACACAACTGAAAAACAACAACACCCTACTCTTTTATTATCTATCTTTTAAATCAAGTTGCTTAATGAGTTCCCGGTATATCTGCTTTGGTTTCTTAGGCAACTGTCCCTTTTTCCCACCTTATTGGGATTATTTATTTGTGTCTTCAGCATTTTATTCTTAAGCATTTTCTACCCTCCAGGCACTTCTCCTTTAGAATTTTAGGCCGTGATATCCTATTTATTTTTTCTCTAAACCCTTTGAAATCTACCCTCCAAAAACTGTATACACGTAAGACTATTATTTTGTTTTTACATTACCTTCATTTCTGAATATATCCTTCCTCCTCCCCTACCCGCAGAAACATCCCTTAATCATCAATCCACTGTGACAGTATATGAAGTGCTCCATACCTGTAATTCCTCACTTCTGCAAAGAGGAAGGGTGCCTTTTCACGTCTCTACTTAATGGTTAAGATTGGTTATCATGATTGCACAACCTTCGGTTCTGCTTTGTTCTTTCCATTTACGTTATTTTAGTCATGTATATCACTTCCCAGGTGGGCTTTCTTCACTTCGCATAATTTTTATGTCTTTCTGTGCTTCTTTGCAGCCTTCATAGTCATTATTTCTTACATTGTAGTCATATTCCATTAGGCATTCACCATTTAATAGATATCCGTATTAATTCTAGTTCTTCATTACTACAAAAGTACTCTTGTGAATATTTTGGTGGATGTAGGGCCTTTTTTTTTTAAATTTGGCTAGGCAATGGGGTTAAGTGACTTGCCCAGGGTCACACAGCTAAGTAAACATTATGTGTCTGAGGCTGGATTTGAACTCAGGTACTCCTAAATCCAGGGATGGTGCTCTATCCACTGCGTCACCTAGCCGCCCCTTTTTTTTCTGTCTTTGATCTCCTTGGGATATATAATGAGCAATAGGATCTCTAGGTCAAAGGGTATGCACATTTTAGTCATTTGCTTAGCATAATTCCAAATTGCTTTTCAGAATGGTCAGATCAATTCACAACTTCAACAACACTGCATTAGCATGTCTATCTTCCAATAATGATGATTCCCATCTTCAGTTCATATTTTTAAACCACTTTTTCCTATTTTTTTGTTTTGTTTTATTTTGGCAAGGCAATTGGGTTTAAGTGATTCGCCCAGGGTCACACAGCTAGTCAGTATCAAGTGTCTGATGCTGTATTTGAACTCAGGTCCTTTTGACTTCAGGGCCAGTGCTTTTACCCACTGGTGCTTCCGAGCTGCCCCTAAACTACTTTTTCCACTTTCCGCATTTACCTTTTTCTTCTTAAGCCTTCAACACCTGTGTATCTAAAGTCTTCTGTTCTTGGCCATGACTGAATAATTCTTAGTAATATTTTCTACATTTCTTTTAAGGGTAATCTTTGTGCCTGTGTTAATTAATTACTAGAAGTCATCAGGGAGCAGCTAAGAGGTTCAGTGAATAGAGCACTGGGACTAAAGTCAGGGTAGACCTGAGTTCAAATCCAACTTCAGATACTTACTAGCTGTGTGACACTAAGCAAGTCACTTAACCCTGTTTACCTCAGTTTTCTCATCTGTAAAAAGAGCTAAATGGCAAACCAATCCAATATCTTTGCCAAGAAAGCCCTAAATAGGGTCATTAAGAATTGGACATGACTAAACAACAGACAGAAGTTGTCAGGTTTGAGCAAGTACTGGCACATTTTCCATTCTCTCTGTACTGTTAATGTCATTTTGACAAATATCGGCTTTAGTACCCCTCAGCATGGAGTCATCAACAGGTAATATTCTTCTTCCTCTGGCCCTTGCTGGATGACATATGACACCACCTGTGGATTCTTACTGACATCCCTTTAACCATAAGGACCTACTCCTCCCTTAAAGGGTCTAGCTCTCCCATCTGTAGAACAAACTTCATATCTATTTAATGACTTCAAGACATCCTTGGTCCTGTTCTTCTTCTGCATTTATGTTACGTATTTCCAACTCCAATTTCCTAACATAGGTCAAGTTCCTGTGTGCATTCTCAGGTCTCTTTTCACTGTTTTATTTTGTTGTTGTGTTTTTTTTGTTTTGTTTTGTTTCAATACTCCTTAATCATCTGTCATCTGGAGAGTGGAGAGGCATTCTTCTAGTTCTTTTACTTTCTATTGTAAAAGTAAGACACACATATATATGTGTGTGTGTATATATATGTATATATATATGTGTGTGTGTGTATATATATATACACATTTTATATATATGTGTGTGTATATATATATATATATATATATACATAATTAACAAGGGGAAGTCACTAGAATTAAGAGGGATTAGGGAAGGATTCTTGTAGAAAGTAAGATTTTAGCTGGGACTTGAAGGAATCCAGGGAAACAGAAGGGAGAAATGAGAAGGAGGAACATTCTGGGCATGAGGGACAGCCAGAGAAAATGTTGAGAGTCAAGAGATGGAACGTCTTACCCATGTAACAGCAAAAAGGCTTGTGCCTCTGGATTAAACACTGTGTGGGAGAGGTATGAGGTATAAAAGGAAAAAGGAAAGGGGAAGGATAGGTCAAAAAGGCCTTTAAACACCAAATGGAGAATTCTGTATTTGATAGGGAGCTACTGGAATTTATTGAGCATGGCAGTAACATAGTCAGACCTGCACTATAGGAAAATCACTTTGGCAGCAGGCATCGGAGTGTTATGAGATGAAGATCAAATGAGAATATATGTCCATTGTTTGCACACCTTACAGTACTATATAAAGTTGGATATTAGTGTTTTATTTTTTGTCTTTGTATCTGCAGTACATGATACAGTGATTTTCACATAGTAGGTTCTTAATAACTATCTGTTGATTTAAATTGGTTAAGTCCTAGTTCTACTCTATCTGTTTGCAAGACAAGTTTAATTTTATTTCTACATAACAAATTCTTCCCTGTAACAGTATTCGTATACTTAAAGACCTCTATCAGGCTCTTATGAGTTTTCTCTTGCCCAAGTCAAATATCCTCAGTTACCTCAAGTTTTCTGCACATAATATGCTTGTAGCCATCTCACTATTGTGCCTTGGTCTTCTTCTAAGTATACTTCACCTTACTAGTATCCTTGTTAGGGTAATTTTCTCATGGGAGTTCTAGCTTCTCTCAGCAGAAGGTGAGGGTCACAACCTGTTGCGTGGCAAAAACAAGGAAGTCTCACAAGACCTCTCCTTTGCTGACATGCAGCTCCCACGGTTGGCTCGGCTCTCCTCTCATTGGGAGAAAAGTCCTACTCATACCCCTGAACACGAGGGCTGCATGTGTCCAGCAGACTTGATGATTGGCTATCACATGGAGATCATGCTTTGATCATGTATTACTAGGGAAATAAAAGAAAGCTACTAGCACTTAATAAACGGAGCTTCTGCTATCTTGCTGTCTCCTGCCTCTTCAACGCACCTCCGGGTTAAGAGTATTGAGCTGTTCTCATGCTTACCACTGCAGCAGCCGCGTCATCTCCTAAAACATAGTACAAGCATACTTTTTCCAATACTTCAGAAGTCTTTTGATTTCACTGATTTGGGTCCTCCTACCACTGGTATAGAGAACACCCCATCTGTCCCTTAGTGGGCAGTTTAATGAGTTTCTCTAGCCAAAGAATCCATTAGTAGTTGGCCAGCTCTCTAGGAATGAGTCTCTCTGCAGCGAGCTACACTGGTCTTTAGATAATACTTAGTCTTCCTCAGCACTCATACTTGAAACCTTTCCAAACTGGTAGGACCTTAGGACTGCCAAGGTTCAAGTTCTGCTGGCATAGCTCAGGGTCTCCCCTATGCTATTATGATGCATGGAAGATGAACTTTAGTGGAGAATATGTATATCACATACATGCTTGCATGTTATCATACTCCATGCTTTCCACATCTTGCTCTAGGTGCAGTGATCACATCAACAGTACCACTGCTTTTGGAAAGGATAGCAATTACCATTCCTATGACAACCTAGAGCAAAATTCCTTTCTTTGGCAATCACTTCTCCATATATATTGTCTCATATATATTAGAATATAAGCTACTTAAGGGCAAGGAAAGTTTCAGGTTTTGTATTTGTATCCCTGGTTCTTAGCATGGTGTTGAACCCAGAGTAAGAGTTTAATAACTGCTTCTTCATTTTTTGTCATTTATTCATTCTTTCATATTATTTTAAATGCATAAAATACTATCCACTTTGTGATAAGAGTAGGGCTTGGACCTTTGATTTCATTGACACAGATGAGGATGAGGAAACACCTCCCACCAAAATAGGTCAACATCTTTTCTGCAACCTATAACCTTGAGAAGTTGCCTAGAAAGCACTGAGAGGCTGACTCACTGAGGGTCACACAGCCAGTATGTATCAGAGGTGAGACTTGACTCCAAGTCTACCTGGGCTCTGAGGCTAGCTCTCTCTCCATTGTGTCACACTACCTTTCCAGCACAACTAACTCCTGCCAATTCATGTGGGAAATAATGACTCTACCGGAGGAAGCCTGGCATGTGTTTCTACTTTCTTGAAAGTCCTCAAGAAGAAACTAGGAGACTTGGGGGTGATGATTTAATTGCTTCTCTCAGCTGTAGGTTGTGACTTAGGATAAGAAAGAGATAGATAAAGATAACAAAAGCCCATATTTACAACTTTGTAGGTTGTTGTTAGATATACACTTTGATTTATTTTACGTTTGAGGAAAGTGAAGCTCAGAGAAGGTTCACTGATAAATTCCAGCTGCACAGCCACAATCAGAATCTGATCATTTCTGATACCAACTCCTGGCTGGCTATCAAGATGGGAAGCCAGTGGCTGGCCACATGGATGGTTTCAAAGAACAAATTTAAGATATGGAAACAAAGGGCTCTTGGCTAGAGGCAGAATGCCTCCCTTGAAGACTCAGAACTGGTCTTCCTGTAGAGCTGTAAACCTGACCAAAAGGGCTTTAATTGTTGAATTAAAAGCAACTGGAACTGCAGGTGAAGTCACTTTGTCATCTTAGAATCTGCAAAAAGCTGAAGAAGATGAGTGAAGAGATTGTCAAAAAACAAACAAACAAACAAACAAACAGAAAAAAAAAAGCATCTCAGAGTTTTTAATGAGTTTAGGTGACCTGGCTGGTATCCAAGTGGGTGCATGTACATATGATCATTGTTACCTTTGAGAAGAGGTGGAGAATGGGCAGGATGCCAAAAGAGAGGAATACCAGTAAACATTTCCTTGACTTCCAAAAGGAAAATAGGCAGATTACAAAAACTAGAGACCTGCTAATTTAATAGCAACACACAAGCAAAAAGGATAAAAAATGAATGATTGAACAGATGGCTTTCGAGCATTTGGAATGAGTGACGTGGAGTGGGCCTGAGAGACTTGGTTCAACCTCTCAGTTTACAGATAAGAGGACAGGGTGAGGGAGTTTAAATGACTTGTTCATGGCCATTCCCATAGTACATATCAGAGGTAGGGTTTGAATTTGCTCTGAATACAAAATCAAGGTTTGTTTTTCCCCCTATGCCCAGCTGTTTCCTAACCATGAAATATCAAAATTAAATGGGCTTTAAATCATGAAAAATGGATATTTAAAGTTGGGTGAGATCTTAGAGCCTACCTAGTCCAGTCTACTCATTTTGCATATCAAAGAGCTGAGGCAAATAAGTTGTACAGGTTATATAGCAGCTAAGCGGCAGAATCCAGATGAAGACCCGCATCTGCTGACGTCCAAAATAATTGTTCTCTTCCTGGCACCATATCAGGAGGCGTTGGGCTGGACAGCTTCTGAGGTCTCTTTTAGCTAGAGATCCTATTCTTCTATGAGATCCTATTCTTCCGGTGTCCTATGTTGTGTTTTTATCAGTGAGTCAGATGAAGGTATGGATGACATGTTCATCAAATTTGTTGATCCCTTGAAGTTCAGAAGGAGAACTAACACGCTAGAGTACAGAAGCATTGCATAAAAAGACCAAGACAACTTGGAACAAGGGGTCAAATATGATAAGATACTTTTTTCTAAAAAATAAATTTTATTGATAAATTTTCATTTTTATATGACTTAAATGACTTACATTTCCAAATGCGTCCCACCTCTTTGCCCTTCTCAGAGAGTCATCACTTTTAACAAAGAATAAAAAAGAGAACAACGTAAGTTTAGTAGAACTAACAAAAATGTTGATGAAATCTAAAGTTAAATACAGTGTTCTGGACCCATAACATTCCACAACTGAAAAGAAACTGGGGGAGGTGCCCTCCCATATTTCTTCTTTGGGGTCAAGCTTGGGGTATTTTCACAGAATTCAGTGTCAATGGTTTTGTTGTCATCCTTTCCGTTCACGTTGTTACATTCACTGCATATGTAATTTTTCTTCATTCTGTTTTCTTCATTTTACATCTGCCCCATTTCTTACTAAGCCTTAATCACTGAATGGGCATTGCCTCAGTCAAGTTGAGACCTGTTAAAGATGTTAGATTAAAAAGGTCAGGATCTCCCACTGCATCCAGGGCCATCTCCAGTCATCCTGATCTATATCTTGCCACCGGACCCAGATGTCTCCAGAGGACAGAGTGAGGTTGGTGACTTTGCACAGTCAGCCCTCCCTCACTTAAATCCAATTCACTTGCGTGTCATGGCATCATCTCCCTGATGTCATGGTCCTTTTCGAGAACAAAGAACAAACAACATCAACAATCATTTCATCCAACCCTCCCTTGTTTCTCTATAGTGATCAAATCTATCATTTCATCAGCACAGTAATATTCCATTACATTCATGTACCGACATTTGTTCAGTCATTCTCCAATCAACTTTGTTTCTAGTTCTTTGCTACTACAAAAAGTGCTAACGTAAATCCTTTGGTGTATATGTGCCTTTTCTTTTTGTCATCATCCTTCTTTGGGTTATATGTCTATTAGTGGAATCTCTATTTAGTAGGAACATATTCAACATTCTTTTTGTATGATTCCAAAATTGTTTTTCAAAATGGTTGGACCAATTCATAGCTCCATCAACACTCAGCTAGTGCACCTGTCTTTCTGTAACCTTGCCATCAATGACCATTCTTTTCTTTGTTATCTTTGCAAGTTTTCTGTGTGTGAGGTAAAACTTCACAGTTGTTTTGATATTCATTTCTTTTTAGTGATTTTGAGCTTTCTTTCATATGACTGTTAATAGTTTACAATTCTTCTTTTGAGAACTCTTCCTATCCTTTGGCCACTTATTTATTGTAAAATGGCTTTTGCTTTTATATAACTTTTAATACAGATAAATCTAAAATCTTGTAAATGAGTTAATAAAAATATTAACTACACAAATACAGAATGGTGAAGCATGACTAGATAACAGCTGGTGTGAAAAAAGATGTAGGGGTTTAGCAGACTACAGGCTTAATCTTATTAAATTGTATAACATAACAGTCAGAAGGTTAATGTAATTTTAGATTTCATGAATAAAACCATGATCTCTAAATTGAGGGACTTCATGGTCCCTCTGTTGTTTGTCCTCATTGGTCCACATTTGAAATATTGTCTTTTATTTTAGATATCACATTTTAGGAAGGATTCTGATAAGTACAACTGGGAAAGTCTGAGATAGAAGTGACTTGAAATTATGCTACCTGAGGAGTAGTTGAAGGAACTATCAATGTTCAGCTTGGAAAAGAGAAAACCAAAGGGGAGCATGAGTGCTAATTTTACTTCTCTGAAGAAAGAAGCATTATACCTGTTCTCATTGGCCCCAGAAGGCAGAAGTAAGGCCAATGAATAGAAGCAAATTTCAGCTCAATATAAAAGGGAACTCACTAACAATCAGAGTTGTTCAATAGAAGGGAATGCTTCAGGAGGTCATAAATTCCCCATCACAAGAAGTCTTTAAGTGGAGGACACAATTGTCAGGGGTACTTGGAGGGATTTTATGTGCACATTCTTAGTTGGATGAGCACCTTTAGGCTCCAGAACTGGGGAAAGACCTTAAAGATCATCTATTTCAACTCCCTCATTTTATAGATGGGGAAACTGAGTCCCAAAGAGATTAAGTGATTGAATTCTTTGTCTCCCCTGACATCATATTATCTCAGTTTGTTTCAGATCTGTTCACTTTCCCTACAGTTTTTTTTTTTGAGCTATCGAAGCCATGTTGTTTTATGTTTGCTTCTGAGTGTCTTTGAAGCCACGTTCTGTTTCTTTTCAAATTCGAGTACTTTAAAATGCTTAAATGCTCTGCCAAGGGAGGCTATGGAATCTCTTTCCTTAGAGGCTTTTAAGGAAAGGGTAGGCAATTCTCTGGAATAGTTTAAATTCAGCCTGTCTGAGAGTCTAAACTATTCATTTTAGGAAAATAAGATTTGGGAGTCTAACCTTAGCCTATGGGAGCAGATACAAAGGAGGACAACCAGGCTATTCCACAAGCCTTTGATGCTCCCTAGAATCCTTGACTGTGAGGGTCCATGAGGCTGACCCTCTGTTTCAGTCCTATTTCTGTAGACTTTGGAATGTAGAATCCTAGAATGTGAGAAGTAGAAGAGACTAGCAATCATAAAACAGAGAATACATTTTATGCAGGAACTCATATGCCTATATTTTAAAGGCAGAAACAGAGGTTCTTTGAGGAAAAGTGACTTGGGTCACCCAGCTAGTAAGGGACAGAGTTGAAACTTGAACCCAGATCCTCATACTCAAAATCCAGGATTTTTTCCAGTGTAAGATACTGGATACTTCTCTATTCTGATGTTCATTGGTCAAGGGTTCTATTCAAACTCTCAGAGCACTGGAATCTCTTGGTTTTCTATTTGCCAGGACCTGTGAGATCTTTTCCCACTGTGAGGCCAGACCTGAAGAATGTTATTAGTGTTATTATTATTATTTTTTTTTTTTGGTGAGGTAACTGTGGTTAAGTGACTTGCCCAGAGTCACACAGCTAGTGAATGTTATGTGTCTAAGGCTGGATTTGAACTCAGGTCCTCCTGACTCCAGGGCCAGTGCTCTATCCACTGCGCCACCTAGCTGCCCCCAATGTTAATCTTTTGATGAGCAACATGGTGTAGCGTAGCAGAAAGAGCCCTAACTCGGCCACTTACTTACTGTCCTTGAGGAAGTCTCGTAACCTCTTTGGGCCTCAGTTTCTTCATCTTTAACACAAGGAGATTGGACTCAATGATATCTAAGGTGCTTTTCAGTTATGTCTATGATCTTAAGATCTATAATATATAAGAAAGAAAGGAGGAAGGAAGGAAGGAAGGAACAAAGAAAGGAAGGGAAAGAAAAGAGAATGAAGGGAAGGAAGGAAGGAAAGAACAAGCATTTATTAGGGCCTACTAGGCATTGTACTAAGTGCTTTACAAATATTTTCTCATTTGATCCTCATTACAACTCTAGGAGGTAGGTGCTATGATTATTCCTATTTTACAGTTGATAAAACTGAGGCCCCAGAAGTGAGATGAAGTGACTTGCCCAGGATCACATAGCTAGGAAGTATCTGAGACTATAATTTGAACTTGGGTCTTCATGACTCTAGGCCCAGCGCGCTATACAGCGTGCCACCTAGCCGTCTTTGTATAGAAGCTGTTTCCCCGCTTTGATTTTGTGACTGTTTACACTGATAACCAGCTGAGATTTAGAGGGACTCTTCTTAATCTTTTTATGTTTATTCTAATCAGCAGCAGAAGGTTCGGTCAGTTATTCATCATCTCTCCTAATTGGAGCTGCTCTGGAAGTTGGTTGTCACCCAGGAAATGCTGATCCCTCCCAAATCTCTCCATTTTCACAACTCAGTGTGAGCCATGGGGGTGATACTGTTACCTCCAGAACCCTTGTCAGCCTTCCCAGCCATGGGGAATCTCTGAGCTGGCATGGAGCCAAAAGCAAGTTGAACTAATCCAAGGGTTGTCAGTTTTTAACGAGTTGGATTTTTCCCAGTTTTACTGCATCCCTTTGGAATTTGCATCCCAAGTAGCTCACGGACATGGATTCCAATGATCCAGTACTCCTCTGCAGAGAAACTTCTGCAGACAGTGAGTCAGGATAGCCCCAGAGAAGAAAAGATCCTTTGGTGTTGGCATCTGGATGAGTTACCTTTCTCAAGTCCTTGTGGAGGGCTGACTTGAAATTCCAAAAGATGGTGTTTCAGGGGAAACCATAAATGAATCCCTTATGTGTCACTTTTAAACCTTTCAAAGCACTTTCAGAATCCTTTATCTTGTTTGAGCAGTAGGCTGAGGTAGTTATACCAATTTCACAGGTAGAGAAACTGAGGTCCAGAGACATGAAATAACTAAGTTCATTTGAGCAGATGTATATAAACTTGCCTATTTTATCATGATCAGCATCCCTACCCATCATTTACTGAATGTCAGTTTTGTGTTAAGCACTGTGGTCCCTGATGAAACTTTTGGCAAGTTTCTGAGCCTTGATTTTCTCATCTATAAAATGAGGGGGTTGAACTAGATGGTCTCTGTAGTTCTTCTAGGTCTAGGTCTGTGATCCTAAGATCTTATGTCTAATAAGGGTTCTATGGATAAAGACTTTGTGTGCTGGGGGACCTTAAAGCAGGGGAGGTCGCTGTGGGCCAGAATAGTTTAGGGACACTTCATGGAACAGAGGGGGAGAGGTGGTTAGGGACTGAGGTGGCCTTTCAGTAATGGGTAACATTTAAATTGGTGGAAGGTAGCTTGACTATTCTTTGGAAGGAATGCAGTGAAGTAGAAACAGCTCTGCATTTGGTGTCAAATACCTGGATTCAAATTCTAGTTCTAACTACCTACGTAAAACTGGGCAAATACCTTTATGCCTTGGAGCCTCCATCATCATCATCATCATCATCATCATCATCATATCTCTCTCTCTCTTTCTTCTTTCTCTTTCTTTCTCTGTGTGCCTTCCTTCCTTCCTTCCTTCCCTCCTTCTTTCCTTCCTTCCTTCTTTCCTTTTTTAAAAATCTCTACAATTAAAGGAACAAATTAGTTCATCCCTTCTGAGCAGCAAGGTGGCACAATGGATAGAGCAATGTGCCCAGAATCAGGAAAATTCATCTTCCTGAGTTCAAATCTGGCCTTGGACACTCACTAACTGTGTGACTCTGGACACTTAAGCCTCAATTTCATTATGTGTAAAATGTGCTGAAGAAGGAAATGACAAACCATTCCACTTTGCCAAGAAAACTCCAAATAGAGTCATGAAGAGTTGGACACAACTGAAAAAACAACTAAACAACAAGAAGACCCCTTTTCTCCACTCATATGGCCACCACCCCGAGTCAGGCAAATGCATGGATCACCGTAAGTGCTTAGCAAAGTGCTTAGTTTATTGTAGGGGTTTATAAATGCTTGTTCCCATCGCTGTAACAATCTCTTAATTGGTCTTTCTGCTTCAAGTCTCTCTCTTCTTCAGTAGATTTTGCACCCAACTGACAATGTGATATTCATAAAGCACAAGTCTGACCATGTCCTTTCCCTGCTCAATGTACTTCCTTGGCTTTCTGTTAACTCTAGCATGAACTAAAAACTCCCATATTCAGCATTTAAGCCCCTTCACAATCTGGCTCTAACATCATTTCAGGCTTATTATAGATTATTTCCCTTCACCAACTTTCTGGTATAGCCAGACTCATCTTCCTTTTCCTCACACATGCATTCTTACTCCATCTCTGTGTCTTTGCCCAGGCTGTCCCTCATTCCTTGAATATCCTCCCTCCTCACCTCTGTGTCTTAGCTATAGTTTCCTTCAAAACTTAGCTCAGATAACACCTCCTACATGAGGCCTCTCCTGCCCCTCCAGCTGCTAGTGCTTCCCTTGCAAAACTAATTTGCATTTATTTGGTACACACTTATGTAATGGCTACCCTCGTATGTGTACTTGTTATCCCCCAAAAGATTGTAAGCTCTCTGATGGTGTGAACTGATTTAATTGTGTCGTTCTAGACCTAGCATCTAGCGTGGTGCCTGGCAAATAAATGGTAGGTCCTTGATAAATTGTTGATTGAATGATTGGTTCTAGTTAAAAGTCCTATTATTCAAACATCCTTTTGAGCTCTAATGTTCTGTGATTATCAAGTCTCCTCCAACCCTGAAGTTCAATAAACTTGTTTTTTACTCATGGGTTTGCTCTAGCACAGATGGAATTAGGATTAGGCTCTGGTCATCCTTGTAACATTTTACACAAATTGAGAGAACCTCAAAGTAACCACAGAAACAGATGGTACCCATACTGTTTCTAGCCTCAGCCTGACCTTGACAACCATCTTAGCCAGCTGGGTGGCCTTCTGCCTCTTCCCCCTCCTCCCCATCGAGGGCTCCCAAGAAGAGCTGTATGTTCAGGACAAGATCTGCATAACCCATGGGACTTACTTTGTGTAGCCCTAGAGGCAGAAGTAGTACTAATGTTTGGAAGATAAATAGCAGTTCAATTTAAGGAAGAATTACTGAGCAGTAGGACTTAGAAGGTGGTGAGCTCCCCATCACTGGAGGTTTTCAAACAGGTGATAAATTGGTAAAAGCAGGTTCCTACATTGGATAGAGGTTGTACCAGATGATCTCTAGATTCTCTTCCAATTCCAAGATACTTTAAACAAACAAATTTATTATTTATTTACTTTAACATTTATTTAAAAAAAAATTTCAAATTCTCTTTCTCACTCCTGTCCCTCTTTGATGCATTGAGAAAGCAAGCAATATGATATCAATTATACATGGGAAATCATACAAAACCTATTTCCATATTAGCCATGTTGCAAAAAAAGAAAAGCAAGAAAATGAAGTGAAAAAATTACACTTTGCATTTAGAATTCATCAATTCTCTTTCTGGAGATGGAGAACATTTTTCATCATGAGTCCTTTGGAATTGTATTGGGTCAGTATATTGATCAGCAACTGTAAGATTTTTGAATTCCTAGAATCACTAAACAAACATGTGCTAGAGTTAGGATCTGAAGGGAAAGGACTTAGATTCAAATCCAGCTTACTACCTGTGTGACCTTGAGAAAGTAACAATTCAACTCCATCAGCACTTATTAAGTGCCTGCTATGCAAAAGGCATTACAACCTCTCTGGCCTCAGTTTCCATATTTATAAAATGAGGAAGTTTGAGCAGATGATATCTAAGGTTCCTTCCAATTCCAAATCCTTCAATTCTTCTTCCAGAGTCTGTTTTTACTCACTAAGCAGACTGTTGCTTGATATTTGTTAGAGAAGACAGACATAAGAGCAGAGAGTTCAAGAACATAGAACACTGGACAGAGATAGACACACAAACCATGATACTAATCTATGCCAGACCCTGTTGAGATTCATTCCCTCGCTAAGTGGGTGCAAGAATAAACATAAAGGTCACAAAAAAATGACCATTAAAGGAGTTCCTGCTGTCAGCTCCTGAGCCTCCTTCATTATCCATTCTAAGACCCTGAGATTTTTTTTTTCTTTTAATTTAAATTTTCTTCAAGAGAGCATATGGAAAAGTATAGGCAAGACTGGTGTACTGGGATGATTATGAAATGCCTGAGGGGTTGCTATGGTAAATACAGAAACACAGTCTCCTTAAATGACAAAGGCTGAGTGGGTGTGAGCTCCACTCTTCCTAGAAGAGGGAAGTAATGATTTCTCCTGTCCATGCTCCTACCCTGGGGGAATCTGCTTGTTTAAACACATTCTCTACCATGTGTTGGTGAGAATCTGCTAAGTAACATGGGTTAGCTTTTTTTCATCAGACTCACAATATGGTATATATTTTCACTTTTCATCTAATGAATGTTTTCCATCATATAGGCTTTGTGATATTCTGGACAGTTTCCTCTTTGTGCCTGATGAGCATTTTGGAAAAAAGTTAAGTCAACCTCTCAAAAGGATTAGTTTGACAATTTACCTTAGTAGTGTAGACCAAGTCGTGGGGAGGTCTTAGTTAGTAGCAATTAAATGAGTCCCATTTCTGTAGTGCCTTACTGTATGCAAAGAACTTCCTTAACAATAGCACAGTGCAGAAGGCATGGAAGGAATTATTCCCCTCCCCTTTACATGTGAGGAAACTGAGGTACCAAATAAGGAAGACTAGGTCCAAGGTTACATGGCTAGTAAGTGGCAGAGTTGGGCTTGGAATTCAGATTCCAGGGTTCTTTCTGTGACACTATACTTTGCCAAAGTGAATTATAGAATAAGGTGAGATGTATCAAAGACATGTGAATTAGGAAATAGCTAAGCATGGATGAAGTGGGGGATGAGAGAGGTGGATGTTAATCCTTAAGAGAGTCACTGATGTCCTTAAAAGAAGAGTAATGTACAGGGAACGTTTCCCATAATTCCTTCCACCTCAGGTTCAATTGATTTTTTGGAATACTGACAAGTTGAGGTGAAGGAGATCCCAGATTCTCAGTAATCCCTGAGATCTTAGAACAGTGTGAAGGCCAATACAGGAATCTGAGGCTTACCACACCACGGGAACACTTCAAAGTTGAATTTTTATGAGCAAAGTCCAACTTGTTAAATTTTATGGCAAAAGGAAACTTGTAACTTTGGTTAGTAATTATATGGGATGAGAATTGGTGTGCCATGACACATACAAGCCAACACGCAGTGGCAATTTTGGAAGTGTCAAAGCCTGAGTCTACCTTTTCAAATATTAGTAGTTAGAAAGGAGATATTAAAGGCAAAAAGTTCAGATGGGATAGTGGGGGGTCATTGGCATGCTGCGTGACCTTGGGGAAGTTATTTCTTTTCTCTAAGCCTCAGTTTTATCCTTTGTAAGACTAGGTTAGAATAATTTCTAAGGCTCTTTCTGATTCTGACATTCTAGATTCTGATTCTAAGGTTCCTTCCACCTCTAATGTTGTATGCTGATTCTAAGGCTTCTTCTAGCTCTTACATAAAGACAACTAAGTGGTATAGTGGATAGAGTACTGGACCTGGAATTAGGAAGATCTGAGTTCAAATCTGCCCTCAGACAATTATTAGCTGTGTGACTCTGGGCAAGTCACTTATTCTCTTTCTACGTCAGTTTCCTTATCTGTAAAATGGACCGGAGAAGGAAATGGCAAACTACTCCAGTATCTTTGCCAAAAAAAACCCATGGACTCTGTTCATGTGGTCACAAAGAATTGGACACAGCTGAACAACTACCAAAAAATGGGGATAATAATAGCACCTGGCTCCTAGGGCTGTTATAAGGATAAAATAAGGTAATAGTTGTAAAACGCTTCATTAACCATAAAGCACTACCTAAATGTTATCTGTTGTTATTATTACTATTATGATATTGTACGTGTTCTCTACATTGGACCTTTGCAGGAATGGCTTGTGCAGGAAAGAACTGAGAGGAAAGAAACAAAGCGGGGATAGAATTATGGTGCAATACAGGGATTCTTAATCTGAGGCCCACAAGACTCCTGGGGATCCATTGGTAGATTTCAGGTGGTATTTTATGATACACAAAAAAGTCTAAGAATCCCTGGTATAGTGGAAAGAGGAAAGGATCTGGAGTCAGAAGACTTGGATTCAAATTATGGTTCTGCTGCTCATAATCTGCGTGACCTTGGGTACTAAATATTCCTTCTCAGAGGACTCAGTTTCCTCACCTATGAAATGAGACAGTTTGAAATGATGTCCTTTAAGCCCCATCCAATCTTGATCCTATAACCCTATGACTCTATGAGTAAAGGAACCTCAAGAGAAACAGATCTGCCAAAAAAAAACCCCAAAACAAAAAAAAAAACAAAAAACCCCCCAAAACCCAAAAGATTGGTTTCACCATATGCTGGGGGAAGGAAGTGTTTTCAGAAGGGTCAGTGAGGCAATAGCTGTAGTCAGTGAAGGGTTACCAAGAAATGATGCTGCCTTAGGCGGATTCTTTGTGGGAAGCCAGGTTTATTTAGTCAAAGCCCCACATTCCAGAATCATAGCATCTTAAGTCAAAAGGGACCCCAGCAGTCAGCTAATCCAACTTAGCTGAAAAGAATCCTTTCTAAAGCAGATCCAACAAGTGCTCATCCAGTCTGCTTAAAGAGCTCCAAAGAGGGACAAATTGCTACTTCTCAATACATTCTCTTCCATTGTTAGACCATCATAATTATTGGAAAGTTTTATTTGATGTTCAACCTAAATCAGCCTCCTTGAAACTTCAACCTATTGCTTCTGCCTCTGGCATCTGGGGATGCATAGAACATGTCTGATCCCTCTTCCATGTGACAGCCCATTAAACATTTGACAGCGGTGGACGCTTGTCCCTTGAATCTCATCTACTCCATCTTAGTTCTTTAAATTCACCCTCAAACAGCATGGCGTCAGGGCCGCTCACCAGATTATGTAAATAAGAGCTGAACACAATGTGTCTGCCTACATCTTGTTCTCTTGCTCTGGATCGGTGTTGATGCCTCGTGTTTAGGACCCCTGGCTCTCAAACTCAGACCACACTTTCCTGCCTAGATCCCTCAATCTGGCATTTCTGGATTTCTGTCTTGAAACTTTAGGTGATTGTTCAATTGGTCCTTAGAGAAGGATCCAAATTTTGAATTTGGACCTATAGTCATGGAGATGTTGAATCTCACCATTAACTAATTGCTTGCCCCAACTGTATTCCTTTCCATCTCCTAGAGGTCAGAATCACTTCTTTTAAGAATTAAGTTTTCATTGAACTATAGGGTCTGGATCTGGAATGAATAATCTAGGATAGCCCTCTCCTTTTGCATATGAGGAAACTGAGGCCCAAAGAGGGGCCCATGACTTCTCCATGTCATACAGTATTATATAAGAGATTCAAACTCAGGCCCTTTGACTCCAAGAGCAGTGTTCTTTCTACTATATCACATTTTAGGAAAGCCTCAGCTGAGTACAAGATGTTGAAAGAACCCGAGAGAACCAATTTAGTTTAGCTCTGAATCAATCTTGAATTTTTCTCTAGAGTAGAGGAGGATGATTAATTGACAACCAACATTAGCCTGAGATAGGAACTTTCCTTTTTTAAAAAAAAAAAATTATATTAGATTTTTTTCAATTAATAAGCATTTATTTTTTCTCCCTTCTCTTCCCTCCATGATAAGAACAACAATAAAAAGGTAAGAACAAGAAAACCCTCTTTAAAAAATATGCACAGTAAAATAATGTAAATTGTCTCACTGACCATATCCAAAAATGCATGTCTAATTCTGCATCTTGAGTCTATCACCTCGAGGTCAGGAAACAGGGAGCATGCTTCATCCTCTGTCCTATAGAATTATGGTTTGTCATTGATTGTTCAGAGCTCTAGTGTCTTTCCAAGTAGTTTCTCTTTATTATGTTGTCTTTGTATAAATTGTTCTCGTGGTTCTGCTTATCTCTGTATCAGTTCATAAATGTCTTCCTAGCTTCCTCTGAAACTGTCCATTTCATAATTTCTTATAGCATAGTAATAATCCATTACATTCATATACCATAATTTGTTTAGCTGTTTCCCAATAAAAGGACTCCTCTTTAGTTTGAAGAGGTTTGTTGTTTTTTTTGCTACACACACGTATACATATACACACATACATATGTACACATATAAATATACTTATATACACATTTATATATACATATATATACCCACATATATACATACAATATATAGTTATAGGTATATAATATACATATACATACATGCATACACACATATGTGATCTCATACATACATGTGTGTATGAGTGTCCTCATATGTAAAAGGAGAAGGCTATCCCAGATAATTCATTCCAGATCTAAACCTTATGATTCAATGAAAACTTTATTATAGTATATATTGCAATGTATACACACACATACATACACACATACACACACACACGTATATATTTTTACATCTGGCTCATTTATGTCTTTCATCTTTTTGGGGGATGTAGGCCTAGTAGTGACATCTTCAGGTCAAAGGTCACGTACAAGAGCTTTTCCTATAGCCTGAGTTAGTAACTGATTATCAACAAACTTGTGCCCTCCCCTAGGAAATTTTCTGTTCATAAACTTCACAGTCTCGGGGTGAAAAGGTACAATAGAAAATGTTCAGTCTAAGCCATACCTGTAGAATAATTCTCTCTGCAGCTTGCCAGATACATGGCCATCTAGCCTTTGCTTCCAAAGGGGGAAAAAGGAGGGGAAGCCACTATGTCTTGAGATAACTTATTCCACTTTGGAGCAGCTGTGATTGTTAGGGAGTTCTTCCTCACTTATATTGAGCTGAAATCTGCCTTTCTTCAAACTTCTGTTCATTGCTCCACTTTCCCAGGATACCCCTTCAGATACTTGAAGACCGATAAAATGTCAGCCCCATCCCTAACCCTAATATAAAACTTTCCTTCTCCAGGCTAAAAAATCCAGGGTTTTTTAAAAGGTTGAAAGGTATGTCCTCCCCGTTGTGGTTGCCCTCTTGCTCTTCATGGTCCTAGCTTGGGGGTAGAGTACCTAGTTTCTCACCCCAAAAAGGTCTGTTAGAGACATAAGGAAAACAGAATTCTTGTAGTACAAGGGTTGTAATTTTTCAGAGGGCAAACTGAAGGCCAGAGATAGGAAGTGACACAGGGTACCTACAACTGGTAGGTAGTGGGGTCAAGACTTGAATCTAGAGCCATGCTATTTCCACTACCCCAGGCTAGGGTCCCCTCTTTAATCTGATTACACTTCTTCAGTTCCCATCCCTCCTCGTCCTCCTTACCTTTATCCACCTCTCTGTATCAATAATGGTAATTGGCATTTAAATGGTGTTTTCATTTTTGCAAAGCACTTTGTTCACCGTGAGGGAAGGTACTATTGTGTACATTCTGAACTGAAATGCCCATTTTAGAGGTGAAGGAACTCATGCCCTCCATGAAGGGTTCAGTGACTTATTTGCCTGTGGTCAGAGGTGGAATTCAAACACAGGCCTCTTGGCCTTAAATCTAAGATGCTAACCACTAACACATTCTCCATGACCCATGGAATCTAAATGCGACTAGGAAAATTATAAAGTCACACTCTGACTCATCTGAGAATTCTTGGTCTTCAACTTGTTTTTTTCTAGAACCCAAATTTATTGACTATTGATACAGGTTAAAGGGGTAAGGCATATAGTGTGGGTTAGATGGATAGGACATAGTCGTACCCAGCAGCCACCAACCAGAGGGTCCTTAGCTTTGAGCTTGGGCTGGATAGCCACTCACCAAGGATTGTCACAGTAGATGTGTATCAGCTCACTATCTTGTGCAGGGCAACTGGGGCTTTGTTTCTGGGTGCCAATATTTAGAAGGTGCTAAAAAATCTGTGTCTCCACAGCAGGAAGAAACCACTATGCTTAACTCATAATTAGCAAGAATAATTAATTAAAATAAGAAATTATCAGATGACTTACTTCCTTTTCTAGAAAGCCATACAGTAGGTGATCTTTGGGTCCTGGAGCTGTCTTGTTTTTCTCTCAAGGTGGCCTCCCCAGCAATGACCTCATAATGTGCTGTTTCCCCTTGCTATGGAAGATTGTTTTGAATTTCAAAGTCTCTTACCATCAATGACTAAATTTGTCTTTAGAAAGAGCTGGCCAGAGGAACCTTTTTGTGCTGTTTTCATTGGCATGGGTTTTCTTATGATTGCCCTATGCACTTAAATGCTAGCTACAATTCCGATTTGTAGGTAGACAACTTGGGTTCAAATTCTGGGACTATTACCTACCATCAGTGTCACCTTGGGAAAGTGATTCCATCTCTTTGGACTTCAGTTGTCTCATCTCTGATACGGGTGGGATGGGACAAGGGTTGGACTAGAATTCCCAATTCTAGATTTAAATCTTAGGAACTTATGACAAAGGAGACAGCATTCAAAAAAGAAAAAGCTAGGCCCCTTTGCCTCCTGGAAATCTGGCCTGGACAGACTGAATGGCCCCAAGAGGTAAACTCTGCACTGGTGCAGGAGAGCTTAGAAGATGGTTTGTTCGGGGGAGGGCGGGGGACTGGTGGAAGGGGAGAAGTGAGTCATGGGGCTGCTCCTCCAAGCAGACCAAAACTCTTGGCATTGCTCAGACAGACAAACCTCTGAAGGTCAGGGATTGGCAGGAATATTGGCTTTGATACCTTTTTATTTTTTTTTAACATGCCTTTTACCTTTCTAACTTAGGTGTACCCTGGGCTGGAGGCTCAGAGAATTAAAGCTGGACCAATCTTCAAGATGCCTTTGATAGATCCTTTTGTGCTCCTGGGCTGTGGCTAACAAGAGGTTTTGTTTTGGTGCTTGAATGCACTTTGAACAACTTGCTCTGACTTTCTCTTCTCTTCCCCTTCCACATCTCAGTTAACCCTACGACCCTCAAATGTTCCCTTCAACTGCCCTTTACTCTCCGGACTTTTTTTCTTTCTCCTTTTTCCTATTTTCTTCCCCCTCTTTCTTCTTCCATGATTTATTCCTTTCTCTCTCCCTCCTCCTCTATTTCCCTCCCATTTTGTCTCTGGTCTTTGCCCTTGTTTTCTGGTGCATTAATCCCCAGGGGTAGGTGACTCAGGCAATGGGCATCGTCTGCTACAGAGCCACTACCACCCCATGGCCCCCTTTCAGGAACATCCTGCCTTTTCTGAAACACTCAACACTTCCCAAATGTAAGGTAGCTTGGGGGAGGAGAGGTTTGTGGAAGAACAACAGGGGGAGGGAGGCAGTCTTTGGAGCAACAGCAAATCAATTACAAGAGTAAATTGTGGCCCGGGACAAAGAGGTCAGAGCTGGCCTGAGTTAACGTGTCTGGTGTCTCTGCCAGCCTGAAAAAATAAAGGAGGTGGACTGGGAAACAGAACTATAAATCCCATCCCACATGTTCCCTCCTTCCAGCAGAGCTCTCAAGCACTCAGATTTTTTATTGAAAAAACACGATGGAGTTCTCTTTTGATAGTCCTGGGGCCAATCCTGGTGTTCAGGGCCTGTGGAAACCAAGTCCCAATGGCCTCGAGTGACCTTGAGTTTCGAGGACTCTGGTGTCCAAGTTCTCACTTTCTTCAGCCAGTGAGGAAACCTTGGATGATGTCCCTGGGGGTGAGGCTGGGAGGATGGAGGGCCCTGGGAAACATTGAGACATTGTTTTGAGGATGTGAAGGTGTCATTCATTCAGGGGTGGCATATGAGAAGAGCGAGGTAAGGATCACATTTTTAAAACTAGGTTGTGAATGCTTGGTGGAAAAATAATAGAAATCTTAGACATGAGTGACCTAATTCACATGCTCCATTGATATTTGCAAATGTCATTCTAGAAGGTGAAATGATAGATTCTGAGGGCCTTATTCATCAACTTAGGATTGCTTCTTGCATGTGACAGCAGCAGCAAATTGATGCTAGGGGAATGGAGCAGCTTTGTATTTTGGTGGAAAAAAATCACTGGATTTGGAATTAGAAAATCTGGGTTTGAGTACCACCTCTGATACTTTCTGTGTGGCCTTGAGCAAGTCACTTAATATCTCTGGGCCTCATTAAATGAGCTGGCTTAACTAGATAGCCTCAGAGGATCTTCCTAATTCTACATTGTGAATTCTAGCACTGCTACCTGTTTGTGATATTGGACAAATAAATCACTTCACATTTCTGGGCCTCACTTTCTCCATCTGTAAAATTAGAGGGCCAGATCTCCCATCTCTGACAATCTATATTCTTTTACTCTAAGAATATCTTTTCTAACTGTACATCTTATTGATCTTGGGGGTTTTCCTTAACTGTTCCCTAGGGCACCAAAATAAAGTTGGCCAGTTTCCTACATGTTAGGAAATGTCTGCCTATTTGCTCTGGGTGCATTTGGACCTTTCCTCTTCAAGGTGACCAGATACGGAGAGAGTACCTGAATCTCAGTGAACCACTACATAGCAGCACTTAAATGGGTGATAATCTTCTGTTCAAACGGGGGGGTCAGATAGAAAGACTTAAAAACTCCTAAGCCAAAGCTGTCCACTGGATTATTCAGTAAGGGAATCTAAGAAATAAGATCACAGCATTTAGAGCTGGGAGGAATCTTAAATGGCAGATTGTCTTCTGCCTATGTTTTTCAGTGGCCCATCGAGGTTAAAAGGCTTGCCCAATATAACATGACTAGTAAGTTGCAGAGCTAGATTTGAAGCTTGGTCCTTGGCTTCAAATTCTTGCCTTTTGCCATTATATACTGAACTTTTTAAAAAGCACTGACCAAGCACCTTTGTGAATGGTATGAAAGTGATGAATAAAGAAGAGATTTGTATGCAGTTAATCCGTAGGAGAGTAATGAAGATGATGAGGAGACTGGAAATGATACCACATGAGGGTCAGTTGAAGAAAACGGGAATGTTTAGCTTAGAGAAGAAAAGACTTAAGAAAGGAGACATGCAGTATTAGGGTAGTTGGAAGGGAAAAAATTATATGTGTAGATAGATTGATAAATAGAAGGTACAGGGTGAGTTAAAGATGAATGGGTGATATCTGGAGAATAAAATTAAGGGGTGAGGGAGGATTATACTGGGAGAAAGAGAAAGGGAGAGGTAGAATGGGGTAAATTATCTCACATAAAACAGACAAGAAAAGGCTTTTACAATGGAGGGGAAATGGGGGAATGTGAGAGGGAATGAGTGAATCTTATTCTCCTAGGATTTGGCTTAAGGAGGGAATAACATACACACTCAATTGGGTATGGAAATCTATCTTACCCTACAGGAAAATAGGGAGGAAGGGGATAAGAAAGTGGGGGTGGGGGGTGGGAGGGTTGGTGATAGAGGGGAGGGCAGATTGGGGGAGGGGGTAATCAGAAACAAACACTTCTGAGGAGGGACAGGGTCAAAAGAGAGAACAGTATAAACGGGTGTGGGGGCAGGATAGGATGAAGGGAAATATACT
Organism: Vombatus ursinus; assembly: GCF_900497805.2. Classification (NCBI taxonomy): domain Eukaryota; kingdom Metazoa; phylum Chordata; class Mammalia; order Diprotodontia; family Vombatidae; genus Vombatus; species Vombatus ursinus. The sequence goes on along the minus strand of NW_020947062.1, from coordinate 8,269,170 downwards.
TAGTTTTCCACAGCATGACTACTATGGAAGTGTTTTGCATGACTACACAAGTATAACCTGCATTGAGTTGCTTGCCTTCTCAATGAGGGTGGGTGAGGAGGGAGGAAGGGAGAAAATTTGAAACCCAAAGTTTTAAAAAAGAATGTTAAAAAACTGTTTTCACATGCAACTGGGAAATAAGATATACAGGCAATGGGGTATAGAAATTTATCCTGCCCTACAGGAAAATAGAAGAAGAATGGGATAAGAGAAGAGGGGTGGAGATAGAAGGGAGGGCAGATTAGGGGAAAGGGTGTTCAGAATGACAGCTGTCTTGGGGTGGGGGGAGGGGCTGGATGGGGAGAAAATTTGGAACTCAAAATCTTGTGGAAGTGAATGTTGAAAACCAAAAATCCATAAATTAATGAATCTAAAAAAAAGAAAGAAAAAAAATAGTGTGGCAGAAACCAGGTGTGGACCAACATCTTACATTGTATGCTACGATAAAGTCAACAAAATGAACACATTAAAAAAAAAAAAAAGAAAAGAGACATGATTAGTGTCTTGGTGGAAAAAGAGTATTGTGTTTAGAGTTAGGGGACCTGAGTTCAAGTCCCAGCTCTTTGACTAACTTCCTAGGTGACCTGCAGCATCAGTTACCTTAGCTCTAGAATGAGGGAGTTGGCCTAGATGCTTTCAGAGGTCCCTTCTAATGCTAAATTAATAAAATGATAAGGAAATAACTGAAGACCTACAATGGAAAAAAATAGATTAGATTTATCCTACTTGGTTCTAGAAGGCAGAACCAGGACATAGTATCATAGATATAGAGTTGAAGGGACCCCAGAGAAAATCTTGTTAAAACCCTGTCATTTTAAAGATGAGAAACTGAGGCTTAGGGAAGCCAAGTGAATTGTATGAGGTTCATGGGTAGAAATAATAGTAACTAACATATACATATATATGTATATATACATATATGTGCGTGTGTGCTTTACATATGCTATATATATATGCTCTCTCTCATATGTATATCTATATCTTTATGTATATGTGTGTGTGTGTGTGTGTGTGTGTATATATATATATATATTTCACATCACTATGTGCTAGGTACTGTGCTAAGTGCTTTATAATTATTGTCTCATTTGATTTTTACAACAGTCCTGGGAGATTGGGGCTATTATTATTCCCATTTTACAGATGAGGAAATGAAAATAAACAGAGGTTAAGTGACTTGCCGAGGGTTACATAGCTAACAAGTATTTGAAACCAGTTTTGAACTCAGGTCTTCCTGACTCTAGGTCTAATGGGCTATCCATTGTGCCACCAATTACCCAAGGATAGCTATGCATTTCTCAGCCCTGAGTTTGTTTCTCAGGTTCTCTGATTCCTTAGTCAATACTATTTCTAACACATCATGTTTCCTCTTGGGGGTAGCAGTTACAGGGAGGAATATTTCAACTCAATGCATAGAAGACATTCTTCATCATGACAACTTTTCAAAATGGAATAGGGTATCCCAGTGAACAGCTATCCACTGAAAGTCTTCGAGACCACTTATTAGGTATGTTGCAGAGAAGATACATGATTTGGGTATCAGTTTAACAAGATGACTTCTGACATTTCTTCCAAATTGGTTCTGGGGCTCTGTGAATAAGATATGGCTCCTGACCTCATGGAGCTTCCAGGATAATGGAAGAGATAAGACATGAACATGAAACCACAGTATACAACAATGTATGAAAATATTTGCTTTTGTTCTGTTGTTTCTGACTTTTTGTGACCCCATCTTTGTATTTTCTTGGCTAAGATACTAGGGTGGTTTTCTATTTCTTTCTCCAGCTCATTTTACAGATGAGGAATTGAGGCAAAGAGGGGTAAATGACTTGCCCAGGGTCACATAGCTAATAAGTATATAGGGCTAGATTTGAACTCATGAAAATGAGTTTTCCTGATTCCAGGCCCATTGCACTATCTGCTGTAGCACCTCACTGCTCCATGTGAAGTGTTGGGAGTAGGATAATTAGGGGAAACCACTTGGAGGGGATGTACTTTGACTTGGACCTTGCAGGATGGTTAGGAACTGGATAGATAGATGTAAGGGGAAAGTCATTATAACTTAGGGAAGTATGTGGTATGTTCTGGGAATGAGGAAAAAAAGTATAATATGGGGAATTAGTTGTGTGAAAGGCAATAGTGGGAACTAAGACTGGAAGGTCAGAGGGGGATTTTGGTTGACCTTGAAGGCCAGCCTAAGGACTCTAGACCTGATCCTGTAAGCAGTAGACAGTTATGGAAGGTGCCTTTGTAGGGGAGAGATGGGATCAGAGCCATGTTTCAGGAATGTAGCACTGGCTGCCTGTGGAGACCAGTCCTCCGCTAGTTGGGTTGGGAGGGGACAACGCAACCTGATGATGAAGCTTAGACCTTTCTATCCCACCAGCCCACACACAGCTGATCAAAAGTGGACCAGTTTGAGGGCCTGAAAGGAAAGAGCCTGGCCCAGATTGTACATAAATAGGCATTTGTCTCTTTGGGCCAAGAAAGCACTTCTGTGTGGTGCTGTGGGTGGCAAGAGTTAGTATGTTTCCGCACAGAAGAGTCTGGTAAATATTTTTATTGAATGCGTTTTGGAAAACCAACCTGATGTACAAACTTCCTATTTTTTTTAATAGGAGAAAAAAAAGGGGGGGGTTCAAATTCTGCTTTCCTCAGCTCTTGTGATCTTGGGCCAAAGATGAATTTTGTTCCCTGGAGTAAAACATTCAACAGTTAATCAGTCAATAAACATTTATTAAGCACCTACTATGTACCTACCACTGTGCTAAGCACTAAGGATTCAAAGAAAGACAAAAAATAGTCCCTGACCTCAAGGAGCTCACAATGGAATGGTGAAATACAACATATTGGGGAAAAAAAAAAAGCTGAGAGGCTGAGGGGAGAGCATATTGAGTTCCTATTGGGACCCAGTCGTCTGAGAGGAACTCTCCAGTGTCCGCCTTATGGTGTTATTGTTGTTTGTTGCCCCAACCAGAGGAAGCAGCCTCAGGGGCAGGAAGCACTGAGGAGATGTGAGTTTCAGAGTTGATTACATTTTGCAAGAAGATGAGTTTCTGGAGGTGATGATGAAATCCAGAAAAGGGGCAAAGTAGGTCTTCTTCTGGTGTGTTCTCTGTGATCAGTAGCTGCCTCTGAAAGGCAGCATGACATAAGTTGGGATAGGTCTGGGCTACATTCTTTCACTGAATAAGAATTTTTATTTCATTCAGTAAGAATAGCTCTGTCACCTGGGTAAGTCGTTTGTTACCCTTATCGAAAGAGCGTTGACTCTGGAGTCAGAAGACCCTAGTTCCAGTCCCATCTCTGATGCTTACTAGCTCTGTGACTATTCAGCATGCTCCTTAAGAAAAGAAAGAGAGAAACAAGCATTCATTAAGCACCTCCTATGTGCTGGGCACTGTACTAAGTGTTTTACAAACGTGATTTCACTTGATCCTCATAACAAGCCTGGGAGGTAAGTACTATTATGGTCCCCATTTTCCAGTGGAGGAAACTGGTGCAGACAGAAGTTAAGTGACTCGCTCAGGGTCACTAGCTAGTAAGAGTTGAGGCGGAGTCAGAGTTGAACTCAGGCCTTCTTGATTCAAGGTCTACTGCTCTACCCACTGTGCCAACCAGCATCCTCTTTGACCCTTGGTCTCCTAATCTGTGAAATGACAGGACTGAATTAATTAAGCTCCATGGCTTCTTCCAGGTCTAGATTTATGATAGTGTGGGGCTAAAGTGAAATACAAAATGTCTAATTATCAGTCCTTCAAATTGTTTTATTTCAGATGAGATTTAAGCATCATCTTTCCGGCACATTGTAATATTAGTTATAGTAATATATATTATATGTAATATACTAGTTATAAATTGCATTACTGAATCATATTTAATTTATTCTGTTAATATGCACTTTAAGTCTTTTATATCTAGCATTTTTTTGTGTGTGTGTATATAGGAATAAATCACCTGTCCAGTGTATAAATCAAAGCAGCTAGGTGGTGAAGTGGGTAGAATGCTGAGCCTGGAGTCAGGAAGATTCCTCGTCCTGGCCTCAGACACTTAAGAGCTGTGTGACCCTAGGTAAGTCACTTAAGCCTGTTTGCCTTAGTTTTCTCATCTGTAAAAACAGCTGGAGAAGGAAATAGCAAACGACTCTAGTATCTTTGCCAAGAAAACCCCAAATGGAATCACAAAGAGTCAGGCACAACTGAAAGGACTGAACAAAAACAATATATCTGATTGATGTTGTATATTGAAGAAATTTTTACTGCTCTTTTTGGCAACAACCTAAACAATAAGTAAAATCCTTCTCATAGCACTAGGATTGGAGTTTAAGGGCCAAAAAGACTGTTTGGACATGGAGTGCAACCTGTCTCATTAAAGGCAGGCTCTCTGGTTCTGATAACAGTCCCAACTATATGCCTGAGCACAGAACAGGGAGCGAGAGCAACATTCAAGCCCCCATGGATCCAGCAATTGTTCCTTAAGGTTAGAATGGCATTGGACTACATTTTATTTAAAGTTTCTTTCAGTTCTATAAAGCCTATGATCTGACCTAGAAATCCTGCTTCTATAATATTCCCAACCAGTGGTCATTGAGACATTTCAATAAGGTACTAGAGAAAGTCAGAAAGATATGTATTCAAATTCCACTTCAGATACTAGCTGTGTGACCCTGAGCAAATCGCTAGAATGCTAAGTTTTGTGTACCTTGGTTTCCTCTGTAAAATGAGATGGTCACATTCAATGGCCTCTAAGGTCTATTCTAGCTCAAAATCTATGATTCTATGCCCTGTCTTGAGGTAACTCATTCCATTTTCATGTATCTAAACCTCTTAGAAATATATATTTTCTTTATAATGAGTTTACATATGTTTAAATAGTTCTGTTAATCAGTCAATCAACAGGCATTTATTAAGCACTTACTATGTACTAGGCACCTTGCTAAATGGTGAGAAAACAAATACAAGCTGAAAGAAAGATAAACCCTGCCTTCAAGGAGCTTACATTTTAGTGAGGGAAAGACAGTACATGAAAGGGGAGCTGAAGGAGACAGGGGAAAAAGAAGAAGGTACCTGTCCCAGGCATAGTAGAAGAGAAAGTCCAGAATTTAGCCTGGTGAAGAATGAGGTACGGCTAGCCTGGTACCCTCCTTACTTGGAGGTTCTGGGGGGAACTATTAGGTCAGAAGGAGAGGCTACCAGAAGTTTCTGGGGGTATGATGGAGTTGGGAGGAGTACGGTTTGGAGAGGAATGACTGACACGTCCAATACTTCTACTCGTTGTTGTTAGTTTTTGCTCCTGAGCAGAAAATGTCTAATACTTCTTCCATAGGAGTATCCTTTACATCTGAACATATGATTAATTATGATATTAGAATGTGATACCTTATCTAATTCCTCCTTTTTCCTCCCCAGGCTAAATATCCTCAGTTTCTTCAGTAGATCCTGAGGTCTTAAGGCCTCTTATCATCCTGGTCATTTTTTCTGGACATTCTTCAGTATGTCAATGTTTTTCCTAAAATGTGACATCTAGATCTGAACCAAATATTTCACATATATTCTCACCAGAGCAGAGTAGATATTAGGATTACCACTTCCCATCTTCTGGCTATCACATCTTACCTTATTGACTCATACTATATTCCTTATCTACTAAAATATGCAGAACTATCCCCAAATAAGGCACCATTTAGTCACACCTCCTCTAAGGAGAATAGTTAGAAGACTATATTGTAATAGTCTAGTTAAGAGGTGATGAGAGCTTGAACTTAGGTAGCTGATGTGTGAGTGAAGCTAAGGGGATGTATATGAAAAATGTGATGGTGATAGAAATGATAAGAGTTAGCAATAGTTTGGACATATGAGAATAAAGCGATAAAGATGGAACTGAGAATTACAAGCCTGGGTGACTGGGAGGATAGTGGTGCTCTTGATGGTAATAGGGAAGTTTGGAAGAGGGAAAAACTTGAGGGAAGTGGAGAATGAGTTCTGTTTTAGACTTGTTGAGTTTGAGATGCCTATGACTGAGAGGCAGATGAAGTCCCTCAATACCAGTCTACATACGAGTCTGCCTATATGGTCTGACTTTCAGCACAGAAATTTTATGTGACATTTAAAAAGTTTGAGAAATGTAGTTTCTGGGTAATTAATAATTTTGTTAATAATGCTAACTATTGCCAATAAAATGGGTCAGTGACACTCTTGGAACGCCAAACACCCCTCATGGCCGTGGGCTTACAGTTTATATGCCCTTGGAAGAGTGGGTGTTCCCAGGGTTGGCAATCAACTCTGATTGGTTAACAATTAATGAGAGAATGAATATGAGAGGTAGACCTATTCTAATGAGAGGCTAGAGGATGTGCAGTAACTTCCAAGTCACTCCCAACCTGGGGAAATCTAGACAAAGTATCTATGTCCCCTACCCAAGCATGAGTAGAATACAATGGGGGGAGGGTTCACTTCAGATTAAATTTCTTGTAAAATTGGGTGGGATAGCAAGACCTACATTGAGGAGAATGTTAATCTTATCTGCTATTTTTACCAGTCCTGTCCTTCAGAGGCTAAGCGCTGAAATGAGGACTTCAGGAAAAAAATGAGAGAACTCTGCATCTCCCCAAATCATTGGTTATTAATAATCATTTCTCTCATTTAGTTTGTAAAGCACTTTCAGATATTTGTATGAGAGACATTAGTGTAGAAGGTAGCAGTCGCTTTTCATAGCCAGCAACAACAGGAAGTTTGATGTTCTAATCAAGGGAGAGCCAAATATATTCCAAATGGTTAGGAAAATTCACCCTTTTGGAAGCCTAGATTTGCATCCAGTGGGCCCCCAAACAACTTGCAGGTTTGCACTCAAATGTTCTTTCATGTTCCACCAAAAGTCATTCTGCGGTTGAACAAGAGTTGTTTTGAATATGAGATCAGGTACTTGGATCAATTTATAGGACTCAGAATGGGAAGAGTCTTAATGACTAACTCGCCCACCTTCCATATTTTACAGATGAGGAAATCAAAATTCAGAAAGAGACGGAGGTAGGGGGAGAGCGAGAGAGAAACAGAGAGAGAGAGAAACAGAGAGAGAATTCTTCAAAGTCATATAAGATCATAACATCATAGGTTGAGAGATAGAAGGGGGTATAAGATTAGTCCATCCTCTTCATGGGTAATCAATAGCAGATCCGACATTAGAAATCACATCCTCTGTCCCTTATGTAGTGTTCTTCTGCACATGCTGCTTTCTTATCTCCCAGCATGAATGTGCAGGATAGGGATAGACACAAGGGGTTATAATTTCATTGGTATAGGGAACTCACCAGTGAGGAAACTCCCTTTACAAATGTAGGTTTACCCTCTGTCTTCCACTTATAGTTTTTAAAAGTTACTTAGGGCACTTAGAGGTTAAATGACTCTCCTGGGTCAGCTAATAGGGGTTAGAAACAGGTCTTCCTATCTCCATGCCATCTGTCCATCCACTATGTCACTGCTGCTTCTCATAGTACTCATTAACCTGGGCTAAAGTTTTGAGGGAAGCATCCTTACCGTTCCTTGCACAATATACTCCATTTCCAGACTCCATGAATTTTCACTGATGGTCCCAAATGCCCAGAATGTTTTCTTGTTTGCATCTTATGGCTTCCTTGTTTTCCTTCAAAGATCAGTTAAAATCTTACCTTCTGCAAGAAGCCTTTCCAGGGGAGTGGAGCCAAGATGGCAGAAAAAAGGCAGGGACTCAACCTAAGCACTCTCCAACCATCCCCAAACACCTTTAAATAATGCCTCAAAACAAACTCTAAAGCTGCAGAACCCACAAAAGGATGGAATGAGTCACTTTTACAACCCAAGACAACTTAGAAGGTTGGCAGGGAAGGTCTGTTGTGGCAGTGTGAGAATGGAGTATAGTCCAGCACAGCCCACCACCCCAGCAAACCAGCAGTAGGCCTTGAGTGGTAACAGTAGCAGTTTCCAGATCTCTCAGCCCACAGATAGTAAGGGGGTCAGACACCTGGTCAGAAGATTACAGGGGTCTCTTTTGCTGATGCCAGGGGCAGGACTCTGTTGCGTTGCCCATACTTGGGTCTAGGTTACAATCCTAGATCTCAGTCCCAGAGTGAGGAAGAGCACTAGAACACCAGAGCTTGGAGCCACAGGGGAGTTGGGACCCTGGTTACAGTTCCAGGGCAGAGAAGAGTGCTTATGATTGCTCACAGACCAGAGCATAGGACAGGACAGTAGTAAACACACCTCTCCCCAGATCATGCCACCTTGGAAGAACCAAAAATTTACACGTCCCCAGAATTATGTCTAAAAACAGCTGCACAAAACAAACAAACAAACAAAGAAAAATTGAAACTTAGGACAGCGCTTCCTCCACTCTTGAAGCAGAGCCCTACTTAGCATAAAGTTAAAAGTAAAGAAGTAGACTGTAAAAATGAGCTAACAACAAAAAAAGATCTTGACTATAAAAAGTACTGTGGTGACAGGGAAGATCAAAACACAAACCCAGAATAAGACAACAAAGTCAAAACTGCCACATCCAGAAAAATGCTATCCATCCCCAAAGAAAGAACTGGTATCTGAATACAGATTGAAGCATGCTTTTTTTTTAATATACTTTCTTTATTTCTCTTGAGGTTTTATTTTTATTTATTTATTTTTGGTTGTATTTTCTTTCACAACATGATTAATATAGAAATACTTTGCATGACTACACATGTATAACCTATATCTAACTGTCTGCCTTCCCAATGGTACCTGGAGAGTGGGGAGGGAGGAAAGGAGAGAATTTGGAATTCAAAGTTTTAAAAATGAATGTTAAAAATTGTTTTTACATGTAAATGGTGGAAAATAAAATACTAAATAAATTTTAAAAAAAAAGAAAAAAAAACTACTACATCCAAAGCCTCAGAAGAAAATATGAACTGGTCTTAGGCCATGGAAGAACTCAAAAAGGATTTTCAAAATCAAATAAGAAGGAGGGAAATTTGGGAAGAGGAATTAGAGTGATGCATAAAAAAGTCATAAAAAAGGAGTCAATAGCTTGGTAGAGGAGGCACAAAAAATACTAAAGAAAATAGCATCTTAAAAAACAGATTATGCCAAATGGAAAAAGTGTCCCGAAATTCACTGAAGTAAAGAACTCTTTAAAAAAACAGAATTGGCCAAATGGAAAAGGAGGTACAAAAGCTCACTGAGGAAAATAATTACTTAAAAATTAGAATTGGGCAAGTAGAAGCTGATGACTTTATGAGACATTAAGAAACAATAAAACAAAATCAAAACAATGAAAAAATTAGAAGAAAATGTGAAATATCTCATTGGAAAAACAACTGGTATGGAAAAGAGATCCAAGAGAGATAATTTGAGAATTATTGGACTACCTGAAAGCCATGATCAAAAAAAAAAAGAGCCTAGACACCATCTTTCAAGAAATTATCAAGGAAAACTGCCCTGATACCAGAACCAAAGGATAAAATGAAATTAAAAGAATCCACTGATCCCCTCCTGAAAGATAAACCAAAATGAAAACTCCTAAGAATATCATGGCCAAATTCCAGATTTCCTAGGTTGAGGAGAAAATATTGCAAGCAGCCAAAAAGAAACAATTCAAATATCATGGAGCCAAGTCAGGATAACACAGGATTTAGCAGTTTCTACATTAAAGGCTCAGAGGGCTTGGAATATGATATTTTAGAGGGCAAAAAACCTAGGATTACAACCATGAATCACCTATCCAGGAAAACTGAGTATGATCCTTCAGGGAAAAAAAATGGATATTTAAATAGAGGACTTTCTTGCATTCCTTACAGAAAGACCTGAGATGAATAGAAAATTTGACTTTCAAATACAAGACTCAAAAGAAGCATAAAAAGGTAAACAGGAAAGAGAAATCATAAGGAATTTGATAAAGTTAAATTGTTTTCATTTCTACATGTGAAAATATTATTTGTCCTAAAAACTTTCTCATTGTTAAGGTAGTTAGTAGGATTATACATAGACAGAAAGTACAGGTGTGTGTTGAATATAATGGGATGGTTATCTAAAAAAAAAATGGGTGAGAAAGAAGATACACTGAGAGAAGGGAAAAGGGAAAGGTAGAATGGGGTAAATTATCTGACATAAAAGATGCCCCAAATAGACTTTACAATGGAGGGGAAGATGGGCAAAAGGCAAGGCGGGGGGAGAAAGTGCATGAATTGCATTCTCATATATACACTCAGTTGGATGTAGAAATCTTTCTTACCATACAAGAAAGTAAGAGGGATAAAGATGGGATGTGACTGAAGGGAGGGCGAATTGGGGGAAGTAAAAGTCAGAAGCAAAACACTTTTGAAAATGAACAGGGAGAAAAGAGAGAGAGAGTAGGATAAATAGGGGGAAATAGAATGGAGGGAAATACATAGTAATCAAAACTGTTAAAAAATTACAGCATATTTTTCTGATAAAGACCTCATTTTTCAAATATATAGAGAACTGATTCAAATTTATAGAAACAAGAGCATTTCATCAGTTGATAAATGGTTAATTGGTTAAAATGACAGAAAAGGAAAATGACAAATATTGGAGGGGATGCGGGGAAAGTGAGACACTAATGCACATTTTCTACTGATTTAACCTTTCTATAGAGCAAGTTTGAACTATGCTCAAAGGAATATAAAACCATGCACACTCTTTGACCAAGTAATACCATTACTACTAGGTCTATATCCTAAAGAGATGAAAAAAAAAAAGGAAAAGGACCTATATGCATATACTATATTTATAGCAGCTCTTTTAGTGGTGGCAAAGAATTTGAAATTGAGGGAATATCCATCAATTGGGGAATGGTTGAACAAGTTGTTGTATATGATTGTGATGTAATATTATTGTGCTAGAAGAAATGATCAGCAGGATGCTCTCAGGAAAAAAAAAAACATGGAAAGACATGAACTGATGCAAAGTGAAATGAGCAGAACCAGAATAACATTGTACTTGGTAATAGCAACCTTGTACCATGATCAACTGTGAATGACATAGCTATTCTTAGTAATACAATGATCCAAGACAATTCTGAAAGACTTATGATGAAAAATCTATCTATTTCCAGAGACAGAACTGTTGGAGGCTGAATAGAGATTAAAGCATGCTTTTCCTTTACTTTCTTTAGTTTTCTTGTGTGTATTTTTTTGTCTGTGTTTTCTGTCACAACATGACTAACATGGAAATATGTTTTGCATGACTGCATATATATAGGCTATATCAAATTGCTTGCCTTCTCAATGAATGAGAAGGGAAGGGAGAGAATCTATAACTCAAAAATTTTTTAAAAATGAATTTAAAAATTATTTTTAGTGTAATTGTAGAAAAATAAAATATTAAATTAAAAAAGAAACATTTCCAGATCCCCCTTAATCCTAGCGCCTTCCCTCTGGAATGATCCCTATCTTATTTGTACATAGTTGTTTGCATGTTTCGTCCCCATTAGACTGAGTTCCTTAAGGGCAAGAGCTGTTTTTGCATTTCTTTGTATCCCAGTGCTTAGCACAGTGCTTGGCACAAAGTAGGTGCTTAGTAAAAACTTGTGCACTTGATTTGACTTACCCACACTACCCATTAGTCCTAACTATAAGTTGCTGGGGAAATGGACAGTTAAACTATGTTAGAGGGGGACCACAATCTACCGCCTTTAAACCTTAGATAAATCTAAAGAATAAAAGCAAACAAACAAGAAATGAGTTATGAACCTGAATAGAAATTTTATAAAAGTTAGATACGATAGCCCTCTAGTAACCTTTGAATGGGAATAATAAAGAATATAAATATTTCTTAGCTATTACAGTACCTTAACAAAAATTGAACCTGATAAAAAGTGAAATTATTAAACATCTTTTACTGGTCACAATGCAATAAATATTATACATAATAATGGTTCATTCAAAATGAATTAAAATTAATTGGAGAATAAATAATTAAATCATAAAGAATTTATGAGTCAAAAAATAAATCATAGAAATAATAGAAAATTTCATCAAACACATAACAAGAAATGAGAAAACTTCCAAAAATTTTGGGATGTTACCAAAGCAGTCTTCAGCAAAAACTATATTAATATACACTTTCATCAGCAAAAGCATGAAAAGACAGGTCAATGAAGTTGGTATTCACCTAGAAAACAACTAGAAAACCAAGAAATTAAAAAAAACTTATTAAACAACAAAATAAAAATTTAGACAAATAAATTGTGGAATAAAGAAAGAAAACCAGAAGTTGATTAAAAATATTGATAAAACATCAGCTATTTTGACTAAAAAGAGAAAAAATACTAGCATCCAAAGAGAAAGATGGGTATTAACAACAAATGAAGAAGAAATAAAGTATATTATTTGAAGCTATTTTTTATCTAACTACATGTCAATAAAATTGACAAGTAAAATGGTGAATATTTACAAAAAATATAAATATCTTAAATAAGATATTTGCAGAAAATAAATTGAACAAACTATAAATTAATTTCTAAGGAAAATCTCCAAGACCAGATGGATTTGCAAGTGAATTCTATCAAACATTCAGTGAACAACTAATTCCAATATAACACAAACTATGAAAATAGGAAAAGGAGGAATCTTACTAAATTCCTTCTATGATATGAATAAAGTCTTGATACTAAACCACAGAGAGTCAAAATAGAAAGAAAACTATGGGCCAATACCTCTAATGAATATTTATGCAAATTTAAAAAATATCAGCAAGGAAACTACAGCAAAAACTAAAAAGATTTCACTTGAGGTTGGATTTCTACCAGGAATGTAGGATTGATCCAATAACAAGAAAACCATTATAATATTATATTTTATTATAATAATTTATAACATGTAATTATAATATTATAGTAGACCATATTAATAACAAAAAGAAAATAATATTATTATATCAATAGACCCAGAATAATGCTTTTGACAAAAAAAAGTCTGTTGCAACACTAGGAAGAATAGGAATAAACGAATCTTTCTTTAATGTAATTAATATAATATATCTAAAATAAAGAGCCAGGATTATATGTAATGGAAATAAACTAGAGGCTTTTCTATTAAGATTAGTAATAAAGTGAGGATGCCCATCATCATCACTATTTGTTGTAATGTTAGAAATAAATAACAACAAGACAAGAAAAAGAAATGGAGGGAACAATCACAAACAAAGAGTGAACAAAATTATCACAGTGATGGTGTACTCAGAGAACCCTAGTGAATCAACTAAAATTAATTGAAATGAATAATAACGAGTTGGATGGTATACAATTAGCTTACATAAATAATCGCATTTCTTCACATTACCAACAAAATCCAGGAAAAGTTAGAAAGAAAAAATCCTATTAAAAATAATTGCAGAATACATAAAATACTTGGGAGTTTACCTTCCAAGACAAAGAAAAACATTAATACAATTATAAAACAATATTTTTGGAAATAAATACAAACTAAGTAACTAGAAAAATATTAATTGTTCATGGATAGGCTGAGCCAATATACTAAAAAAAATTACACTGCCTGAGTTAATTTAGTTATTCAGTGTCATATTTCAAACCACAAAAGAATTATTTTATGAAGCTAAAAAAGTAATAACAAAATTTATTTGAGGAACCAAAGGAAAATAATGAAAATAAAAATGTGGAAATAAAGGCAACCTCACAGTAGCCAATTTCAAACTAAAGTGCAAATCAGTAGTATCATAATCAAAATTCTTTGTTCATGGTTAAAAAAAGAGAGAGATTGATAACAAATAAGATACAGCTTGGTGACACATTAGGTATACAACATACTGAAGCTAATGTATCTAGTAGCCTAGTTCCTGGAGAAAGGATTCACTATTGGGCAAAAAAAAAAACATGCTAGGAAAACTGCACAGCAGCTTGGTACAAACTAAGTATAAACCAATATCTCATGACCTATATTAAAATAAGCTGTAAATGGATACAAGAGGAATTAGGAGGGGATGGGAAAGGAAAAAAGTAAAACAAGAAATGATAGAGGGAAATGCACAATTATCAATCATAAACCTGAGCATGAATGGGATGAACTCTGCCACAAAATGGAGCACTGTAGCATGATGGACAAGAAAGCAGAATTTAACAGTATTTGTTTAGAAGAAATACACTTGAAATTTAAAGTTTCACTCAGAGTTAAAATTGTGGGTGCAACACAATTTATTATGCTTCATAGGCAATAAAAAAAGCAGGGCTAGCAATCATGATTTCTGACAGGCAACAGTAAAAATAGACATGGTTAAAGGAGATAAATAGAAATTACATATTGCTTAAAGGCATCATAGCCAAATAATACCATACCTTAATATATACATTCAATGGTATATCATCTAAGTACTCAAGGAAGAGTATGCAAACATGGAGAAGGGGGGAGCATGAGATGAACCACATTTTTATCTCAGGTGCATAAAGGAAAGTTGAACACAGTCACACATAGAGAGTGAAGTGAGAAGAACCATAATACAGACTACCCTGGCTTTCACTGCCTGAAGGTGAGGTGGGTTATATTTCTCATCCCTCCCCTAGGATTGTCTGATATGCTTAGGGGATATTGAGGGATGTCTAGGCTCTCTACCAATGGCTCCAACCTCCATTGACTGTGTTTCCTCCAATTGCAGGGGGTGGTCCTCTGTACTCCATTTTCATTTAACCATTAACAGTCAGATTAGCATACATTTTTGGAAATGTTATTGTATAGATTTATTTTGTTTGACTATGCTTGTTAGAAAATTCTGTTTTTTTTTCCTCTTTTTTTCCTCTTGGTTTTCAGTTGGGAGGTAAGGTTGGGGGATGAAGGAGTTTAGAAACATTGAAGCTCAAAAGAGAGAGAGGGGCATTGTAGCACATTTAAAAATATGTAGAAAACATAAGAAAATTCAAAAGTAAGTACAGAGAAGCAGGACAGTTTTGAAATAAGTTTAATTTTTTTAAAGAAGTAAGCACTATGAAATAGATTCATGGTTTCATATAGTATACATTTGTGTGTGTGTGTGTGCGTGTGTGTGTGTTCCAGATGGTCTCCTTACTCTGAGAAAGTTGTCTGTACTCACTGCCTCCATTTACCTTCCTTTTACTCAATTCTTAACCCTCTGCAATTTAGTTTCTGATATAATCATCCAATTCAAATTGCTCTCTCCAAAGTCACCAATGATATCTTAATTTTAAAATTCAATAGCTTTTTTCTCAGTTCTAATCCTTCATTACCTCTGCAACCTTTGACATCGCTGATTACCCTTTTACTAGACATGCATTTCCCTTTAGTTTTTTTTGATGCTTTTTTTTTTTTTTAGGCAATTAGGGTTAACTGACTTGTCCAGGGTCACACAACTGGTGTCAAGTGTTTGATCTGAAGCCAGATTTGAACTCAGGTCTTCCTGACTTCAGGGCCAGTGCTGTATCCACTGTGCCACCTAGTTGCCCCTTTGGTGCTTTTTTTTCCCCTGGTTCTTGTTTTACCCATCTGATTTTTCCTTCTCAATCTCCTTTGCTGGATTTTCTTCCAAGTCACTCTCATAAACTCTGGGTATCCCCCAAAGCAGAGAACTGAGCTCTCTTCTGTTCCTCCACTATACTATTTCACTTGAACTCATCAGATCACATGAGTCCAAAGATCATCTCCAAAACGATGATTCTCATATATATATATTTATATGTGTATATATATATGTATACACACACATAGACACACACACATATGTATATGTATAGCCCTAAATATTTTCCTGAACTGCAGTCTTACATCACCTACCCAACTGCCTTTTGGACAATTCAAAGTGGACCTTCTATAGGCAGGCATCTCATATTCATCTCCAAAATATAACTCAATATCTTTTACCCAAATATTCTCTTTTTCCAAACTTCCCTATTACTAAAGGCACCACCACCCTCCCACTTAGCCAGGATAGGCTTCACCCTCTACTTTACTTTTACATCCACCCCACATATTCAATCTATTGCTAAGTTCTATGATTTCTACCATCATAACATCTCCCTTGTATGTCCCCTTCTCTTTACTCACATAAGCAGATACCACATTGATGCAGGTTCTCATCACCTCATACCTTGTCTATTGCAATACCTGATAGTTGGTTTCTTTGACTCAAGTCTCTTAACCAGTCAATCCATCCTCCTCTCCATTGGTGTCAAACTCAAACAGAAATGGGGGTCATTACATTGCTATACATAAGGATCCCTGAGGGCTACATATTAGAAAACCATATATGTTTATATTTTTCTTCCTATCAATTTATTTATTTTGTTAAATATTTCTCAATTACATTTTAATCTGGTTAGGGCCACACCTAGAAGCATTGGGAGCCCTGCATACAGCCCAAAATCCCATGTTTGACACCTCTGCTCTATTTGACTGCCGAAGAGGTTTTCCCTAAGCTCATGCCTTCACTCAGTATACTCCAGTAGCTCCCTATTACATCCAAGATCAAATATAAAATCTTCTATTTGGCATCTAAAGCCTTTCACAACTTGGCCCTTTCTTACCTTTCCAGTTTTTTTACATTTTACTCTTCTCAACATACTCTATAATCCAGCAACACTGGCTTTCTTATTATTCTACCACAGGATATGCCATCTCCTGACTTTGTGGCTTTTTCTTGATTATCCCACACACCTGAAATGCCATCCTTCCTCACTTCCATCTCCTGGTTTCCAAATACCATGTTCCATAGGAGATCTTTCCCACTGATTTATTGCCCCTGTACCCTTGTCTTCCCTCCAGGACTGCATCCCATTGATTCTCTGCATCTTGCATGTACAGTTGTATTTGCATCCTGTCTCCCCCATAGTAATGTAAGCTTCTAGAGGATGGGGACTATATTTTTGCATTTATTTGTATTCCTTGCACTTATTATAATTCTTGGTATATAGTAAGGGTGCTTATGCATGTATTGATAGACTTCAGTACCTACCTGTACTAATGAAGTCTAGCAAAAAATAAAACAAACAAAAACCAAAGAAACTCAATCCCTAGAGTTCACCTAGTTCAATTTAGAATGCAATCATATGTTTCCTAAGCCAGACAGAGCACAGCACATATGTACATAAGTGGGCTTGACAAAGTTTTTCCCTTAATACCACTCATACGATGAGGTGAACATGTTCATTTTAGCTACTTGTGAGGTTCATGAAGCCAGGGACTATGGTTTTCTAAACTTTTTATTTCTCCGAGTACCTAACACAGTGCTCTGTGCATAGTAGGTACTTAAATGTTTCTTAGAGCACTCCATTTTATGGTGATCAGCAGCCCTATTGATAAGTGTGACATCAAGTCCAGCTAGCATTATCATTCCAGATGAGAAAATAGATGCATCAGAGAGAAGTGACATACCCAAAGTCTCAGAGCAAAGGAGAGAAGTCAGGTTTTAAACCCTGGCCTTATGGTTCCCAGTCTAAAGCTTTCTCCACTCCAGCTGACCACCCTTGGTTGTACCTCACGTAGGTTAGCCCTTGAGGTGGTTCTCCCCAGGGTTTGGCCCTCCAGCTAGAGATACAGTCTAGCAGGACACTCTGTACCACACAGGTCTTCCTTTGTTCCCTTCCCTCCCCCTCTCTTTTGCTCCCCTCTCCCCTAACACCCTCCCTGACCTCAACCTGTTCAGATCCTTACAGGCAGTAATATTCATATCCCCAGAATCAGTAGCTTTTCCTGCCAGAGAGAGCTTTTGCCAGTTGGGTTTCTTGCTCATATTCTTAGATTTGCTGCTCTGATTTCTAACTTGCAGCAGGTCTTTCCACCTGGCTGACCTACATTATTCACCTACACTGCCCCTGTGTCCCTGTGGTCTCAGAGCAGCCCATCAATTACGGAGCCTGAAAGAGCTTTCCTGACAATACAACTCACCAAACTGTTAGCGGCCAGTGTGAAGCATGGTACATAGAATGCCAGAGCTGGAAGGGGTCCTTGAAATCATAGAACGCAGAATGTCAGAGCAGAAATGGGCCTTAGAACCATAGAACATAGAATGTCAAATCTGGAAGAAGCTTTAGAATTATAAAATAAAAGACTGTTTGGACAAAAAGGGATTTTACACCCATAGAGGAAGTATGGTACATTGGGATGAAAGGTGGATACAGAATCAGGAGATTTAGGTTTAAGTCTCACCTCTGATATTTACCAGTTGTGCAACTGTGGTCAGGTCAGTTAACCTCTCCAATCTTAGGGGTCCTCATCTGCAAAACAAGTATTATGCTTGACATAGCATGCAGTATTGTGGGAAGAGTACTTTAACAGCCTTAAATACGAGTTAATGTTGTCATAGACTGTAAGAACTTTAAAGAAAACAGAGATCATCAAATATCGCCTTTATATGAGGAACCTCAGGCTCAGAAAGGGGGTATTGACTTACCCAAGGTGACGCAGCCAGCACTGCACACATAAGACAAAAAAAGTGGGTCTCCTGACACCACCCTGTGCTTTTTCTACTATCTAACTCTTAGGACCTTCAATCTGCTTGTTTCTCTTCACCCTTCAACATGGATAGAATTCTGAGCAAGAATAGATTCCGTATCCTAAAAACAAAACAAAAACAAACAAGCAAACATCAAGGCCACACAACTTTCTACTATTTTATCTCTTCGTGAAGATCCTGTACCTTAGAAGAAAGCTCTTCTAAGAGAAGACCCCCTCTATGGAGCCAGATCATAGGAACCTAGGACTGAGAATTGAGAGCTATAAGGGACCTAAAGACTACTTTCTCAAACCAGCACTTTAACTACTTCCTGCCTTCACATCCCAGTGAAGACAGCTCAGGACCAAGGACCCAAGAGCCTTAAGAATTGTAGGACCCTCAAAACCACAGGCCAAACTCCACAACCAGAAAAGTGGAGGTTAATCATTTTAGAAAAAGATCCTGCCATCCCTGGTACAAGCAACACCAAGAGTAGACTGATATCCAAGGAGAGGAAGTCTGGTCTGAGAGCCCAGGAACAGTAACACCTCCAGGATCACTAGACCAGATTGTAACCCCAACCCCTGCCATCATCACCTGGGAGAGCAGCCCTTGTGGAGGTGTAACCATTGCCTCTCCAGGTGCCTCCTCAGTAGCCACAGCCACCAAAGTCCCAGAAAAGAAAGTTCTCATGCCACATCCTTGGCCATGGTCCAAATGGTACAACATCCAAAATGGACATAGTTTGATAAATGGAAATGACATTAAGAAGACATATAACTACCTATTCTGCCACTGCACCCTAAAGTTCACTGGTCATTGCTATCTGACTTGACACTTCCTATAGTTATTGTCTTCCCTTAAAATAGAAAGAGCTCCTTGAGAATAGAGTCTGTATTGTTTTTCTAATAATCAATCAATCAATCAATAAGCATTTACTAAGGACCTACCATGTGCCAGGCACTGTGTTAGATGGTAGAGATACAAATACAATGAATAAAACCATCCCCACTTAAAAGGAGCTGAAATTATGACATTTTCCACTTAACATTTTCATGACAACACAATGCTTTATACAGAGTAAGCACTTAATGCTTTTTTCATTCATTCATTCATTCCCAAGTAAACCAATTCTGAAAGTATAAATGCTGAAATTTGAATTCTGGACATTTCTTATTAGCTATAGGGACTAATAATAAAAAATTCTGATGCCGATAATGCTTTAAGGTTCACCAGCTATTTTCCTCAAAACAACCTGTGTCAGTTCCTCATAATAGCCTCTGTCATATTTAATCTTATTTGTTTCAGACATCAAATATTTGGAGTTGACTCACTTTAAAATCCCCAAAGCATTTATTAGGGACAAAACAAAAAGGGTTTTGTATATGCATTACCCTTTCTGGGCTATTTCCCCCAACTTATATTCACAAGTTGGGTCATAGAGGGTGGCTACTACTCTATTTCAAAGGGTACCTGCTATGGGAGCTCCTAAAATTGTAGCTCATAAGGTCCCACAGATGTGCTTCCTATTAATAATCAGCCAGCAGTCAGAATTAGCTCAAAACAATGGTATGTACTAAAATGGCACAGTAAGAACAATAGCTACTACATTCTTCCCATCAACCTGAGGTACCCTCTCTCACAAATACACATAGCATCTGTAGGAAGAGTAAGCACAGACTTAGTATACAATGATAGAGAAGCATACATGTGGGCAATACTTTCCACAGTCAGCTCCCATCTTTGCTGCCAGGGACCATAACCCTTGAAATTGCTTCCTCCCTTGAGTCCTTGCCTCTCTGTGTCTATCTTACCGGAGAGAATTTGTCTTTGCTCCCTACTTGAACTTACTTGAATTAAATCCCAAATCCAGTTCTCTGACTCCAAATTTAATGCTGTATCATACCATCACACTATCTGAAGAACTGAATTCTAGAGATTCTACCGCTTATTTTCTATATTCTTTAAGCTTCATTTTCATTATCTGTAAAGTTGGAGAGAATAATCCACGTCCTACTTCTCTCAAAGGTGATGCTTATGAAAATGTTTTATGAACTCTGAAATACTATACAAACTTTCTCTGAACACAGTAAATGCTTAATAAATGTTTGTTGGGTGAATATTTATATAAAATATATTATTATTACTTTACTACTTTTACACAGTTTTCCATGGAATATCTCTCCAATTGCTAGTGCTTTCTCTCTTTCCCTATTTTTAACCTTGTGTTTTTTCCCTTGGAGGTTATCTATGAATTCTTTTAATTGGCATTTCATTTTCTATGTTCAGAAGTTCTGGGAAGCTCTCTTCTTTATTTCCTGTATTATGATGTTATGGTTTTTTGTCTTGTTGTGTTCTTCTAGGAGACCTATGATATATAAATTGTTGGATTTTTTTTCTCGCCTCCTTTCCTAAGATTAGCATGTTTTTCTTGCAAGTGAACAGATTCTTGATTGTCCTTTACCTCTGTGTTTGGTATTTTGTGATGGTAAGTTGGGCCATCTTTTGTCTCAGTTCCTACCTAGCCCTTAGTCATTGTACAGGTATTGATTCAGACAAATTGAGACCTGGGAAAGACCTTCATTTAGAAAGGCCAAGGTTACCCACCACATCCCAGACTTTTGTTTTGCCACTGGCCTTTGATAACTCTGGAGGAGACAGTGGGGCTGATGACTTTGTGCAGCTTTTCCTCACTCAAATAGATTCCATTCAAAAGTCAAGACATTATCTTTGTGATGTTATTGGTCTTCTTTGAGAATGAACAACAACAACAACAACAACAAGGGCACAGGGGTAGCAGTCTAAAAGAGAAATAAAAAAGTAAGGCTGAGCTGTGGTAGAGAAAGAAGAAACTGAGGAGGGTCATTGGCCTCTACAGGCATCTCAGAGCAGAAGACATGTGCTGAAGCTATCAGTTGTACCCAACTTTTCAATGACAGAAATTTAAAAAAAAAACTCTGTTCTTCACTCAATTTCTCCTCCCAATGCCTATTCATTAAAAAGACACCATAACATATTCCAGTCATTCCTTTGTCCCAATCTGAAATTTTGTCTCAGTCAGAAAGAAGTCAGGGATTAGAGTTAAATATAAAATCATATTAGGGCATAGAGTAAAACCTTTTCCTAGATGTTAGTGATTTTCCCAACTAGGAAATCTGAGCTATTATAATTAAACTCTTTACTTTTCACTTAATATGAACTCCTTAAAGCAGCCAAGGAGAGGTCCATGTGGACCAGAAGGGCCATGACATTGACCCTAGGTTAAAAAAAGAGCTAATTGTTATAACATGGTTTAGCTAATTAAATACCTACAGATAAAAGAGGTAGGTAGCAAAGGACAATATTGGCCAACTATACCCTCTATGGTGAAACCCACCACCACCAGTACACAATAATCTAGTAGTAACAATTGACATAATGATTGAAAGGTATGTGTCACCATGAATGCTTTTAAAAGTGACTTATTAAGTAATTTAACATGACTAGATATAAGAAGAAATCACAAAAACAATAGCAGATTATCTCAAAAATACTAACTATGGCATGGCATCACAGTTAGAGTTGGAGGCAAATTCATAGGCCTTAGTTCCTATATTAAGAAAGAGAGAAGAGTAAAGAATTGAGCCTGCATTTAAAAAGTTTAGAAAAGACACAAAAACACTATAAACTCATAAGAAACATCAGAAGAGAAATAATCAAGAGCACAGCAGAGAATAATATAATTGATAATAATGAAGCAATTGAAATGATAAATTCAAGAGTTGTTTCTGAAAAGACTAAGACTTTGACAAGTAATTAGCTAATCCAAAGATAAGCAAGCCCCAGACCTACAATATTAGATGTGAGAAAGGACAGATATCACAAATGCAAAAGAAGTCAAGGAACTTATCAAACATTGCCTAGAATGGTAATCTAACTAGAATTACAAATCCAGAGGTAAAATGGATGTCAGAGGTTGTCTAGTCCAACACCTTCATCTAAAAGAATGAGGAAACTGAAGCCCAGGGAAGTTAATGAACTCCTTCAATGTTACACAAGTAGCAAGCAACAGAAGTGAGATTTAAATCCAGTTCATTTGAATCTAGAGACTGTTCTAGCTCTACATTAATAAATTTGAGTTTCAAACAATCAATAAACATTTATTAATTATCTACTAAGTTCAAGACATTGTGCTAAGTGCTGGAGATACAAAGATAAAAGTAGAACTTACTGCCCCCAAAGAGCTTACATAATTATAGAGGAGGGAGGACATGTACATGTATAGGGAAAGAAGAAAAAGAAGGAGAAGGAGAACAAGAAAGAGAAAAAGAAGAAGGAGGAGGACATGGAGGAGGGGTAAGAGGAGGAGATATGTAGGGAGGGAGGAAGGGAGAGAGAGAGAATATATAAAATACAAAGTGAATACAAGGTCAAAAAATAATTTGTGCAGAAGGAGGTGCTTTAACTGAGTCTTGAATGAAACTAAGGATACCAAGAAGAGGTAAGGAGAAATTGCATTCCAGTATGGGAGACAACAAGTACAGAGAAGATAAAAGATGTAGTAAGACCTAACCATCAAAATTAGACATGAAAAAGAACAAATACTATAAGGCAGGGGTAGGGAACCTGTGGCCTTGAGGCCACCTGGCCCTCTAGGTCCTCAAGTGCAGCCCTTTGACTGAATTCAAACTTCACAGAACAAATCCCCTTACTAAAAGAATTTGTTCTGTGAAGCTTGGACTCAGTCAAAAGGCTGCACCCAGGGACCTGGAAAGCCACATGTGGCTTTGCGGCTGCAAGTTCTCTGCTATAAGGGCTGAATAAAACGAGAAAATTATCATACATTACTTAAGATTAAGCAAGTGGACCACTATTACTAAATCACAAAATCAATAGAGGAGTATAATGTGTGAAAAAAATGAAAAATTGAGTAGGTTAAAGGTAATTAGGTTATAAAGATCATTAATGTTAAATACAGGAATTTATATTTTATCCTTCAGGCAATTGGGAGCCACTGTAATTTATTTAATACATAGTGACACAGTCAGACTTGCACTTTAGGAAAATCACTTTGGTACTTGTATGGAGGATGCATTGGGTTGGGACAAGGCTTGAGGCAAGGAGTACAAATAGAAAGTTATTGTAATAACTCTTGCAAGATTTGATTAGGGCATGAAATAAGGTGATGTCTGTGTCAGTAGTGAGAAGGGGACACAGACAAAAATCATTGTAGAGAGCAAGGAATGCTAAGATTTAACAATTGATTAGATATGTGGAGTGAGTGAGAACATGGAGCTGAAAATGACACAGAGATTTGAAGCATGCTGATTGGAAATATAATGGCGTTCTTGACAGTAAAAAAAGAAGTTTGGAGATAATTAATAACTTTAGTAAAACAACAGAATATAAGATAAAATATCCCCTCCCCCCCCAAAAATCTAAATTTCTACCACCAAGAATCCACCACCAAGAATCAGGTGAAATTGATAGAAAGAGAAATACCCTTTGCAATAATGAAAAAATGTGCCAGGTATTTGAGTATGAACCCATGAAGACATTAAAAGTGACCTATACAAAGACAACTTTATAATAATATTGACAGAATCAAGGAAGAAGTGAAAAAAAAATGGAGAGATACCCCTGGCTCATGGTTATGTC
This sequence comes from Vombatus ursinus, assembly GCF_900497805.2. Classification (NCBI taxonomy): domain Eukaryota; kingdom Metazoa; phylum Chordata; class Mammalia; order Diprotodontia; family Vombatidae; genus Vombatus; species Vombatus ursinus. The sequence goes on along the minus strand of NW_020947062.1, from coordinate 8,245,078 downwards.
AAAAAGTATAGTAAAAATGTTATACTTTCCAAATTAACTAATAGACTTAATGAAATATAAATTGAAATACTAACACTTTATTTCCTAGAATTATATTGTCATTTGGAAAAATAGAAAAACAAGGCTACCAAACAATATGAAAAAAAACCTGGCAAAAGTACATCACCAGCAGATCCCAAAATTCACTATAAAGCAATACTATATATATACATACATATACACATATATACATATACATACATACATATATATGTATGGGTGTGTGTATGTATGTGTATATATATATATATATAATATATATATATATAAACTATCCAGTAGTGATAACAAAAAAACATGATGTAATTTATCAATGAAATAGAAGATAAATTCCGGAAATAGAAACCCACTATATAAAATATGAGAAAGTTGGATGAACCCACACTTAAAACCACTGAGGAACAGAATCATTATTCAGTGAAAGAAAAGTGATCAGAAAAAAAGTATAACTGGTCCCCCCCAACATGGTTTTGGATCCAACAACTATGCCACTTGCCATAATAACTTCTACTTAGATTAGAAGGTAAACTTTTAAAATCATTAAGAAATTAAAGAAAAAGGAGCAATATGTTTATTTCTGCTATGGAAAGGAATGACCTACCTTTTCGGAAAATCAAATGTGGTCCTTGGAACCCTTGATATTTTCCAGGTTCAGTTGTTTTATAAATTATCCAAACCATGGCCCAGTTATTTATTATTTTTACTTAAATAATCATTAAAGATAATGTTCTTTAGTATTTTTCTCTACTCTGTCTCTCCCAATTTTAAGCATAAGACCCACACAAATATATGTAAGACTTCTCTCTCTATTTTTGCAAACAATTTACAATTAATTATTCTTAGAAGATTTAATAAAATTCATTTGTAAATACATCTGGTTCTGTTTCCCCCCATTTTGGAGTTAATTTATAGCCTTTTAAATATATTTTGAAGAGATTATCTTTATTTTTATATTCATCCATTTTATTTAAATTATCAGTTTTGTTGTCATATTCTTGGATGACATAGTTTCAAATAATTTGTATTATTTGTTTCACATTTATTGTAAATTTCCTTTCTCATTTTAAATGTTGTCAATTTGGTTTTCCTCTTTCTTTAAGAAACTCTCATTAAATAATGGTATATCTTGGGGCACTAAAGCACTGTTGGTATAGTTGTGAACTGATTCAATCATTCTGGAGAGCAAATTTGGAACTATGACCAAAGGCCAATCACACTGTGTATACCCTCTGATTCAGCAATACCATTGCTAGGTCTATATCCCAAAGAGATTAAAAAAAAGGTTGCAGGGAAGGACCTACTTGTACAAAAACATTTATAGCAGCTTTTTTTTACTGTGGCAAAGAAAAATCAAGGGAATGTCTATCAATTGGGGAGTGGCTGACCAAATTGTGGTAGGTGATTGTGATGGAATATTATTGTGCTATAAGAAATGATGAGCAGTATGATCTCAGAGAAACCTGGAAAGACTTACATGAACATTGATGTGAAGGAAAGTGATTGGAACCAGGAGAACATTGTACACAGTAATAGTAATATTGTATGATGAAGAACTGTGAATAACTTAGCTATTCTAAGCAATATGATAATCCAAGACAATTCCAAAGGATTTATGATGGAACATGCTATCCACCTCCAGAGAAAGAACTGATATTGTCTGATTACAGATTGAAGCATGTTATTTTCTTTCTTCCTTTCTTTCCTTTCCTTTCCTTTTCTTTTTTCTTTCTTTCTTTCTTTCTTCCTTTCTTTTTTTCTTTCTTTTCCTTCCTTCTTTCCTTCCTTCCTTCCTTCCTTCCTTCCTTCCTTCCTTCCTTGAGTCTTCTTGAACAAAATGACTAATATGGAAATGTTTTACATGACTGCACATGTATATCCTATATCAGATTGCTTACCGTCTCAGGGAGGAGGGAGTAGAGGGAGATAGGAATAGAATTTGGAACTCAAAACTTAAAAAAGGCCAGCTCAGTATCTCCAATACCATACTTAAATATAATAATGTTTTTAAAATAGCATAAACATGTGAGTGATTATTCCTCATAAGGTTAGAGATCTGGAGCTGGTAGGGACTTTGAAGGTCATTGGCTCTGGAAGCCCTATGGTTTGCTCAAAGTCCCATAGCTAATTAGCAGCAGAGGCCCTGTGACTCCAGACTTAGCACCCTTTCCACTTCCCCACAGAAGCACAGTTCTTCAAAAGCACAGAGTCTTCTCCTCTCAGATTTGACTTCTGATGGTTTATTGGGGTCTGGCGGTGATTCTTGAAGTTGGTATACTCATGCACAAATCCAAACAGGCATCACCAAGAAAGAAAAGTGGAGAGTAAGGTTAGTGATGGACTGTCCACTGGGTTACCTTAGGGCAGAGAAGCTCATCACCGGAGAGAGGGGCACTGGTTGATTAATTCCTTTGATCACAGCAAATCATGAAAGCATCTCCTAAGACATTACTATGTGTCAAAGGACAGAGGGTCCTCGTTGGAGAAATCTTGGATTTTTGAAGTAATAACAACCGTAACAACAACTCCCATTTCTATGCTGTTTTAAGATTTCTAAGTGCTTTTCTGCCAACACCATCTCTGAGGCAGGGAATTTAAGTACCATTATTTTCATTTACAAATAAGGCATTTCATTTGACCATAAATGGGAAAGTCAGACTTGAACTATGGTCTTCTGATTCCAAAATCCAGTGTTAGATCCAAAACCCACCACAACCCCATACTGACATACTTACTGCTCTTTGAGGGATATTCTGAATGTGTGTGGGCAGATGACACTTCTTCACTTTTTTTCAGATGACAGTCCTTCATCCTGATGGCTGCCAGAGCAGAACCAATCACAGGAGCCTGGAGCTCCTATATCTCTGTTTGTTTTTTTTTTTTAATAGTACTTCAGGTATTCACTTTTGTTGCTGTTGTTGTTGTTCAATCCTTTTAGTTGGGTCTGACTCTTCATAAGTCATTGAGGGTTTTCTTGACAAATATACTGGAGTGGTTTGCCATTTCTTTCTCCAGTTCATTTTATAGATGAGGAAACTGAGGCAAATAGAGTTAAGTGACTTGCCCAAGGTCACACAGCCAGTAAGTTATGTGAGGTCAGATTTGAACTCAGGATGTTGAGTCTTCTTGACTCCAACCTTAGCATTCTATCCACCAGGCCACCTCTCTGCTCCAAGCATTCACTGACCTACCCATGATATGCTGGGCCTTGTGACCTACAAGGTAGAAGACTCAAGGCAACAAGCATTTATCAAGCACTTTCTATGTGCCAGGCTTTGTGCTAAGTAATCTAGATACAAATATAAGCAAAAAGAAAGATAGTCTCTGTCCTTAAGAAGCATACATTCTAATGGGGGCAGGCAATACACTAAGAGAGATGAAAAAATGGGTGTGGGGGAGAAGAGAGGGAAAGGCAACCTTTTGGAGGTCTTGGTGGCAGAGTTCAGAAAGTCAGAAGCAGAGTTGATAGGGAAATGAAGAAAGGTTGGCTTGGGACCCTAAAGTGGAAACTCTGGGAGATATTTGCCCATGGAAGTAGGGGTCCAGCATGGTGGAAGTATATTCCAGGATGAGAGGGCCCCAAGTATTAAGGAAGTTCCACAGAGAAGTTCTTGCCTTCAAGTATTGGGGGATTCAGTGGCATACAGTGGTAAGATGATACGTCGGGAATCAGAGGATCTGGGTTCAAATCAAGCCTCTGGTGCTCACTACATGTGAGGTATCACTTCAGGCAAATCACAGCCTCCTTGGGCCTCACTTACTTATTTGTAAAATGAGGGAATTGGATTCGTTAGACTCTGAGATCCCTTTTAGTTCAAAATCTATAGTGCTATCACTAGTCATATTTGTCTAGGAAAGAATCGTAAGCCCTACAAAGCACTTACAAAGACCAGAACTAGGAGTTCTATAAAACTAAATAGGATGTCTCATGTCTTTGTTTTGTTCCATGGGACACTTCTGGTAACAATCCAGGAATCAGGGAAGACATAACACCTCATTTATTTTGCCTGCTAGTTCAGTGAAAATTAGTGTAGGAAACAGGGAGATGAAGTCAAGATCAGTGTGATGACCTTATAATAAAAATAGCTAGCATTTATATACCACTTAAGGTTTGTGAACCTATTGAGTAGCAGAGGCCCTGTGACTCCAGACTTAGCACCCTTTCCCCTTCCCCACAGAAGCACAGTTCTTCAAAAGCACAGAGTCTTCTCCTTTCAGATTTGACTTCTGATGGTTTATGGGGGTCTGGCGGTGATTCTTGAAGTTGGTATACTCATGCACAAATCCAAAAAGGCATTACCAATAAAGAAAAGTGGAGAGTAAGGTTAGTGCTGCCCACTGGGCTACCTTAGGGCATATCTATCTATTATATAACTTAATCATCACAGCAACCCTGTGAGGTAGATACTATTATTATTCTCATTTGACAGATGAGGAAATTGAGGCTAAGAGAAGTTGATTTGCCCAAGGTCACGCAGCTAGTTAATGTCTGAGACTGAATTTGAGCCCAAGTCTTCATGACTTTAAGTACATCACCTATCCTCACTATATCTTCTAGATTCCTTATGACCAGGTTTATAATCATTGAGTCCTTTGGTGCCAAAGACCTCTGGCATCTTATAGCTTAGACCAATGCTTAAAACTTCCCTGGGGACACACACAGTCTAGGAAAATACAAGCATAAATACCCAGGCAGCACTACCTAAGTACCTAGACTTCCAATAGTTGAAATACTGTACTATTAAAAAGGTCTCATCTGGCTCTCTTGCCCTCTCTCTTTTCAGCACAATTAGTTCTGTACTCAGAGTGAAAAGGGCCGGTTTAGGAAACAGTATGCCAGAAGCCTGGGCTCTCTCTGATTTTATAAGCTGTCATCAGATGACGTCAAAGTAGTAGAGAGGTTGATGCCCTTGTTAGAACCATAGGCTGCAGCTGCAGTCTATCTATTCCCACAACTCAACTCTCTTGCCTCCCTGTTCAGAGGGTCATGATGTACAGAGACCTTGGAAGGGAAACCCATGTGACTGACCCCTGCTTGCCATGTTGGAGAGTTCTGCTTATAGAGATGCATTTACAAGTAGATAGGGGTCTTCTCCAGATATCTGCTTCTTTGAATTTATCAAGCTATTGATATGTTTTCTGTAAGTCCATGCCAATTCCTGGTATACAGTGGCATTTTATTTTCTATCCTAGCAATCGTTTTATTTCTTTAAGCAAGCAATACATGTGGAGCCAAGTGGAGCATGGCCTGCCTTTACATTTAATCTTTCCCAGACTTAAGCCAAATCTGTCTCCCCTGCTTAGAGGTAGCTTAGAGGTAGAACATAAAAGTTCCCAGCTGCCCACTTACTGTTTGACATCTTAAAACCCCCAGAGGGCTTGTTTGCCAAAGGCAGCTCAGTGGGTTTGAACAGCTTCACTCTTTTCTTTTGTTTTTCTTCTTTTTAAAAAGACATTTTAATTCTTCCCAAAGGAAAAAAAAAATACTAACTCAGAATGTCTGTCTGAATCACTTTCCTTTTTGGCAAAGGGATGTGCGAGCTCTGTAATTTTATAATGTCACCTTTAAGTAATACAAGACAGTGATCGTGAAATCAAAGGCATTACTCAATCCCTGGCTAGGGCATCCTTCAGCACCAATGTGCCCCCAAAGTGTCTGCACTCAACGTAATCTAGGCAAAGAGGAATTTCATTAAACAACTGTGTATCAACTCTGCTAATTTCCTGTTATGTTGCAAAGATATTTCTCTTAAAAGGGGATATACTCAGTATGTCCAGACAACTGGATTACTGATTGTACCTGAGATGGGCCAACCTGGAGGTGGCAAATTGGTTGAATGGGATTCCAGAATAATGATGACTGGATCTCAGGAGACTTGGATTCTACTCTTAATGCTGCCATTAACTCAATCTGTGCCTTTTGGCAAATCAATCCAATAGGCACTTAATGAATGCCTACTAATTGACTAGTAAACTAATAAACTTACTAATTGATTAGTAAATACTTATTAAGTGCATACTATGTGACAGGCACCAAGTTAAGCTCAGGAGATACAAATATGAAAAAGAAAGATAGTCCCTGACCTCAAGAAGCTTACAGTCTAACGGGGAAAGATAAAACACAAAAAGAAGGTGAAAAGTGGAGGAGAGGGGAAGAAAGTACCTAGACTGGGGTCATGAGGGAGAAGTCCAAAAGACAGGTGGGGAGTAGAAATTAGTGATTCATTGAGTATCCAGGGCTCCACAATTGATCCCTAAGATGCTGATACAGTGAGATCAAGAAACTTCTGTCCCGCCAGCAGGCCCCGAGAGAAAATACACTCATTCTGTTGCCATTTTCAGGGCTTCCTGTGGTCCTCAAGATTCCATCTAAAGCTTCGCACAGAGTGGCAGTACAGTTTAATGGAAAACATTTTCTATTTAAATCCTGTGTTCTGGGTTCAAACTCTTTTGCCATTGGTCTAACCAAATGTTCTGCCTCCTACACACACTGGCTTTTTGATTCTGGGCAAATCTTAACTTTCTGGTGCTCTGTGTAGGCAGCGTTATGACTTTAAGTTGCAGAAAAGGTGCTGACTTGAATTGGTAGGAGTTTCTGGGACAGCTAGGTGGCGCAGTGAATAGAGCACCGGCCCTGGAGTCAGGAGGACCTGAGTTCAAATCCAAATCCAGCGTTGGACACATAACACTAGCTGTGTGACTCTGGGCAATTCACTAAACCTCAGTTGCCTCAACAACAAAAAAAAAAGTTTCCTAACCTGTTTGTCCTATATATCAATGATATTACTACTGCTCTAGTCCCTATCCCATCTCAACCTAAGGAAAAGTACTTCACTCAGGGCTGAACCAGTACTTTCATCCGTAAAATGGGAATAAACATACTTATCATTCCCACTCTTTCTTTGATCTTCTGCCCTTCCCTATTTATAGTCTCTGCTGCCTATAAACATTCCGAGGTCTTTCAAATCATAAAACAAACAAATAAAACTTTAATTGGGTCCTATCATCCCTTCAAGCTTATCATCCTATCTCCTGTTTTCCTTTCACAGTTAAACTCTTAGAAAAAGAGTATAGCTGTCTGTACTGGTTGCCTCTACTTTCTCTTTTCCTACTCACTCCTCAAACCTTGGCAATCTGGCTTCTGATCTTACTGAAATCGTTGACCTTGGAAGTAATATTACCAGACAGTGTCTTAGGGAGTTTGTTATAGCAGCAGAAGACTATACCTTAGGATGGATTGGACAGGACAGAAATTGGGGTCAAGGAGGACAATTTAGAGGCTACGATAAAAGTCCAAGCAAAAAATGATGAGGACCTCAACTCAAGTAATGGTTCTATGGGTGGAGAGAGGGGATATATATATATAAGAGATGATGTAGAGATAGAATTGACGAAACTTGGCAAATTTGGTTATGAGGAGGGGTAAGAGAGAAAGAAGAGTCAAGGATAACTTTAAGGTTGCAAACTTGCTTGATTGGAAAGATGATAGTGCCCTCAATAGAAATAAGGATTTTTGGAAGAGCTCAAAAAGGTTGTTGTTGCTTGGGGGGAAGGCTTGGGAGGGGAGATGATATTTGAACATACAGAATAAATTACACTATCTCTGTGCCTTTATTTCCTTATTTGCAAAGTAGGGATGATAATGCTTGTAATACCTACTTTATGTGGTTGTTGTGATTTAAGAGCTTTGTTTCAGTCAAAAGATCTACATCTTAGGGGACAGCTATATGGCACAGTGGATAAAGCTCCAGCCTTGGAGTCAGGAGGACCTGAGTTCAAATCTGGCCTCAGACACTTGACACTTACTAGCTATGTGACCCTGGGCAAGTCACTTAACCCCAATTGCCTCACCAAAAAAAAAAAAAAAAAAAGATCTACATCTTCAGGGACAAGTATATGTAGAAATGGGAAATGGGTCATTCTTTGGGAGACCAAATACTTGAGTACCAGGGCAGGACTTCTTAGCCCAAAAGAAAGACGAATCATTCATAGGCATCTTAAATCTAGTCAGGGCTTAAAGCCAGTGGAGAAAAAACAGCCAGAAACAGCTTCTCACCTTGAGATAGGGCCAAGGATGGATGCTGTGGATTTCAGGGAAGGTCCTCACAGGATGCAAGCTATATTGCTTATAGGGGCTATAAATAGTGGGATTTGCAAATTTTGGATGTAGGAGGGAGAGGAAGGAGGTTTGGAGCCTGAGGCCCTGCAGTAGATGATGGCCCATATAGGGAGAAGTATCTCTAGGGAGCTCTGGGACTGATATGGGGGCTGTTCAGTGACCACTCCTCTGGTTTTCCATTCCTTATCCTCCTGATTTCTTCCTTTCAGATAAATAGTCTTGCTGACAACCTGATTTACTGGCAAACAAACAAGAGCAAGGCGTAGCTCCTAACTTTGCTGCTTTTGAGACCTTGTTGGGCAGAGAATGGCCATTTCTACAAATTGAGAGGCTAGATAAGAAATCACTTTTTTTTTTTTGGAATACTAAATGGTGATGTCAATATTTTACATTTCTGAAAATGATTTTTCCTTCCTTCCTTCCAGTTGTGATAGCAACTAGCACTCTACTAGTGGGGAAGAAAGCTAGCCTCTCTGGATATAGATATCTAGAGCAAAGCCCTAGTCACCACATGCTATTTCTAGCTCTACCCAAAATGGACAAGGTCCTTGGCCAAGGTCATGCACTGAGACAGTGAAAGAATTGGAAGAACACAGATCTCTTGTTTCCTATTATAGTGTTATCATTGGACTTAAGTATCCCTGAATAAGGACCAGTCAGAGATACTTCTGAGGAACTGAAAATGGTTCTTTTCAGAGATTGTTTTATTCTAAGTTTCCCTACCTCCATGTCTTGGCCAATAAAATGACCTTACATGCAAGGTTCCTTGTGAAATGAAACAGGGACTTACCTCCTGGCAGATCATGTCTTACAGCTGTGGCTCTTTCCCTTTTCCCCCAGTGTTAATTTCCTCAGGGCTGGAATACAGATGTTGGACATCCCTGCGAAAACCCCTCACACCATGTAGTTAGCTAGAATAGCTGCCAAACCTGGGGATGGGGGGGGGAGTAAGGAGGGCGGGAGGGAGAGAGAGAGAGAGAGAGAGAGCGAGAGAGAGAGAGAAAGGAAGAAGGGAGGGAGTGAAGGAGATACAGACAGATAGAGACACAAATACAGACAGAGAAAAACAGAAAACAGAGATAGGGAGGAAGGGAGACACATATACACACACACACACGGGCAATGGTAACAACTTAGGTCGCTTCAGCTAGTATATTTTCCCATCAGCTCTAGTCCTTGACTAAAAGCAAACAGCCTAGCTGAGGGAATTCTTATAACATTCAACCCAGGGAATTCTCACAAGTAAGAAACACTCAAATTCCACGTGGTGTACTTCTCTGTCTTCAGTGTTTGAAAATTCTTTCCTTTTATTAACCTGTTATAAGAGTCTATGTTACTTCTTGCTCATTTATTCATTGTCACGAGTATTTTTGGCCCATTGCTGGAAATGCAGAGACTCTTAGGTAAATATTCTGCACATGAGTGTCTGTTTGGACAATGGCAAGCCAAGAAAAGAGTTGGATCAGTGATTTTATTATTGTAAAAAACTCCCAGGTCAGCACCTTCTCTGCAACTTAGGTGGTTGCCTAGGGCTCTGACTTTTCCAGGGTCACTCAAACAGTATGTTTCAGTGGTAAGACTTGAGCCCAGGTCTTCCTGGCTCTGAGCCAGTCCTCTAGACACTCTGTCATAGTTACTTCTCTGCATAACAATAAGGAATAATAATAATATAGATAACAGAAAATAAATTAATGATTATCTATATGCATATCTACTTTATGATCTCAGAACCATTTTTACCTGTTTACCTGAACTGTATGTATATATACATATATGTGCATATACATATATATGTATATATGTATTTATGTGAAAAATGAGAAGAGAAGAACAAGGAGAAAGAAAAAGAGAGAATGAAAGAAAGAAAGAAAGAAAGAAAGAAAGAAAGAAAGAAAGAAAGAAAGAAAGAAAGAAAGAAAGAAAGAAAGAAAGGAAGAAAGAGAGAAAGAAAGAAAGATCTACTTTGATAGATCCATGATCTTTTAGATGTGAATGCTCTCTTCCCTGGCACAAATCATAATTCATCCACAGTTTATCATCTGGTGTGATTCTTGTCCATTTCCTTCCATAAATCTTCCACAGAGGATGTATATAATAACATTTTGGAAGCCTTCCTATGTTCTGGGGTCCATTTTTTTTTTTTTTTACTCTGTTGTAGCTAACAGTGTAACACCTGAATTGTCCTCCTGTCATTCTTTACTCTTGGTACATAACTAATAAAAATCCTTTTCTAGGACATTATTTTGATGTCTTTCATTCTACTTCTTTCAAGCAAGTCATCATTGGCAAAGAGCTGTGGTTACTAATGCCAGTCATGGAACTCTTCATTGCTGTTTAGCTCTTCTGTGATTCTTATACTTTGAATATTATGATTTCCCTGATGTTCATTCATCTAATATCACCTAGAGAATGTAAGAGTTGAAAAGATGGGGTTTTGTGTCAAGGAACAGACTGGAATATTAAAAGCTCTGCACAACATCCCAAAAGCATGGATGCATTCTTCCTTCTAGTAAATTTTGGCTCCAGATCATTGTCCATCTGAAGTAACTGTCTAAGATATGCGTATTTATGGACCAATAAACTCAAAGAGCTTTTATGGTTTGATAGAACTTGTCAGGGCTTGGCTTCTAATGGCATCCCCTTGAAGAATTCAGAGTCACCCCCACATCATGAGTAGTAATAACATTAAAAATGATGAGCAAGGGATGGTGTGGCACAGTGGATAAAATATTCATTTGTAGTCAAGAAGACATGGGCTTAAATCCCATCTCTGATACTACTCAACTATGAGATATGGGGCAAGTCACTTAACCACTCAGTGCCTCAGTTTCCTTCTCTATAAAATGGAGATCCATTTTATAAGGATCCACTTTAAAGAACTGTCATATGACTCAGATGGACTAACATATATAAACAGCTTTTCAAATCTCAATGGGCCATAAACATCAGCTATTATGCATTGAAATAATGGTAATCATAATGAAAATATCCGATAACACTTACATAGCAATTTCTGATTTACAGAGTTTTCAGAGAATCATCAATTTGCTTCTGGAAGACATCTCAAAAAGTCATCTAACTTGATCTTCCATTTTGCAAGTGAGAAAACTGAGGCCAAGACCTAAGTGATTTGCCTAAATTCACAGAGACAGTGAAAGACCCAGGATTCAAACCTAAGTCATCTGACTCCAAATCTTGTGCCTTTTCTGTATCTTATCTTGTTTGTTCCTCAAAATAACCCCAGGAGAAAAGCAATGTAAATTTTTTTTATCCTCATTTTACAGATTAAGGGAATAAGGTTAAGTGATTTATGGCTAATAAATGGTTGAAAATCCCAATTTTCTCACATTAAGTTCAATACTCTTTACACAACTGCAGGGAATTTGGCCTGACTCAGTCAGGTTGTTAGGGAGGGCAGTCACTGCTGAGAAATTGTAATGGACAAGACAAATGAGTCTCCCAGAGAGTCAGAGAGCATGGCTCTTAGGCTGTTCTTAAAGAAAGACACTCAGGGAAGAAGTCAACACTCTCAAACTAAATTATTATATTGTTATTGTTCAATTGTTTCAGTAGCATCAGATTCTTTGTGACCCCATTTGGGATAGTTTTCTGGCAAAGATACTGGAGTGGTTTGCCATTTCCTTCTCCAGTTCATTTTACATACGAGGAAACTGAGGCAAACAGGGTTAAGTAACTTGCCCAGGGTCACACAGTTAGTAAGTGTCAGAGGCTGGATTTGAACTCAGGTCTTCCTGACCCCGTGCTCTCTCCACTGCACCACCTTCACATAGAATAGCCTACCTGATTTGTCTGTCTGGATTATTGAACTCTGGCTTTCCTCTGAATTCTAAGAGAATGTGAGGTTCTTAGAATAATATGAACAGATGCAAAGTGGCCTAAACAGAACCAGACAAACAAAAATATGCACAGTGATTATGGTAATGAAAACTGAAAAACAACAACAACAACAAAACAACAAAACAAGCTTGGAACAATCAAAATTGAATGCAGCGACTATGGAATTAAAGATTGGCCTCAAATAAAAGATATGATAAGATGCCTTCCCCTCCAAATATGTATGTGTGTGAGCTGAAAAACAAAGTTATTAATAAAAATATATTTTAAAAGACTATAAACTCCATGAGGGCAGGAATTATTTTATTTTTGTTTTTGTGCTCACTTCACCTAACACAGTGTCTGGTACATACTAGGCACATAATATATATTTATTGAATTAAATTGAAATGAACTCTAAGACCCAAATGTCCTTCTAACCTTGTTTCCATCTCTGGATTCCAAGCCTCATGCTCCTTACATACTTTTTTAAAAAAATGTTCAGTGCTGTTCCTTTTTATGCCTCCCACTTCTCTATTAGAAGAAGATATTTATGAGCAAAGAAGAGATTTGGTGACTTACAGACACGTATACAGTCTATAATCCTCTTCCTTCTTATTCCTGAACCAAGTATTTAAGTATAGATAGGGATAAAGCTGGACCTTGATTTCATTGGCACAGGATACTCCCAGATTAAGAATTCCCTCTGCCAGTACAGGCTAACATCTCCTCTGAAATTAGTCTTCTAGAGTTGCCTAGAGCACAGGTGTCAAAGACATAGTCCACTGGCCATAAAACTCCCAGGTGGGGAGTTTAAAATGTAACTGGGAAATATTTAACAAAATGAATAAAAATACAATAGAACATAGATAACATTAATATGTGGTTTTCTAAGGCCAATGCATAGTCTATAGGGATCCTTATGCGTGATTTAGTGGCCTTGTTTATATTTGAGTTTGATACCACTGGTCTACAGTGAGGTTAAATGATTTGCCCAGGGTTACATTAGCCAGTGTATGGTAGAAGTGAGACTTGAACACAGGTCTTCCAGTTCTCTTTCTACTATGTCACTATAACTTTTGTGCCTCTCATTATCTCTCATGGATTTATTTACCATCTCTAGGCTAATGATGCTAAAATCTACCTATCCTGCCCCAACCTCTCTCCTGACCTCCAATTTCACATCTCATCTAGTAGACATTTTAAACTCAATTTATCCCCAACAGAACTCATTATCTTTTCCCCTGAACCTTCTCCCCTACCTCCTACCTTTCTTACTGTAGAGGGCAGTAGCATCTTTCCAGTCCCAGGTTCCCAACCTAAGTATCATCCTTAACTCCTCACTGTTTCTCAACTCCCCATATCCAGGCTGTTGCCAAGGCCTATTGATTTCACCTTTGCTATCTCTAGAACATTGCCCCTTCTCTCCTCTGACACTGCTACCATTTTAGTGCAGGCCCTTATCACTTCATGCCTGGACCATTGTAATAGCCTTCTGGAGGATCTGCCTGTCTTACGTCTCCCCCTACTCCAATGCATCCTTCATTCAGCCACCAAAATGGTTTTCCTAAAACATAGGTCTGATCATGTCACACCTCTACTCAATACACTTCAGTAGCTTCCTTTTACCTCTAGGATCAAATACAAAATTCTCTGTTTGGCATTCAAAGCTCTTCCTAAATTAGCCCCCTCCTACTTTTCCTATCTTCTTACAACTTTTTGTTGCTGCCCACTTGTTCAGTTGTATATGACTCTTTATGATCCCATTTGGGGTTTTCTTGGTAAAGATACAGGAGTGGTTTGCTATTTCCTTCTCCAGCTCATTCTACAAATGAGGAAATTGAGGCAAAAAGGGTTAAATGACTTGCCCAGGGTCACACAGCTAGTGTCTGAGGCCAGATATGAACTCAGGAAGACGAGTCTTCCTGACTCCAGGCCCAGTGCTCTGTGCAGTATGGCGCCACCTACTAGCCCTACAGCTTACTCCCTGCCATGTGCTCTTCAATCCAGTGCCACTGACGTTGTGGCTGTTCCACAGACAAGAAACTGCATCTTTTGGCTCTGGACATTTTCTCTGACTTCCCCTATGCCACGAATACTCTTCTTTCTGCCCTCCGCCTCCTGGCTTCTCTGGCTTTCTTTAAGTCCCAACTAAAATCTTACCTTCTCCAGGAAGCCTCTCCCAACCCCTCTTAATTCTAGGGCCTTCCCCCTGTTATTGCCTATTTGTCATATATATACAGCTTATTTGTATATATTTGTTTGCATGTTGAATCCCCCATTAGACTGTAAGCACCTTGAGGGCAAGGATTGTCTTTTGTCTTCTTTTTTTTTTCCTCTTTTTTTGTATCCCCAATATTTAGCATGTAGCCTGGCATATAGTAGCACTTAACAACTACTGATTGATTGATGTGTACATGTTAATTAAATTTTGATATCAAGTTCTTTGTGTAATTTCTTTATGTCCCTTTATCCTCTAGTCGTATGTTCCCCTTCTTAATATTTGAACCAAGTATATTTTATTCCAGCTAAATATCATGTCACTTGGTCTCAAGTTCTAGCCCAACAAGTTCTTTTTATTTGACCCTGATGTCATCTAATGGGTTAGGAATCCTTCTTGGTTTTCTGTCTCCTAGAAATTTGATTATCATGTAATTTATACCTTTACCCAAGACATTGATGAAAATCAATAAACACCACAGAGCCAAGGACAGATACCTATGGCATTCTATGAAACACCATTACCCAGGTTATATCAATCATAAATAAAGAAACCCTTTTTGGATCCAGCTTGTGCAGGCAGCTCGGAATTTACATATGATCTAACTCACATTTCTCCATCTTGTCCACAAAAATAGCATTAGAAACTCTGTCAAGTGCTTTGATAAAAACCTAAGTAAATTATATAGAAATAATATGTCTGATTATCTCCTTTATCTACTTGTCCAGTAACCCAGTCCTCCACCAAAAAAGGAAAATGAGAGTGTGCTAGCTTCACTTCTTCTTCTTTTTGAATTGCTGTCAAATTTTTTATACTTTTTAACTTAATTTTATTTTTAAAATATATTTTATTTTCCCCCAATTATGTGTTAAAACTATTTTTAACATGTGTTTTTTTTCTAAATTCTGAGTTCCAAATTCTCTCTCTCCCTCCTTCCACTGCACCCTAAGATGGTAAGCAATCAGATATA
The DNA here is from genome assembly GCF_900497805.2 of Vombatus ursinus. NCBI lineage: Eukaryota > Metazoa > Chordata > Mammalia > Diprotodontia > Vombatidae > Vombatus > Vombatus ursinus. The sequence continues at coordinate 8,229,898 of NW_020947062.1, read as the reverse complement.
GGTTATACATGTGCAAGAATGTAAAACATTTCCATATTAGTCATTTTGCACAGGAAGATTCAAATGAAAAAAATGGAAGAAAGAAAATGAAAAATAGAATACTTCCATCTGTATTCAGACAGTATCAATTCTTTCTCTGGAGGCTGATGCTATATGTCATCATTAGTCTTTTGGAATTGTCTTGGGTCACTTTATTCGTGAGAATAGCTAAGTTATTCACAGTACTTCATCATTCAACATTACTGTTACTGCGTACGACATTCTCCTGGTTCTGTTAACTTCATTTTGCAGCAGTTTATGTAGGTCTTTACAGGTTTTTCTGAAATCATTCTGCTTGTTATTTCTTACAGCACAATAATATTCTATCATAATCATATGCCACTGCTTGTTCAGCCATTCCCCAGTTGATGGACATCCCTTTGGTTTCCAGTTCTTAGTCACCACAAAAAAAGCTGTTATAAATATTTTTGTAGAAATAGATCCTTTTTTTTTTTGGATATCTTTGGGATATAGACCTAGCAGTAGTATTGCCGTATTAAAGAGTATGTACAGTTTTATAACCCTTTGGGTATAGTTCCAAATTTCTCTCCAGAATGGTTGGATCAGTTCACAACTACACCAACAATGCCTTAGTGTCCCAGCTTTCCCACATCCCCTCCAACATCTATCATCTTCTTTTTTTTTCATCATATTTAGCTCCACTTCTTGACAAAGCCACAGTAAATCTTTGTGATCACCATTTTATTTTCTAGATGACTACTAACAAACTCTTCAAAACTTAAAAACTATTATTGTGTAGTTTTCTATGTATGTTTCTATTATACTATTACATCTATGAGAATAGAGCCTGTATCATGTTTAAACTTGGTTATCTCTTTTAGTGGCATTCTGTATACAGTAGGCATTTAATGTTGTTCATTTAGAGAGGAGGCTCCATACTGCAATAGCTCTAATTGAAAGGAAGGTTTTTCCTCATATAGAATCCAAACCAGCTTCTTTGATTCTCTCTCCACATTTTACAGGTCAGAAAACTGAGGTCCATAGAGTTGAAATAATTTGACAGAGATCATAGGATGAAATAGGTGCTGGGTGGGCCTCAGATCATCCTAACTCCTATTCTGATGTTATTTTTAATTCACATTTCTCTGCTTTAAAATGCCTCCAAAAAAAAAAAAAAACCACCACCTTTTATCTGTTCTTCCTGGAAGTTTCCTTGGTCTTCTTTCATGGTTAGGTTATGGCAACCATTTCCCTACATGGGAAAGGATGGTCCCTAGTTCAGGGTAATAATTGAGAAAGTTTTGTTCCAATAACATACAAATCTCTCAGCATCTCTCCCCTGAAAACTGGCAAAAGCTACCACCAATCCTGAGCAGCAGCTGTTGGAAGCAATTATATCCATTTTAGAGATGAAATCATCTCTCCCCCTTGATCCCCTCTCTTCTCTTTCCAAGGCCCATATCTTGAACAAATGTTGTGTATTTTTTTATTGTTTGTTTAATTGGCAGGATAGCTGACCATATAGAGTTTGATGAATGTCAGAAATCGGTAGTTGTTTTCCAGGAAAAGACAGTATAACATCAGTGTTGTTCTAGCAAAAGCTGTATACACTTGTCTTAAATTCCTCTCTTCTCAGTCACTTCTCATCCTTTCTCTCAGTCTAACTTCACACCTCATCACTCAACTCAAATTGTTTTCTGCAGCATGGGCCAAGATCTCTTAACTGCCCAATTTCATAGCCTTTTCACAATCCTCACCCGTCTTGACCTCACTGCAGCATTTAACACTATTGGTTACCCTCTCCTCCTGTATACTCTTGCCTCCCTAGATTTTTAAGGCATTTTTTCACTGACCTCTCCTTCTCAGTCTTCTTTACTCATTCATAAAACATGTCCCCCCTACTAATTATATGTATAACCCAAGGTACTATCCTGGGTCCTCTACATTCTCAGTTCATGACAGACAGAAAAGCCAGGGGATACATGGGTTTAGTAGAGAAAGTATCTGGGCAGATGGGAAAACCACCACTAATTTTGCAATTCTCTCTACATTCTCTTACTTGGTGACCTCATTATCTTTTATGGGTTGAATTATTATCTCTATGGGGATGTCTCCTAGATCTTTATATCCAGTACTGTTCTCTTTCCTGAGTTATAATTCAACTTTACCAAGTATATGTTGGACATAAGTACTGGGATATTGGCTTCTCAAACTCATCATGCCCAACAAAACTAATATTTCCCTCAAACCCATTTCTCTTACTAACTTCCTTCTATCAAGGGGAACCATCATCTTTCTAGTCATGCAGATTTGCCAACCACAGATTTATCTTTTAATCCTTATTTTTTCTCATCACACATATTCATTAACTTGACAATTCTTCCAAAGTCTAAGAATACAACATCTTGTGATTTTGTCCTGTTTTTACCACTGACATAGCCACCACTCTGGTTCAGACACTCATTCATCACCCTATTGCCTCTAGGATCAAATACAATGTTCTGTAATTTAAAATCTTTTAGAACCTGGATCCAATTTACCTTATAAGCTCATTATACATTCGTTCCTGTCAGCTATCTATGGTTCAGCCAAATTGGCCTTCTGACTATTCTTCACTCTCAATATTCCATCTCACATCTCAGAGTCTTTGCTCAGGCTGTGTCCCATGCCTGCCATACACTCACCAGCTCTGTTTCTTAGAATCCCTCATTTCCTTCAAAGTTTAGCTCAAGTATGGATGAGGATGGGCACTAGACCCCAAAAAGGAAAAACCCTGGACTTTCCCACATGGCCTAATCTCTGGAGTTCCCCTGAGGCTATAATTCCATCAACTGGACTTTCATTGCTGCTATGCCCAATCTCAGTTACCCTTAACCTAGTTTAGCCCTCCATTGTTTTACCTCCCTATGGCCCCAGGCCACTTCCCACCCTTAATCCTATCTAGGCTCCATTCTCCCTTGGCCACATGGTCCAGGTCCCTGGAGTTCTATTACCTCATAGATTATTTGGCCACTCCTAGATCCCTCCCATAGTCTTTCTGTATATAAGGTTCATCTTTTCTCCATTATGATGCTCAGATTCTTATAATCTAGCCACTGTTCAGATTTTTACAATCTAGCCAATAGCTCACTAATGTTCAGACTCCTTAAGAGTCTGGCTACTACGACAGATCTTTAATAAACCTTGTCTTTGGCTGAAAGAAGGTTTGGGTTGAATTCTTTCAGGCAGGACCCTTATGTCGTGATTTTGGGGTCTCAGCACCCCTAAACCCCTAAACTTCATCAGTACCATCTCATATAGGAGGCCTTTCCTGATCCTTTCTGTTGCTAATGCTTTGTATTTTTTTTTGTATATACACATATGCATATGTGTTGTTTCGTCAGTAAAATGTAAGTCTCTGAAAGAAATGATTATTAATGACCAAAAATTTGGGGAGATCCAGAGTTCTCCCCTTCTTCTAAAGTCCTAATTAAAAAAAAAAAAGTTCAGTCTTTTAAAGGACATTGCTGATAATGAGATTGGATTGACTTTCTTGTTCAAGACCCCACCCTGGTGGAGTAGCCATTCTGCTCAGACTTGGGAGGGGCATACATTCTTTGAATAGATTGCCCATGGTGATCTGGGTGTAGTCTGTCCAAAGATAACCTGATATCACTCTCAGCCCCTCATTTTAACATAGCCCACCTCCCATTGTGTTATTCAATCAGGGTTGATTGCCACACCTCTAGAACACCTACTCTTTGAAGGGTATATATAACCTGTGAGCCCACTGCTAGTATTATCTTTGGTCTAAGAGAGAAGGTCAAATGACCATCCTTTTATTAATAATGTGCAGGTCTTATTAATAAAATGATTAAATTACACAGAAACTAAGTCTCTCAAACCTTTTTAATCATCACATCCCTTGGGAGTAGGGAATGTTTCATTTTTGCTCTTTATCACTAGTTCTATCATTGTGTCTGGCACAGAGTAGGTGTTTAATAAATGCTTGTGAATTAATTGATTATTGGGGAGATTTTATCAAACTTGATGTTTCTGGATGAAATTGGTGGTGGTTTTCCCATCTGCCCAGACATTTTCCCTACTAAACCCATGTATTCCCTGGCTTTTCTGTTTGCTATGAACTGATCATAACCATGAAACCCTCCTGTATGTGTTGTCTCCCTCCCATTAGGTGTGCTCCTTCAGATTAAGGAATGCCTTGATTTTGTATCTCCAGTTTTTGATTTGTATCTCCAGTGCTTAGTACAGTGTTTGGCACTATTTAGTATTTAATAAAACTTTTTCTGCTCCTTCCCATTACATCTGACAGTTCTGAGTTTGTCATTTCCTAACTGCGTGACCATGAGTAAGTCATTTCCTCCTCTGGACTTCGGTCTATTCATCTATAAAATAAGGGATTAGACAAACTTGTTTTTTAAATAAGTCAATGTGGTAGCAACTGATGATGAGGATAAAGATGAATCCAAGATCTCTTCTCCCCACCTTCTCCTCATTCAATTATATTCATGTACCACAATTTGTTTAGCTACTCCTCAATCAATAGCCATCTTTTTTTTTTACAGTTCTTTGATACCACACACAAAAAAAATGCTACAAATATTTTTATACTTATGGAGTCTTTCTTTTTATCAGTGAACTCCTTGAGGTTTATACCTAGCAGTAGCACTTCTGGGTCAAAGAGTATGGACATTTGAGCTCTTTCATTCACATAATTCCAAATAGCTTCCCAGAATGGTTATGCTAAATCCAAACTCCACCAACAATGCATTAATGTGCCTGTTTTCCCACAACCTCTGCAACAATGATTATTCCCATCTTTTGTCATCTTTGCCAATTTGATGGGTGTGAGATGAAACCTCAGAGTTGTTTTGATGTGCATTTCTCTTATTGTTGGTGATTTGGAGCCTTCTTTCGTATAGCTGTCAATGGTTTGTAATTCTTCTTTTGAGAACTGTTTGTTCCCATCATTGGACCATTCCTCTGTTGGGTAATTGCTCCTAGTTGCTTACAGCCTTTAACTTCTCACAGTGCCCTCACCAACCTTTCCTCATTTGATGCTCCCAGCCACACTGTAGAGGTGGAGGTGGGGGGAGGGGGTGGCTCAGGGAAGGTATTATTCATCCTAGTTTGAAAGAAGAAGAAATTGATGCTCAGAGGGAAGATGTGACTTGCCTAGAGTCACACAGCAGATAAGTGATGGAGCTGAGACTGAAAACCAGGTCTCAATTCCCAGTCTCTCAACATTTCTACAGTGCAACATTGCCTCCTAGCTACCATCTTTGTAAAGCAAAGACTGATGAGTCATTGTCAATGAGGTCAAAATCTATCATTTTGGGATAATTGCAAACATGACATTCTTCCCGCTTTACCTAAAATCTTGCTTTAGGTATATGATTTTGAAGTGTTATTAGGGCACTTAGGGAGAAGTATTAGCAAGCAGTTTGAACTGGGGGCTCAGACAAGAGATGACCACATCCTGTCGCACTGTACCAACCAGACCTACTTCCCCACAAAGGATGTCTTTGTCTTAAAAATATGTGTTTTAAGCAACCAAGGAGGCATTTCAGATCTTTCTTTTCTTTGGCCTCCCCCATTTTCCCTCTTAAGAGACAGCCTATGCTTACAATTTGCGATGTGAATAAATGATTGCAGGTACCAGCCAGCTATGCTGTTTAGAAATACTTTAATAACTAACTTGGACAATTGGAAATTCTACCATTAGATAGTCATTCCAGAACTATGGCTAGCATAAGGCTAGTCAGGTTTTGCCCCAGGGCACAGATATAAGGGAAGGTCAGGTTGCTTCCTCCCTAGTAGGAAATTTTCTCATGATCCACATATGAGTTGGTGTCCTCAAGCCTTGCCTCACAGTCCTCTTCTGGCCTATGCTGTGCCATGATTATGACCCATAGGCCACCATCTCCTCCATCCCTCCAACCCAAACCACTTTTTTCATCACTCCATTTCCTATAGTTGTAGTGAGGCTGCCTTTGCATCCACCCAGGCTGGAGTAAGGGTTGGATAGCTTCCTTTTCTAGGGCCACCACACCTATGATCCACTTGTCAAGGCTACGTGTTCCTTTGAAGCTTTCACCTCCACTCCCCTGCCTGGGATTCTTTCTGCAGGGCTTTTTCTTTCTTATTTCTCTAGTTAAAAAATTCCCGGGGCACTTAGGTGGTACAGCAGGTAGAGCACTGGCTCTGAAGTCAGGAGGACCTGAGTTCAAATCTGGCCTCAGAGCACACACTTGTCATTTACTAGCTATGTGACCCTGGGCAAGTCACTTAACTCCAATTGCCTTAAAAAAAAATTCCCTAATTTTCTCCTTAGATACTACCATGATGTATTGTTATCACAAAATCTCAGAATTGGAAACGATGTCAGAGTTGCTTTTAGGAAGGACTTTGGGGCTCTAATTTATTCTACGTGGCTCTAGAGGGCAGAACTAGGAACAACAAGTGGAAGTTACATTTGAGGAAAATTTAGATAAGGAAAACCTGAATACTAGAGCTATAGAAAAGTAAAATCGGATGCTTTAGGAATAACTGGAATTCTTCTCTCAATGGAGGTCTTCAAGTAGAGAATTGCGGGAATGCTAAAGAAGCATGAGATGTGCAAATTTAGAGACATCTTCATTCCAAATGTTCATGTGGACTATTTGTGCCCAACCTATGGTGAGTCTTCAGAGCTCATAGTGATGTCATTTTGATCCTCTTTGAGAATGAAAGACAAAACTAACCAACCAGATGACCAGTTAAGCAGCTAGGGGGTGTAATATATAAAGTGCCAGGCATAGAGTCAGGAAGACTTATCTTCCTGAGTTCAAACCTAGCCTTAGACACTTACTAGCTGGGTGACCCTGAGCAAGTCATTTAACCCTTTTTGCCTCAGTTTCCTCATCTGTAAAATGAGCTAGAGAAGGAAATAGCAAACCACTCCAGTACTCCGGTATCTTCACCAAGAAAATCCCAAATGGGGTTATGAAGAGTTGGATAAGACTGAAAACAACTGAACAACAACAGCAGATGACCAATTCATGGGGATATTATAGAGCTATAGAGATATACATATTATTCTCGTAGGTATAGGTTAAACAAGATTAGGTCCCTCCCAACTCTAAAATTGTGGGATCCCATGATTGTTAGATTCATTGTCTTCTCTGATAAATTTGTTCTTGCTTCAACTTCCCAGTTTCTATTGATGACATCAACTTTCCCGGTCATCTAGGGTCAAGCCCTTGGAATCCTCTTTCACTATGTTGTTTTCTTCACCCTTCCATATTCAATCAGCGGTAAAGTCTTGTCATTTCTGACTTCCCCATATCATTAGATTACTCCTCTCAGTCCCTACAGTAACTATCCTTCTTTAGGCCTTCACATCCCTTTTCCCTTGGACTATTGTAAAAGCCTCTTAACTTTTGTCCTTGCTTCTAGGATCTTCTCCTTTGAGTAAGCCTTCACACAACTACCAACAAGATCTTCCCAAGATGGAGACCTGACCATGTCACTCCTTCAGTGGCTCCCATTGCCTAAAGGATAAAATAGAAAGTCCTTATTTTGACATCCAGGGCCTGCCACAATTTTTTTTCAGTCTTATTTTTCATTCTTATTCAGACTAATCTCTTTCATGCAGTTTATGTTCTTTGCCAAACAGAGCTACAAGTATCACGGTGCAGGAAGGGACCTTAGAGAACATCTAAAAGCCTGTTGATTTGTAAATGGTGAGACTGAGGCCCAGAGAAACAAAGTAACTGGACCAAGAAAAGCATGGATTTGAACATTTGTCCTCTGATTACAAAACCAATACTTCCTACCATTTCATATTTCTAATTGGTCCCCAGTTTCATCCTTCACTTTTCTGTCTCCATAAATTCATACAGGTTACTTTCCTGTAGATGAAATGAAATTTCTTCATATCACTCTTTCTGAAAGTTCACTATTCCTCTAAGAGCCAGATCTTTGAAAAGGCAAAGAACCATGGATATGGAACATTAAATATATATATAATATGTATATATATGTATGTATATATATACACATACATACATACATATACACACACATTTATCTATATGTGTATATACATATATATTTTTTCAATATGTTAGTTTTGCTGAACATTTTTTTCTTCCTCTTTACTTTTTTTTTTTCAATAAGGAATAGCTCTTTGGACAGGGAATGGGAGGAAGAATTAACATGGGAAATGAGGTGATATAAAACAAAATATATTAATAAAATGTTTAAAAAGAAAAAAACCATTGATTGTATATATAAAATAAGTATAAAGATATTTTCCAGTGTACTCTGGTTTATTGCAGCAACTTCCACTCTTAGGTTGAGTCCACAGAGGGTGATTTCTACTGTCACAGTTTCTAGAGGTACACCTATGGGTCTACACTCCTAATACTATGGTCACAAGCCTCCATCTGTATGCTTACCATTAACAGTAAACTAGAAGATATAAGTATGTCTTAACAAAGGTATTTACAAAGAAAGTGTAGCAAGAACAGAAGCCACAAAATACCTTGCCCCACCAAAACAAAACAAAACAAAACAAAACAAACTTGTGATACACCCTACCACAAATATACAAAGATATTCATAATTCTAGAACTACTGGGTCTGAAAGTCTTTTCTTTTCTTCATAGTCTTCTGTGACCCAACTCTCAAATGCCATGTCTAACTCTTTCTTGAGTCCATACCAAAACTCTGCTCTGCTGCTGGGAATCATGTTCCTTGAAATTACTTGCTCTTTTCCATGACTATCTCTCTATATCTAAAGTGTGTCTCTGATCTCCTACCTGAGTCTCCAGTTCTCTCAGACTGATTCTTCATCTCCTTGTTGGGGTATTTCATTTTGAGTTTTCATTGCTAAAGGCTGTAGTTGATGGGAAATGAAAGACATTCCCTATTACCTTCTTTTTCCCTCCCACTGGGGTCTCGCTCCAAAACTGCTTCACATTTTGACTTCCTCCCACTGTATGGGACTTAGCTACTTAAAGACCTTAGGAACTTATCTAATTTGTTTGCTCAGCCAATTATATTGTTCCCTGACCTCTGATAAAAAGGTGTTCAAACTTATTTAAGCAGTTTCAGGAGTACCCCTTATCACCATCTTTTAACCCTTCCCTTTCCCCACCTTCTTAAAAACTTTTCTCTCCCCAGCAAATCAAACAGGGTATTTTTGCCAAAGTCCATGTGGCACAAACAATCTGGAAGGTAACTTTCTTCTACAAGAATACAGGGCTACCATAGCTGGGGCACTGGGCATTACACTCCCTTCCAAATTAATAATTACACAATTTTAACAAGCATTTACCATTTTTTAAAAAAAATTCTCATTAAGTAACTGCTTATCTTTGTGCTTTCAAAGATCTTCTCCAACCAAAGACAATAAAGAAAATAAAAAGGAAAAAAAAATCAAGTCGTCCCCTTCCCCCCAGGGGAAAATGGGTCCCTACAGAGTTACCAAAATACAGAACATGAGGGGCTCTTCCCACCAGGATTATAGCACAGTGTTTGATGCTGGCGATGCAAAGACAAACATCAAGTAACCTCTGTAAGTAACTTACTTTACATTGGAGTGAAGGAGGGGGATATCACATATACACAGATGAATGAGAACAAAATAATTTGAAAAGGGAAGGAATGTAGATCATGGAAGGAATTAGGGAAGACTTAAAAGGAATAGTAACTGAATTGAACCCTAAAGGGAGAGAAGGATTTTGAAAGACAGATGAGTTGCAACTGCATTCTAGGCAAGAAGAACAATCTTTTCAAAGGTACAGGGATGGAATGCCCAGTTTTGAAAACAACTAGTAGTAGATTTTTTCATGGAAAGTTGAGTATATGAAGAATAATTGAGTTGAGAAATAATTGAGAAATCTTTTTAAATAAGGCTGGAGAAGTAGGTTGTAGCCAGATTGTGCAGAATTTATATATTATCCTAGAGATAATAGCGAATCATTGAGGTTTTTGAGTGACACAATAACATCTATGCTTCAGGAATATCACTTTGGTTACTGTGTGTTGGATTGATTGAAGAGGAGAGGTACTTGAGTCAGAGAAACTAATCATAAGTTTGTTAAAACACTGAAGGTGAAAATGAGGAAGCCCAGAATCAGGATTACGGCCCTGTGAGTGAGAAGATGGTTCCAAGAGTTGGCTTGTAGCTAGAAGTGAGAGGTCATGGCAAATGATTGGATAAGGAGGGCTGAGTTAGAAAGAAGAGTCACATTATGACTCAAGGTTAAGAGCTAAGGTTATGAACCTAATTTACTGGGAAGTTAGCAGTGATCTCACTAGAAATAGAAAAGAGGAAGGGAGAAAAGGGTTTAAAGGAAAAGATTATGAGTACAATTTGGATATGTTTAGTTTGAGATGACAGTTAGACATCCGGCAGGTAGTTGGTGTTGCAAGACTAGAGTTTAGCATAGAGCGTTATGCAAAAATTCATGAGAGGCTTGACTTATCCTTAATATTAGGAAGAAATTTCTAAAAATGAAAGTTATCCAAAAGTGAAATGAGAATGAACTGCCCTAGGATGTAGTGGATTTGCCACTCCTTGAGATCTCCAAGCAAAAAGCCTGATGACAATTTGTTGAGAGTGTTATAGAGAGAATTCTTGTTCAGGAGTGGATGGGTTTGGAAATGTAATGGAGTCAGAAGACAGATCCAGGAAAAATAATCTAATGAGAGTTAAGACAGGAGAGATCACTTCTAGTTGTTGGCATTGAGAAAGTTTCCTGGAGCTATTTATCAGTACTAACCAGTGTGGGAAATTTGCCAATGGCCTTGACAGTGTGTGACACTCCTTCCTCCTTTCTCCCTCCATTCCCCTCCCCCCCCACTCCTCATACTTTCTACCTCTTATTCTTGCTCTGTGAACCAGAATCAAATCAATACTACTCCTGCTTCCAGAAAGAACCTGACAGCATAATGATCTGTTTCTCCACTCACAATTCTTGTGACTACCTACAGGGGTGGGGAACCTGGGCCTTCGAGGCCACATGTGGCCCTCTAGGTCCTCAAGTGTGGTCTTCTCTTTGGATTCAGTCAAAAGGCCACACTTGAGGACCTAGAGGGCCACATGTGTCCTCAAGGCCCCAGGTTTCCCACCCCTGGCCCTAGACCAAAATTTCCTTTCCTGGCCATCACTCCCCACATATGTGTTGTATCCTTCACTAAAGGATAATGTACTCCACTAGAATAATGTACGTTTCTTGAGTTGTGTTACCCAACATGGTAACACAAATGCCTGGAACATAGTAGGTGCTTAATAAATATTTGTTGATTGATTGGAGGTAACACTTGAGCTAGGCTTTGAAAGGAGAGAAGCACTTTAATAGACAGATGTGAGCAGAGGAGGCGTGGGACACAAACCTTGAGAATATACAGAGAAAGGAGGGAGTGGAAAAGGACAAGGGGTGATTAATATTCTAGTTTTATTGAAATGGTGAGTATATGAAGGGGAATAATCTGAAAAAGGAGGTTGGAGCCAGAGGCAGAGGGCCTTATATGTATGAACTGATTGTAAAGAGTCTGACTCAATTTGATACACATTTATTATCTCTTATTGCCAAGTGAGTACAGAGTACTGCATGTCTGTTGGAGGATGGGGGGGGGGGTGGAGAAGGGGATACAAAAATAAATGAGCCTGTTTCTGCAGTTATGAACTAGAGTCCCTGAGGTGTAGATGAATGAAATAAAGCTGGAAAGGTAGATTGGGGGATTACTGTGGAGACTTGTGACAAATGAGTTAATTTAAAATGTCCTAAAACCAACAGGATTTCCCCACAGTTTGGGAAGTGAGAACATGGGTTATTCTGAGAAGTTGTTGAAATTCCTTGTATTGGGTGAATTGAAAAGCCTGTAGTCCCCAGGCTGAAATATCTGCATTCACACAGGCCAATGGGGCCCATGATGAATCAAACAATGGAAAGGGGATTACAAAGAGTCCAATATGCAGTGGTCTTTGCTTTCAAGATTGAACAGTATGGGAGTATAATGGGCTTTTATCCAAACCAGAGATCTTGAAAGTGGCACAGCTCTCTTCTAATTCTCCTCGCTCCATTAGAGGCTAATTGACAACAGTGTTGTATCTATGGCGCTTATAACAATAAACATTGCTTCAACAGCCTGGGAACTTGGCCTCTTCATGTTTCTGACAGATGCAGTCATCTCTTACAATTTGTTTTGTGAGCACTAGACCCAGGACACTGAGGTTTGAAGCCTAGTTCTGATGACTGGCTTGGTTGGGTGATTATAAGCCTCAGTGTCCTTATATGTAAAATGGGGATAATATTTTTATGGTATACATCACAGCTTATATCAGTGGCCTCAGTAGGTCCTTACAAAGCTGTTGTGGTCAGGAAAGTGTTCTGCAATCCTTCAAATACCATAGAAATGTGAAGGTTTATTGATAAATTAAAGTCATTGCAGGTCTGTGAATATCCTCTGAAAAGGATCAAAAAGGCAGTTGAACATTTGCAACCAGTTCCCTACTAAAGCATATATGAGGAGTTTAAGCGATATTACTCTTATTCTTCCAAATACTTTGCTTTTTAGACTGAGTCTAGGTGACTCAATTTCCCTGGAAGGGGAAGTTGGGGGTAGGATGGAGGTGGAGTGAAGGGGGAAGTACTACATAAAATGATCCCTTCGAGCTCTGATAGTCTGTGTTCTATGAATGAATGAATGGACTTAAAAGGATTTATTAAGTATTTACTATGTGCCAGACACTGTGCTAAATGGTGGAAATATAAATATAAAAAGTGATAGTCCTTGCCTTCAGTGGAAGGAGGTTATGTTCTTATGAGAGAGGCAATACATTTTGGGAAGGTGTGGCCAGGGAAGGAAGTTTTGATCTGGGAGTCCTAAGAGTTGTGAATTGATTCATGGGGCAGTCAAATGGTAGACCTTTTTTCACCAAGCACTGTCTACTGTTGACTACTTACTGGGCTCATAGAAACAGAAAGCAGTGTGTATGGGGGGTGGGTGTGGGTTGGGAGGTGAGAGGACAGGATAGGGGCTCATCAACAGATAATCTGGGTGGGTAGCTGCATGGGAATTGAAACAAAGCCTTTTCTGATCTGGGGCCAGATCGACATAGTAGACTAAGCAAGTTTGCACTCACTCAGTCTATGCTCAACCAGCATTGACATTCTATGGTTTTGATTTCTCAGTCCCCTGGGTTATTGACAATTCAGGGCTTGAAAGCTTACTGAACAGAGAAACACAGTGCTGCCAAATCTTGCTGGAGCTCAGGAAAGAATTACACGGACCAAGGGGAATAAATTAGTGGCTGAGAAATTAGGAGATAGTTACTTCATACAGTTGGAAGAAACCCCAAAGATAATCTTCTATCTCTCTCCTGATAAATCATTCAATACCCCTACAATGAGGTCATATATTCTCTTCACCTGACAGACCTCTCTTGATTTTCTAACTTACACCTTCTTCTAGGGTTTGAGTTCTCTCTCTTGTTGGCCTGGTACACAGTTAAGGAGATGTCATAGCATTATGGTAAATGCATTGACTTTGGAGTTCAAGGACCAGTCTTCAAATCTTCACCTGTGTGAATTTGCCCTTTCCCTAGCTAAACTCAATCTGTAAAAAAATAATGTTCTGTAAAGTCCTTTCTAGCTACAAATCTTACGATTTTGATATTTCTGCTTCCCCTTGCCAGAGACATGACAAGGATCTGTTTATGCCCTTTAACTGTAACTGATATTGAGGGATATAATTTTTGTTCTTGCTGGTGTTGCCTTTCATAAGTAAAAGCCGACATGGCAGAAAAATAATGTTCTTAAGCTAAAAATTATAATCCCCAAAGTTTCAAGTGTGTTTTATAATAAGTACTTATAAGTCCAAATTTTAGAGGTAGAAGGGGCTTCCTAGGACCATGGATAAAGGACAGCGAGATCAGGCAATAATCCTTTTCAGACCACCTTACAGTTTATAAAAATAATTTTACAACTATAATTGTCTATGCCTCATTATCCTCTTATAGCAGCTCTGAGAGGGAGGAGGGGCAGGCACTATTATATTTTACATTTTACATTTGCATTTTACAAAGGAGGAAACTGAAGCTTTGTGAGGGGCAGTGATTTTTCCCAACGTCACACAAATAATATTTTTTTAGTACTTTAAAGCTAATAAAATGATTTTCTTACAACAATCCTGTAAGATAGGTAGTGCAAGTATCATTATACCATTTTACCAATGAAGGCAACAAGTATCTTAAGTAGACATGGGGGAAACATTGAAGAGAAGGTTAGAGAAGAGGAAAGTCTGGAATAGTCTGCATTTATAACCTAGATTTCAGATCAACAAACTTCCTCTAGAAAAGAAGTCAACCCAGGATGAATGAGACATAATCAACAATAATTTCAATGAGACTGGTATGACTGAACTGGCAACTCTGTGAGCAAGTCACTTAACCTTTGTTTGCCTCATGCATATTCAGAGTAGGTTGGGAAGTTGGTTGGGAAGTTCATTGAGTTACTACATAGATCTAGGCTAGGCACTGCAGATGGACAATGTTCTCAGTCTAAAATAGGAGGAAGAGAACAAGATAAATGACAACTTGGAAATTGTACCTTTAATGATACCAAGCTGTTCTCTTCAAGAGAAACCCATCACTTTAACATCAATATGCCCCTGTTGATACCATATAAAAATCTTGGTTATCTCTGGAAAATCTAAATCGACAGTGGCTCAAATGGCCATGAAGAAATACAAGGTGGTTGTGGGGGCACATGAGGTATAAGTAAGCTGTGGCATATTTCTGATGATAAACTATGGTCCAGAAGTGGCATAAAGTATATATCATCCAAGAACTATGTGATTCAAAAAGAAAGTGAAGTGTGTCATGGCAGAATAACAGGTAGACAACCTGAGTTCTGTGCAGAAATCCATGGAATACATTAAGACATATAGGAAAGGCTCTGGCATGATAGGTCTTCTCTGGAGCATCTATAGGAGAACACGGACATGAATCTTTTAAGATGAGAAAGCCTAGACAGGTCATGATTTGCATCAATATAGAGAATTTCTACTTCAATATGATCATGAATCTATTGAAGTATTAAAGGGTTAATAATGCCCAAAACACTTTCTTCACAATAACTCGATGAATAGGTGAGTGTAAATAGCCTTACTCCCATTTTATAGAGAAGGAAACTGACATCCACAGCAGTAAATGTAGCTCCCCCAAGACTTGGTTACTAATAGTTCTTGAATGGGTGAAGTTTGAATGTGAGCTTAAGAAAGGCAGAATGAGATACATTTTCAGATGTGGCCAGTGTGGGAATTTGTTTCATTTACTATGAATGTTTGTCACAAGCATTTTGTTTATTTGTTTTTCTGTGGGATTTTTTTTTCTAATGGGACGGATGAGGAGGGAGAGAAAATTTAAAATAATATAAAAAAATTAAAAGCCATTTGTAGAGTTTATGGCAGACCTGGCTTCCATAATGCAGTCGTCCTCCCTGGTGACTCAGGAGCATCATGATTGGCATGGATTCTGATACTATGGGAAAGCTAGCTTTGTAAAGATCCTCTTGAAACCGTAGAATAATGGAATGTCAGAAATAGAAGAAATCTTTGAATCTTAGGAGCAATGACTGTCAGAGCTGGGAAGAGGGGATCTTATAGTCACAGGAAATACAATTTTAGACTTGGGAAAGCATATTGGAATCATAAAAGATATAATTTCAGTGCTGGAAAGAATCTTGGAATTATAGAACTTCAGCATGTCAGGACTGAGTTGTACAAATCTTTCAGTTTAACTGTCTCATTATTTAAGTAAGGAGACTAAGGGCCACAGAAAGAGGAGACTTCCCCCAAGGTGACACAGTAAGTTAATGCCATAGCTGAGAAGAAAGTCCAACACCTTCTTCCTCTCTGCCTTCAGCTGAGAGTTGAACTAAGGGGAAAAAAAATATTTGCTTTGTGGAAGGTAAAGAGAACAGAATTTTCCCATATAAGGTTTCTGAGATCTGAGCTGTATTCCTTTCTTAAAGGAAGTGGTCTATGAATAGCCCCAGGAAATTATTTTTTCAAAGGAAAGACTTCAGTTTCATTGAGGGTAGTACTGGTGGAGGAAGAGGTGGGAGTTGGAGGTATAGGGTGTTCTTTGTCCCAAAACATTATATTTTTGTGTTCAGTGTAGTGAACTTCCAAAAGATACCCACGGGACTTTTCAGCTAGTGAGAAATTCCCCAGTTTTTGAGATGTCTGTCCCCCATGAAAATCCCTCTACCTCCCCACTCCCCATCACCACCTGCTGGGTGCTCTGCATTGATAACAAAGCCTTCTTGCACTGCAGCATTCCAAGGTTGTAAGTAAATAATCATGCCCTTGAACCACAGCAAAGATTAATTACTTACTAGATATTGTTCTTCTCCAGTTGAGAATATGAATATGGGGTGTGTGTATGTGTTCTTAACAAAGAGAATATTCATTAACTGTGTGGGACAGTGGTTTTGGAAGACAGATCTGTACTTCAGATGGGAAAGAAACTAATAAGTTCTAGGTGACCAGCCAAATTTTTTGTGTCCAACAGTCCTGTAAGGGGCTGCAAAAAACAAGTGGAGTCCATAATGGTGACGTGTCCTTGGGCCTTCAAGCAATCTTGGTACTCAGGGTCCAAAGACTTGCTTTCAGAAACTAAACATTTGAATAAGGGCTTTCAGAATGACCCAGCTGAACTTGGTTCACTAGGCGACCCTGAAAATAGTAGTCCTTCACAAGTTGAAAGGATGAGATAAAAACAAAAACACTAGACAAATAATAAAGTACTTCCCCCCTCCCCATCCTGCAAAGAAAACTATTCAGCCAGCAGTGCAGATTAATGATTCCTTTGGAAATCGTTCCCATGCAATGCCGTCTGCAGCAAATATGCCACTTGCTCCCCAGATTAGTGTGAACTGAAATATCTGTCTGTTCACTGTTTTTTTCTAATGGACAGGCAGGTAAATTTTTCTTTTGTGGAAAGTCTTCTGCAAAGGTTAGTCCTGAGCATGAATGTGAGCTATACTTTTAAAATTACATATGCTTGAACCCTTCCCTATCACTGCAGTCTGAGATACATATTTTTGGACATGGTCAATGTGGGAATAATTTGTCTTGGTTGACTTTGCATATGTCATAAAGATTTTAATTTTCTTTTTCTTTTTAATGGGGAGAAAGTGGGGGGCGGTTAGAAAATAAATCCTTGATGATTGAAAAAAATGATCTGTGCTTTGTTGCAAAGGGGAAAGGAACAAGCATTAATTAAGTGCCTACTATGTGTCAGGTACTGTGCTAAGTACTTACAAATGTTACCTTATTTGATCCTCACAACAGCCTTTTGAGGTAGGTGCTACTATCTCTATTTTACAATTGAGAAAATTGAGGGAGACAGAGGTTACTAGGATCACACTGTCAGTAAGTGTCTGCGGCAGGATTTCAAGTCAAGTCTTCCTAACTACAGACCCAGTACTCTATCGACTGCCCAGCTGACCTCTGGGGGCAGAAAAGGGACAGCTGAAACCAAGAGCTCAGCTACCGGCAAAATCAATCAACCAACAAGCATTCATCAAATACCTACTATGTGCCAGGCACTATGCTAAGTGCTAAGGCTAGCAAGAAGAGATGGAATATCTTAGCTTTAAGAAGCTCACACCCTGTCAAAGGGAACAATATATACCCAAGAATTGAATTCTACAGATATGTACAACGTGCACAGAAGAATTGACTGAAAGCAGAGCATATGAGGAAGAAAAGTCAGGATTTCCATTGTTGGTATTTGGAAGTTGGGCCTAATCATACTTACTGTGGAGATCCTTGTAGGATTTGGGGGATGAAGAGAGGATTCTGGTGGGACAGTGGTATAGCACTGTTAGCTATGGAAGCTAGATGGTTCCAAGAATGTTTCCCTTGTGTCTGCCAAAAAAGTTTTCATTCTATTGCTAGCTTTCTGCTAGGGAATCATGTTCTATGACACATGCTGCTAAATTGCTTGAGGGCTAATGCATAGAGTATACTAAAGGGTTTTGATTGGGGCTAATCTATACCACTAAATCAGCAATAGCAGTACCCTGGATAATGCCTTTGAAGTCCCTTTCTGTATAAAGATGTCTGTGGCAGAGGTTGGGGAACTGTCAAATTAGAAGTCAGAGATTTAAAACTTACTCAGTTTGCCAAAGACTTTCATCCAACAGACAGAGGAGATGTCCAGTTCAAATCAAATTGTTGTGTATAGAGGGAAACCTGAAAAGACTGGTGGATAAACTCCCATTATCTGTAGGAAGTTAGCTATTCCTTAGTTAATGTGCTCCAGTGGTTCCTGATCGCCTTCAGGGTAAAATACAAAATCCAGTATTCGCCATTTAAAATCCTTCATAACCTTGATCCTTCCCATCTTTCCAGTCTTCTTATGCCTTACTACCCTTTATGTTGTCCTAAATCCAATGACAGGGGTGTCCTTGTTGTTTCTTGAACAAGACACAAATTTCCTGACTCTAGGGATTTTCCCTGAATGTTCCCCTTACCTTGAATTTTCTGTCTCCTCTCTGTCTCCAGGTTTCCCAGGATTCCTTAAAGTTTCAGCTAAAATGTCACCTTCTTCTTTTTTTTAATGCTTTATCTTATTTTGGCTAGGCAATAGGGTTTAGTGACTTGCCCAGGGTCACACAGCTAGTAAGTGTCAAGTGTCTGGTTTGAGACCAGATTTAAACTCAAGTCCTCCTGACTCCAGGGCCAGTGTTCTATCCATTGTGCCACCTAGCTGCCCCTAAAATGTCATCTTCTACAAGAAGTCTTTCCCACTCCTTTTAATGCTGGTGTCTTCCCTCTATTGGCCATCTCCAATTAATCCCATATATAACTTGTTCATAGTTATCTGTTTGTCGTCTCCCTCATTAGACTGTGAGTTTCCTGAAAGCAAGAACTGTCTTTTTTCCTTTCTTTGTATCCCCAGAGCTTAGCACAGTGCCTGATGTATAATAATCCTTACTAAATGCTTATTGGCTTACTGAGTCAGTGGCCTCAAGGAACTTACAGGACAATTAGAGAAGGGGGTGATGGGGAGTTGGGGTGTAACTATGGATACAAGTAAGCAAAGGATGGATGATTTCTGCAGTGTGGGAATTTTCTCTACGGATGTAATATGACACTTTTCTGTAGCTTAGTGGATAAGACCTAGAGAGTTGCCTGGGGGACATAGAGGTTAAATGAATTACACAGCTAAGTGCTCCGGGTAGACTTGGAACCTGGGTCTTCCTAACTTGAACCTAGGGGTATGCCAGTAGATGTTTAGTATCTATTGTTATTCATTCATTTTTCAGTCCTGTCCAACTCTTTGTGACCCCATATGGGTTTTTCTTGGCAAAGATACTGGAGTAGTTTGCCATTTCCTTCTCCAGTTCATTTTACAGATGAAGAAACTGAGGCAAACAGTTAAATGACTTGCCCAGGGTCACAAAGATAGTCTGAGGCCGGATTTGAACTCAGCAAGATGAGTCTTTTTTATTCCCGGCCCGGCACTCTATCCACTGTTCCACCTGGCTGCCAGCAATCATTTGTAGTGTCTACCAAATTCCCAGGTGCAGATGCTCACACTGAAAATTTAATAATCAGCCAGAGCTGTTTCAAGCTGGCTCCAGCACACCCCTGCTTTAAGTCCAACAGCATATGCACTCTATCACACAGCAGATATGGAAATGAAGAAATATAATACAAATTGGAGTATGGTACATGCAGAAGAAGAAGACAAGGTACTTAGTGAATAAAGAAGATGAAATTATTTCTAGATGATAGGGCTCAGAGGAGGTTTCCTGGAGCAGGTAGCATTACCAGGTAGAGGTGGTTCAGTTGTATCTCTAAGTATAATGTCAATTGCAAAGAAATCTGACGTTTTGGTTTGTTGTCTTGTCTTGTTGGATAAAAAGAGATACATGGTGTGACTATCTCAAGTTCTCATTGCAGCTTGGCAATTAAAGAATATTAGATCTGGAAGAGACCTTACAGATTCCAGAATGCCAAGGTATGTTTGTTTCTGTTTTCCCTTTGGCTAATGCCCTCTTACTGTTCCTTCCTCATTGATCTGGCCAATGAATATGTCTTGCATTTTCTGTGAGTCTGTGGAGCTTGAATTGAAGATCCAAGTTTGGCTTGGAATCTCTCCAAAGGAGTCATTCACAATTTTTTGATTGCACTTTGGTCTCTACAGAGAGGCAAAAGTGTGTGGTGGGAAGAGCATGGAATCTGAATTCAGGGAGTTGCATTTAAGTCCCGCCATTTCATAACTGTGTGATATTGGGCAAATCATTTTGCCTCTTTATAAAATAGGGATGCTGACTCTACTTAAATTATAGAGTTGTTGTAATTAAAAATAAGGACTTTGTAAACTCAAAGTGCTCTATCACCATCAGGTGGTATGTTGATTAAGATCTGCCTTAATTTCCTCAATTATAGAATGGAGATAATAATACTGGCACCACCTTCTTCACCCAGTTATTGTGAGGAAAATGTTTGATAAATATTAACCTGCTTAGAGGAATGCTTTTGTATACTCTAGAAGGCTACAGGCCAAACCTGCTTAACTCAAACCCAATCTATCTTCTCAACTGTCATTTTGTTTTTCCATTCTGTGTGTATGTGTGTGTGTGTGTGTGTGTGTGTGTGTGTGTGTTGCTTTTACTTAAGTGTTCCAAGGACCCTGTCATCACCTTTCTGGCAAGTGATAACCTTAATAATAAAGTACTTGGTTAGAAACAAAATGGCTTCAAGTTTTACTGGCCTTGAGATGACATCATTGTCACTCAATCATCTTGTAAGAATTCACTGAGCCTACAAGGGTCCTAACTTGTGTTAAACTCCCCTCTCCTCCACCAAGAAACAACACAACTAACAGTGGTCCCATTGTTTCTTGTGGGTAATTGCCTGGGGGTTCAAATGTTGATAATAGAGAGGTTGAGTCTTTTCACCATTCATGGAGAGGTGGATATGATGCATGAGTTCCCTAATGATGGATGATGAAGAATGTAGTGGCAATGGTGGGGGTAGGAGGGGTGGAATAGAAGGATAATGGGTAAGGAAAACAAGTTATATGATGAAGGAGGATTGGAAGAGAATTTAAAATTATAGATGTCGGTGGTGGAAGAGACTTTCGAAATCTTCTAGTCCAACATCTTCTTTTGTAGGCTGATGGAGGTAAGTTGAAGTGCCTGGCCTAAGATAACACAGATTCTAAGTAGAGGACCTGAACTCAGTTATTCTGACTCCAGGAGCAGTATTCTTTTCATCATGCCAGTATATTACCTAGGGGCTCCCCCAACGGGGATGGATTTCTTAAAGCAAACTCCCCTTGATTTAGAGTTAATCTAGGGACTCACATTTAGTAAAATCATAGTTCATATGCTCCCCATCACACACATACAAATCATCATGTATTTAATTTCAATAGCCAGAGGACATAATGTGAAAAGCAAAGACTTTCACGAAATGGCATAGCCTTAAAGGTAGTAATAAAATTAGGGCACATTTTCCCATAAATATATATCATCAATAGAAAGAGTGATCACATGTGGGGAACACTCATATAAAATAACACATGTCAGGAGCATGCATAGTCAAGGCACACATGTGGAGGGGCAACTCTGATCTCTAACAATGCAGAGACACTGAAGTCTTCTAGAGATGTCATCACCTTATTTTTCCTAGATTGACACCTTTCTGGTCTCTCCTGAATGTTTCTTTGATGCATACATAGTCTCAGATGTGACTCCATGAGATGTATGGTGTCTGCTAAATGTGTCCAGACACAAACTAGCTAGGCAGATGACTATGAACTTTCTCCCTGTATCCAACTTCTGGCTTCACTTAAGTCCTTTCCTATATTGCATTCTTGTGGGAAGAGTGGGCTCTGCCTTGATCTTCAAGGTCAAAGCCAGAGGTATTTTTTATTACTCCTCCAGAAAAAAAAATAAGCACCCTAGACAGACCAGCAAAAGTCTATTCAGTTTTTTCTATTTCAGAATGTCTTGTCTTATTGCTCTCAGAGTCTTGGTTACAATCTCCAGCAAGAGATTCTTAGCCCCAGCCCCAAGCTCCTTAGAACGAAGAATGGAGATATTCCTGTCTAAATCAAGAGTCCCTTCTAGGTCACATCTATCTATCTGCACTGCTTTTGGACTTCTTTGGACTTCTCCATCCATCATGCCCCCTCCCTGAATACCTTCTCTCTTCATCTTTCATTCTTGCTTTTCAGCTTCCTATCGTGTGTTGTCTCTCCCATTTAGACCGTAAGCTCCTTGAGGGCAAGGATTTGTTTTTCTTTCTATTTGTATTTGTTTCCATAGCATGATGCTTGGCACATAATAGGCATTTGAAAATGCTTGTTCCTTCTCTCCCTCCTCTATTTTATCACAATAATCAGGTCATTGCTTAGCTTTTGCCTAGGTGACAATGATGGATTCTTCCCACACAGTGGAACATTGCATGACCCCCTGCACAGAAGTAGCACAATTCACAAACTTATCTATCTTTAGTTCCACTTTTATTCAGTGACATCTGTAAGGAGACATGATCCACAACCAAAGGGGTCTAGCAAAGGTGAGCTGTGACTGCCTTTGGCTTCTAGATATATGCTAATTCAAATACCCAGGGCCATGTTTCCAGGACCTGTTTAGTAAGTTACACACTGACGTATGGTTACACATTTGTGGACAAATTGGCTTGGTCTCTGTGATTTTATACTTGAAGGTTTCTTTGCTTCTGAAGTTTTGTCTTTATTCTCCACTTCAAAGTTTATGCCTTAAGGTCTTTGTTCAGCACTTTGTTGAAGTTGTCACAAGGAGACTGGCTCCATCTATGATTAGCTTTACAGGTTGACTCATTCACCACATATGGGGCCTTAGATCTACATGGCTTTGCAGGAAGATAGATAGATAGATAGATAGATAGATAGATAGATAGATAGATAGA
>NW_020947062.1:8179917-8206914 GCF_900497805.2 Vombatus ursinus | reverse complement strand
AGATAGATAGATAGATAGATAGATAGATAGATAGATAGATAGATAGATAGATAGATAGATAGATAGATAAATACATACATACATACTTATGTACATACATACATAAATATATACATATATACACACTTCCTTACACAGATAAATAGATAGTAGATGTTGTTTGTCCTTCATTTTTGAAGAGTACCAATGACATCACAGAGTGATTTCTTGACTTTCAGGTGAATTGGATTTAAGTAGGCAGAGTTGCACAAAGTTATCAGCCTCACTCTCTCCTCCAGAGTCATCTTAGTTCAGTGGCAAGACAAAAGTGAGGACAACTGACACTGGCCCAGAATGCATTGGATGACCTTGGTGTCTTCAAAGTCTGACCAAGCTCTAAATACTCTACAGAGCCTGCTTCGGTCACCTTCATGGCCTTTGGAACAAATTGTTCTCATCTGTCCAGTCTGCCAGGAGAAGTCTTCACATGCTTGAGGTAGACATCCTCCTAACTCACCAACAGGTTTGAGGCCTGTTGGTTACCCTCAACCTGGCTTAGCCTATCTGCTGAGAAGGTTTTACTGGGGTGTAGCCACTGTATATGCTACAGCTTCTCAGAACTACAAGTGAGAGGTGGGTGGCAGGTGAACATCAAAGCTGGATAAGCAGCCCTGAAAATGGCTTGGCAAGCCCTCAGACCAGAGGTACTAGTACCCCTTGAACCCCATATACACCATAGATAGTAGATACTGTTATGGAAGAAATATCTCCTCTCTGAGTTCATACGGTGAGTAACTGCTGACAAATATATATTTACCACAATGAAGAAATTATAGAGGCAAAAACAGATTTTATAATTATGTTGTAGCATAGGTTCAGTCCTCAGAGAAAACCTGAAACCTTATTGGGATTCCTATAAGGCCTCTTACAAGCAAAATTACATCAAAGTGACAAAGAAATAATTTTTTCACATATTGCAATCTTGCACATTCTTCTTAGGTTATTAAAGTTAAAGAGAAGATAGATCCATAATCCCGTATTTCCTTCAATGTCATAAAAGTTGAACAAACTGGAGGCAGCTAGGTGGTGCAGTGGTTAGAGCTCCATCCTTGGAGTCAGGAGGACCTTAGTTCAAATTTGGCCTCAGGTGCTTGACTTGACATTTACTAGCTGTGTGACCCTGGGCAAGTCACTTAACCCCGACTGCCTCACCAAAAAGGAAAAAGAAAAAGTTGAATAAACTTAGTTAAACAGAGTCATAATCTCCTATGTCCCCTAAGGAAATACACTTTGTCAAATAAACTTTATAGGTAAACTAAGTCAGGTTACAGATTAAACTGCATTTAGAGGATTCACAAGTACATTGATTGAGGAAGATGATTTACTCGTCGCCAAGGAGTCAGGGACAGTTGAGATTCTTCCTCTGGCTTCTTATCTAAGGAATGTTTAAGGCTCTTAAGTAAATGTTTATATCCCATGGGACAAGTTTTGGTCAGGTAAGGTTAATATTAACCAAAAGTCGCAGGAGGAATAAAAGGAAATAAAAAACATAACAATACATAGTAGATATATAGATAGAAAGGTAGGGGATGAGAGACAGATAGACCAACTGAGACAGAGAGGCAGAGAGAGAGAGAGAGAGAGAGAGAGTCATATAGACATAGCTATAAATATGGATGTGCCCCTTCAATAGTGAGGCTTTTACAAAATTCAAGAACATTACAGGCAAGCAGAAAAAGTGTGACAATATATCATATTAAATACTAAACAAAAAGTCTGCCTTTGCTTGAGATTTACTATAGAAGGATAAGCTTCCTTCGATCCAAACATCACAAATTTAGACATAAAGTCTAAATTCTTCACCTAGCAAGTGAAGAAATTGCTTTTTGTATTTACTTCCCACATTTAGCAGTTACTTATTTGAGTTCTAATCCACTCCCCCTCCCTCTACCTTTGGCATTTGAAAATGGAATTAAAGTCCATATCACTTGGGTGTTCTGTGGTGATTCCAATAGGGAAATATTCAATGATACCAACATTTCCATCATTTTGATGTCTCCTCTCAAGGCCCCTCAAGCTTTGAGATCAAATCTTCTGTTGTTTTTGCTAACCCTGTAACATTTACATTAAATTCCTTTTTAGAGCAAGCATTTTAAAAGTTGATCCAGGCTCTGCCTTTGTTGAATTTCATAGTTAATTTGAATATTAAAAGTTTAGCCAGGCCTGTCCTTCTCTATCTGAAAGTTTTTCTTGTGTGGGTTTGATTTGAATATCAAAGACCAGATCAGGTATTTCTTTCTCCTATAGAAATTGTTGAAAGAGTTGTAGAGTTTCAAATGTGCATTTCATTCTTTAAAATATTATGCATAGTTTATCTGGGTACTGGATCTTGGGATAGAGTCCAATTTCTCTTGATTTTAGATACATTGTTCCAGCTTTTCCATTTGTTTTTCATTTTGGATGAACAAAGCTGTGTGATTCACATTGGTGAGCTTTGAGAAATGACTTTTTTTTTTCCTTATCTGTTTATACTCTTTGCCAGCAACACTTTGGAGGTTGATGGTAATGTGTTTAAGTTAGTTGAATCTGATATTCATTCCTGTTGATGGCCCGTAGATAATCTTGAGCTGTCCCTTACATTTAATCATTCAGAGAAATTTTTTTGTGTGATTTCTTGAAATATAGTGTTCTGACTCTTTCTTTACCTTGCTGTGGTGATCTGGTCATTTCAATTTCCTGCATGTTCTATCTTCTATTTCTGTCACCTCTATTGATCAAAGAGTTTTTAGCTGAATTGACCTAAATTTTTTTTTCATTATTTGTTCTACAGTTGATGCCATTTTGCCTTGTAGCCCAAAATTTCTATTTTTCATTGATTATTTTTAAAAATTTTTCCCCAGTCTCTCCAGTTAATTTTTGTCATTTAGTAATAGTATCATTCCTTTATTCCTCAAGAGAATTCTTCCTTTATCAGCATCAATTCTTTTTCAATACTGACACTAGTTTCTCCATTTTTCATAGTGTGTTTATTATATGACCTAATGCCTCTTATTCAAGTTCCAGATTAGTTTCTAGGGCTATAATTAATGTCAAATCATTTTGGTTACTTCTAAGAATAAATTCATATTCTTTCAGTCCATTTTATTTATTACCATGTTAGAGACTTGGGTTTCGCCCCGTATTTGCTCATTTCCTTGGCTATTCCTTTTTTTATGACATTCATCTCTTTTGAGATTCTTGGACCTTTTCCCCTTTACTCTCTCTCACCATTTTTAATTTGGAAGCATTTCTGTTTCTATTGTAGTAGAGAGTTTTGAGAAGTTGAACTCTCTTGCAACTCCATCATGTGCCCAAGACTCTTCTAGCTTCTTGAATCATAAGAAGTTAAAATCAGGGAAGATCTCAGAGCTTATCAAGACTGACTTTCTTACCTTACAAATGAGGCTCAGATTTCATTTCTTAATCTACAAAATAATTGGTTAAAACTAGATTAGTCATTTTTAAGCTATAGGCCTTGGATTCCTATAGGACTAGAAATGGAATGAGGAAAGAAGGAAAAGAAGAAAAAAAGGGAAAAAGAAAAGGAAGGAAGAAAGGAAAGAAGGAAGGAAGGAAAAAAGGAATGGAGCAAGAAAGTAAGCAAGGAAAAAAGAAAGAAGCAAGGAAAAAAGGACAGAAGGAAGGAAAGAAGGAAGGGAGGAAGGGAAGAAAGGAGGAAAGAAGGGAAAAAGGAAGAAAGGAAGGAAAAAAGGAAGGAAGGGAGGGAGGAAGGAAGAAAATAAGAAAGGGAGGGAGGGAGGAAGGAAAGAAGGAGGGAAGGAAGGAAGAGAGAAAGAAAAGAAGGAAGGAAGGAAAGTAGAAAACAAGCATTTATTAAGTGCTACTGTGGACCAGGCATTGTGCCAAATGCTCTACAAATATTATGTTATTTGATCCTGACAAGAATCATGGGAGGTAGTATTATCCCCATTTTACATTTGAGGAAACTGAGTCAGACAGCGTTAAATGACAAATTAAGTAACTTGCCCAGAGTCACACAGCTAGTGAGTTTCTGAGACAGGAATTAAACTCAGGTCCTTGCATTTTTGAATAGTTTTTTTTTTTTAAGAAGAGTAAATAAATATAACCAAAGAGAACCAGACTATTCCACGTTCTAGACTTTAAAAGTTAAAAAAAAAGCCTCACAATCAATATAGCATGCTGTAAAATCTGGACATCTGAGTGTAAAATCATTTTGGATTCAAAGGATATGAGTTTGAATGCTTGTTTTGACACTTACTGCTTGTATGACCTTGCTCAAGATCATTGAACTTCTCTGGGCCTCAGTTTCCTCACTTGTAAAATGTGGAGGTTGGAGCAGCTGTCCTGTAGTGTCTCTTCCAACTCTAAATCTTTAAACTTGTGCTCTCCAAGTTCAAGGAAATTCAGCTGAATTTTCCTTTCTGTTCCAGCTCTAGAGCTGGCTATCAAATTTCCCTCTTTGTTCTTTATAAGCACTGTATTCTATGAAATATAACGGCTTTAAAATGGACCTAGATGTTACATGCTGGCCTGCTGTAAAAATGTTGTGTTATATGTCTCACTTATAGGACAAAGCAATTTTTAAAAAATTGAAAACCTTTGTATTTGCATTCAGAACAACATTTTTTTGGGGGGGGTGGATAGTTAAAATTCTTTTCACTTTTCCCTTCCATTTCAAAATAATTTGCAAATTTATACCATCTCTTTAATAAGAGGAGCTAAATAAACTTCCTACATCTGATAGCAATAGACCTAATAGTTTTTCTTTATAAATAACATATGGATTATCTCTGGAAATTAGTGTATTCATTTGTGTGCCCTAGCATGTTTCAGGCAACAAAAGCAAATTCTTCTTCTGTTCACACTCTAGGCTGATATTCTTTATGCAGTCCAGCTATGCTAGCCAACTATCACAAGACCCTCTATTTCTCATGTTTGTACCATGGCTGACCCATGGCTGACCTCCATACTTGTTATACTCTACCCATCCTCACCATGTCTGCCTCTTTTAAAGTCCTTAGGTTTCTTGAAAACTCAGCTCAAACCCCACCTTTCTACAGGAGTGTTTTCCCAATTCCCCTAGTGGTTAATGCCTTCCCCTCTGAGATTACTTTCTATTTACTATGTATATAACTCATATCTACCTAATTATTTACATGGTGTCTGATCTCTTCCTCCTTGAGAGCAGACACTGTGTTTTTACTTTTTTTGTATCTCTAGCACTTATGGAAGCTGGTATATAGTCAGTGCTTGATAAATGCTTGATTTGACTGTTTTACTCTGAATTATAGGATCTTACATGTTCACAATATTTCTGCAGATTCTCTTTCCTTTTAATTTGTCTCTCAGTACTTCTTACCTTTCTCTTTTATGTCAGGTCCTAGTTCCTGAGATTCAGGCCAAGAAGCCAGCCTAGCTGAAGCAGCAAGGCACTTTGAAGGGGTGATGGAAGACTGCATATGCCATACAAGTGGATCCACCACCACTACCTTAACTACCATCTCCAATAAAATACTAATAGAGACAGCCCAAGACACTGAACTCAAGAGCTTTTGGGATAACAATGTTTCTAGTTGAGTGTCAAATGCTTTAACATCAAGAAATGATGTGATTTTATCAGTGGAAATGACATCAAAGAAGAGGGAGTAATGTTGCACTAAGGATGATGGGAATGTGCAGCCGAAACTTTCCTATTATTGTCTCCTCAGTAGAATGTGAGCTTTTTGGTAGCAAGGACTGTCTTACCATTCAATTTGTATCTCCAGAGCTTAGCACAGTGCTTCACATGTATACATTTGTTTTGCTCACCAGTTTCTTCCTATATAATCTCCTGAACTTCATGCCATTACCCCACTTGTGCCAAGATCCTCGAGCTTATTTTTGTAATTATTCTATTTTCTTCCTTCCTCTGTCTCTGTCTCTGCTGTCTGCCTGTGTCTGTCCCTCTTTGTCTCTCTTCTTTCTTTGGGTAAAAAGGTAATAAGAAGATAGTTCAGAACCTTCCCTGCTCACTCCATTGTGAATTTTTTTTTTTTTGACTAACTAAATTTGTAGCACACTTTCCCCAAGAAGTGTTAATTTACTTCACCTTCATCTTTTTCCTTTCTTTCCCAGCGTGTGTGTTTGCACATCTGTGTGCATTTATGCATGCAGGAATTCAGGAATGTGTTTTTATTCCTTTGAAGGTTCTTCTTTTGAAGAGCCCCCCAAAAATTTTAAATTCATAATGGGCATAGTTTGGTATTCTGGAAGGTGCTCTATAACCTATGTCACTGGGCTCAAAATATTTATAATAGTTTATTGATGTCATGTCATGTCACTTCATGTCATTTCATCCTCAACCTGCCCATTCCAAAGTCAATAGTTCCTAACTCTGGACCAGTGCTTCTCCCTTTTCCATTTCCTTACCTTCTCTACAGGAAAGCTTCAGGTGCCATGACAATCTGTCCTTCTGGAGTAGAATGAAGTCACATGAAGAAAAACTTTTGCTTACAAGAAGGTTTGAAGACTCCTAGCATCACAGATTTAGAGATGGGAGGGACCACATAGATTTTCTATTCTGACCCTCTAATTTTATAGATAAGAAAACTGAGATGCCCAAAGATGAAGTGACTTTCCCAAAGTCATACAGAGAATTAACATCAGAGGTGAAATTTTTACTGAAATCTTTTAATTCTAGTGTCAAAGCTCTTTGCTCAGTATCAGGCTGCCTCCTCTCTCTTGTTGTGACCACTCCCCAAGAAAGGAACCCATCATAAGGGTTTTTATTATACATAGTCACCTCCATTGGAATAAAATTTGACTTTCCCTAAGGGATTCAATTCTTACTTCCCTCATCACATCCTTTTCTCCATGTTCTTTCCTGATTCTCCCACAACACTGCTCTCCTTTTCCACTTCTTAGGTAGGTAAAGCGAAAAAAAAATAATAACACACCAACACACACATACACTCCTCTTAAGCCCAGAATGATTAAAAAGGCAATTCTGGATCCCCTTCACCTCTTCCCTCCCCTCTCTCCAATCTAGTGACTTTCCTCTGAATTCTTCCCTCTTACATACTGATTTATATATCAGTAAAGGTGAATTTTAGTCCATGAAACACTAGTTCAATTCTTCCTCCTTCCTTCCTCTTGCCTTTTTAAAAACTCTACTTCCATCATTCAGGCCATGTAAGATTATGCTAACATGTTTGGCTTCCATGCCCTGCTGCTGACTTATGTTGAGCTTAATGAGTGGAATGCTGTGGGAAAAATCTGGATTTGAGTCTTAACTCTGACACTTAAAATCTCTGTGACCTTAGTCAATTCACTTAACCTCTCTGACTTCATTTTTCCACCTATGAAATGAGGATATTAATGCTTGCCTACTTCCATCATGAAGCTATTTTGAGAAAAGTGTGATATAAACCTTGGAGAGGTATAGAAAAGTATATATAAACATGATGAAATGCTTCTGCTTTCTGGGGCCAAGATTGAAAAAAAAGTATTCTTTTGTTGTTATTTGTAAAAATGATACCTCATAACTACTTGAAGAAAGGTGTGATGACACATTCCTTCTCCAAGTATTACATTCTTTAAACTAAACATTTCCAGTTACTTAGATTGATCATCATACATAATGGTCCTCTATTCATTCTGATCACCTTCTTCTAGAGGCACTCACTTCAGTTTGTATGTCTGTATATATACATATATACACATATATATGTAACTGTGTATGTATGTGTGTATATGTCTGTGTGTATATATGTATATGTGTGTATGTGTGTGTGTGTGTGTGTGTGTGTGTGTGTGTGTGTGTGTGTATAGTGCTGAACGTATTTTTCTGTATAGGGTTCAACCAGCCAGGGCAGAGTTCAATGGGACTTTGTCATTGTTGAGTCATTTCAGTTGTGCCTGACTCTTTGTGATCTCATTTGGGATTTTCTTGGCAGAGATATTGAAGTGGTTTGCCATTCCTTCTCCAGTTCATTTTACAGATGAGGAAACTGAGGCAAACAGGGTTAAGTGACTTGCCCAGGATTACACAGCTAGTAAGTGTCTGAGGACAGATTTAAACTCAGGAAGATGTATCTTCCTGACTCCAGGCCCAGCACTCTATTCACTGTGCCACTTAGCTACCAACTACCTAATACTGGACAAAAAGCTAGTACCAATGTAGCCTTTCACACTATTGACTTACATTGAGCTCTAAGTCAGCTAATAACCCCAGGTTTAATTTTCCACAAAAATTGTTTTCTAGTGTTACGTCCTTCCATCCAGCAGTTGTAAAGTCATTTCTTGAATTCTAGTGCAGGACATCATATTTATCCCTATTCAATTTGGCTTACTGTTCTAGTCTGCTTAGATTTTTTTTTTATAATTTCTGCTATACATTGTGTATTCTTCTGAGTTTTATATCATTTATGACATTTAGGTGGCACTGTTGATAGAGATTTAGTCCTGGAGTTAGGAGGACACTAGTTCAAATACCACTTTAGACACTTATGGGCTCTGTGACCATAGGAAAGTCACTTAATCTCTGTCTGCCATATTTGCCTCATCTGTAAAATGGGAATAATAATAGTACCTACCTCCTAGGGTTATTATGAGGATCGAACGAGATAATATTATATGGTACATTAAGATAATTGTTAGCTATCATCATTATCATTCATCATCATCATCATCATCATCATCATCAATAACAACCACTAGCACCACCACAACAAATTTCATAAGCATACCATCAATTACTTCATTGAAGTCACTGATAAAGATTTAGAACAGAACAGAGCATCTACAAGAAACTCCCTTCCAAATAGACATTGTTCTATTAGTCAGCACTCCGAGTCTGGTCACTATGATCCCAAACCCATTGAAGTGTGCTATCATGCAGTTTATATCCCTCAAATCTCCCTTGATGATATTGTGAGCAACTGTCAGATGTGCTGCTGAAAACTAGATGTGCTATATCTATAACATCTTCCTTATCCAGCCATCTAGTAATTCATGTCAAAAAAACAAAAACAAAAAACAAAAAAACAAACTGATCTCAGACCTGATCTGTTCTTTTGAAATTAAAAAAATAATAATGTATTTTGTTTTTACATGTCATTCATTTCTTGATATATTCCTTCTCTCTCCCTTATCCAGAGACTTCTCTTTAAAAAAGTAATAAGGAAAAAAAGATTTACCAAAACCTATTAGCCAAGAATTTATTGAAATCCCTAAAATCAGCAATGATTTATTAAATTCTTACCATATGTCAGGCATTGTGCTAAGTTATGGGAATACAAATACAAAATACAGTTCCTGTCTTTATGGATCTTACATTCTAATATAACACTAACACGAAGCCACTAGTTGGAATTCTCTATAGACTTATAAGAATTGTTGTCTAAAAGTACATTGTGGGTACCTTGCAAATATAATTTCCATAAAAATTATACAATCACTCTCTGGAGACTAGTTACATGCGCCTGTGTATGTGTGTGTGGGTGTAGCATCAACTCAGGACTGAGGAAGAAGATTTAGCAAAAATTTATCAGAGATATTGAACGCAAAAAATTTCCCCTTATCTATGTTACTTTTTTTTTTGGTCCTAATTACATTGATTTCATTTAATCATAAGCTTTTTGGTTTCATGTAGATGAAATTATCTATTTTGGTTTTTATTTTTTTTCTGATCTCTTCTATCCCTCATTTAGTTAAGAATTGAGGAGAGAACCATGAATTGGGAAAAATATGCAGACTGAAGTAAGCAAAGTCAGGAAAACAACATACACAATGGCTACAAGGATATAAATGTAAAGCACAATGCAATGACTCTGAACTATGTAATTATAATGACTAAGCTTGACCACAGAGAAATTATGCAAGAAAAGTGAATACACTGTCCATATTCTTTGACCCAGAATTTCCCCTTCCAAGCATGTACCCTAAGGACAGGAGGAAAGACAGAAAGTATAGGAAAAAAAGACAGAAGTAAAGGGCTCATATAGGCCAAAATATTCATTGTAGCACTTTTAGTCATAACAAAGAATTGGAAACAAAATTGGAGTTCACTGATAGGGGAATGGTTAAACAAATGAATGTAATGGAATGTTATTGTGTTGTAAGAAATGATTTGCATGAGGTGTCAGAGAATAATGAGAAGACATATATGAACTGAATCAGAATAAAGTAAATATGATGAGGAAAACAATGATCACAAGTGACTAGAACAATGTATTTTAAAAACAGACAATTAAATGAAACTGAATGTCATATTAAAAAGTAAATGAACTAAAATATTTTTAAGGATCAAAAAGAAAAGAATAGGAAGCAAAGTGAGTGTCTATTAATTGAGAAAAGGCTAAACAGGTTGTGGCATATGAGTGTAATGGGATATCACTGTGCCACAAGAAATTGATGGAATCCTAATAAAGCTGCCCCCAGCCCCAATATTCTAACTTCCTTATGGGCCTCACTGAATAACAGGTATGCCCTGATTTAACTACACAATCTGGCTTTAACCACACCACAGGCTCCAGACTCAATCACAGACATCAACGAACGGCAGACCCACTGCCCCTACCTAGCCATTGCCCCTCCCAACTCAATAGTCTAACTTCCTCAAATATGCCTCACTGTCCTACTAGAAAAGTAGGTGTGTCTGTAAACTCATGCCCCATTAGAACAGCAGGCATGTGCATATGATAGGATCCCAGTCACTGCCTCTAGCTAGCCATTGCCTCCAGACCCATTCCTCATATTTCCCACAGAAACAATAAGGGTGTCCATGCATTCAACCACAACCACATGCATCTAATCTCAGACAGGACCAGATTAGCCAGCCAATCAGAAAGTAGCACCACCAGGATGCCCGAACAAGATGTGGATCCCAAAACAATAGAAGGGACTTTCCCTAAGTAAGCACCTGCACAGTAACAGTAAAAGATTGACCTAGAATAAACTTATGATGTAGAAAGGCTTATTATAACATCATTATCATACATTAATACCCCTTGTTTGGGCTTTTCCGTATACATTGTGGGTAACCACATATGCAGTTCCACCAAGGCTGGGACCCCTCCCCATTACCTAATCCCTTAACAAACCCCTCCTGACTTTTTAATATTCATAATTTCTGTTGTGTAATCAGCATCATTCTTTTATAAAATTACCTGTCTCATCTTACTGAAGTTGCCAGTTCCTCTTGCAACTCCATCTGCTGGAAAGGGTAATCTTCAATAAATACCTTCACTTGGATTGGAGGTAGTCTGAGTCTGAATTCTTTGAGACAACCCCCACAACATACCATGAAACCACAACAAAATGACAAATAGGAGTAATTCAGGGAAACACAGAAACATGGAAAAGGTTAAATGAAGTGATACAGAGTGAAATACATAAAGTGAAAAATATATAGAATCAGAAGAACAATATGCACAGTAACTATAATAATGTGACTTCAATAGATGTTGAAATCAGTCCATCAATAACCAATCAATATGCATTTATTAAGCACTACTATGGGCCAGTCATTGTGCTAAAGACTGTAAAGAAAGCAAAATTGAGTAATTATATCCATTCACTGGAAGGTCAAATATTGAAGCTAAAGCTTAAATACTTTGGCCACATAATGAGAAGACAAAAGATTTTGTTGGAAAAGACCCTGATGTTGGGAAGGATTCAGGACAAAAGGAAAAGGGATGGCAGAGGATGAGATGAATAGATAGTATCATGAAAACAATGAACATGAACTTGGACAGACTTTAAGAGATAGTAGAGAACAGACAACAACAACAAAGAATAATCAAGCTTCACCTTGAACCAATAAACACATATTTGTTGTTTGTTGAATTGAATCAAATGTGCTGGACCCATATAGTTTCAAGGCTACTTCTACTCTATTGTCTAAGTCCTTAGATCTGATGAACCACTTGTCTTCCAACCCTGGAATCCCAAAATAACAAATGCTTTCTGCCTGACAGAGAATGGGATTGGTGGAAAGATATTTAGATGTAACTAATTCTGGAGAGGACTTTAGATATTCAATTCAATTAAGTAAACATTTATTAAACACCTGCTATGTGCCAGGCATTCAGCTAAACTCTGGGGATGCAAAAAGAAGCAAAAGATAGTCCCTGGCCTCAAGGAGTTTATAATCTAATAGGGGAAACAACACGCAAACAAATATATCCAAAGCAAGTTATCTACAGGAAAAATAGGCAACAATTAAATGAAGAACAGTACTAGAATTAAGAGGTGTTAGTAAAGGCTTCCTGTAGGAGGTGAGATTTTAGTTGGGACTTAAGGAAGCTGAAAAGTTCAGTAGTCAGAGTGGAGGAGGGTGAGCATTTCATTCCAGACATGGGGACAGCCAGAGAAAATGCTCTGAGCCCAGAAACTGTAGCATCACCAATTTCACACCAGTTTCACCCCATCCATCATTTTACAGATAAGAAAATAAAGCTAGAATTCAGAGCCAGGTACCCTTACTACAAATGTCGGGCTTATTTAATTATAGAAGCAAACGTACCACTTCTCCAATTCAATGTCTTCATAAACTTGGAGGGATTGCTGCTACTTTCCCTTTGAACGGACCATTTTCTCTCACATCTTGATGTCTCCACCTTTTGGATCAGCTCTGAATGCTTCCAAACTGGGGCTCCTCCAAGAAAGCCCCCACTGGTAAATATAGATTTCTATTAAAAATGCTGCTACCAACCATTGATAGAAGGAAAAGAACTTAGAGTTTTCTATATTTAAATGCAAACTGAACTTCATTCTTTCCATTTCCAAGAGCAAATTTTCATTTTCTTTGTGGAGACCCTTTTGGAGCCTTGGAGCCCTGTAGCCCCAACCCCCTCCCACCTTGAAAACTGGGCTGTTGCTATTTAAAAGCATACTCGTCTTGGCCTATGTAAAAAAGTATTAATTGTGGGCACTCTTGAGATGAAAGTGACTAACATTTTAATTGTGCTCCAAGTGTTTAGGAGTCAAACAAAAGGCTTCCTTGTGAACCTGCCAATTAAAGGCCCTGGAGGGGAGTGAGGGGAGCAAAGCCAGAGAGAAGAATACGTGACCAAGCCCTCTTTGGGTGAGTTAAGGTCAAGGTTCACCAGGGATGCACTGGGTTCTCAGAGAACAATTTTTTTGTGGGAGAGCCTGTGGAAAATTAGAGTGAGCTTAGCGGGGTTCGTTAAACAAATCTGTCAACACTTTGTCTAAAGCATAGCCCTTATCCAGAAAAAGTAAAGAAAAAATATCCCAGTCAAAATTTAAAGTTAGCACCTGATATAGTTGAAAATGTATTGGGCTTTTGAGTCAGGAGACCC
Source organism: Vombatus ursinus (assembly GCF_900497805.2). Lineage (NCBI taxonomy): Eukaryota > Metazoa > Chordata > Mammalia > Diprotodontia > Vombatidae > Vombatus > Vombatus ursinus. Next base: position 8,193,610 of record NW_020947062.1, on the reverse strand, counting down.
AAGTTTCTATCCTGGCTCTGCTCTCTGTGTGACTTTGAGAAACCACTTCATGTGTCTGATCTTCAATTTTCTAATCTGTAAAATGGGGAAAAGAATACCAGCACCAATTACCTCACAGGGTTGTTTTGAGAAAAGTACTTTGTGGAACTCTCTTTAAAAAGGAGTTCTTATGCTTACCACTGTTCATTTAGAAAAGTCATTATATTGTTGTTATACGTTGAAATTTCAGATTCTCCAGACTATTGAATCTGTGGATGAAATGACTGTGGTATCACAGTATAAATAATTGAATAAAGGCATCAGGATATAAGGGCAGCTAGGTTGCACAGTGGATAGAGCACCAGGCCTGGAGTCAAGAAAACTCATCTTCCTGGGTTCAAATCTAACCTCAGACACTTATCAGCTGTATGACCTTGGGCAAGTTACTTAACCTGGTTTGCCTCAGTTTCCACATCTATAAAATGAGCTGGAGAAGGAAATGGCAAACCACAGTAGTATCTTTGGCAAGAAAACCCCAAATGGGGTCATAAAGAGTTGGATATGACTGAAATGACTGAACAACAAATTAGGATGTAAACTCAGCTTCTGCAGAATCACTGAAAGTACCTTTAGAACAACATCAGAAACAAACAGGACTATCATCATCATCGTTGTCATAATTATTACTTTAAAGTTCTCATTAGTTTGATGGGGTTGAGAGAGAAATGTTGGAGGGACAACTGGCTATAATCCCAACATTCCTTTTTATTTAATATTCTACAGACTTTTGCACAGATGGGTGAAATGAGTGTTTTTTTAAGTGGTTGAATAAAAATATTGCAATGATAAGCTAATGCTCTATGGGCTTCCTGAAAGCATCCTTGGTATATCTCTAGCAATAGAACAATGGGGATGACATGTAACTCATCCTGCTCCCATGCGCTTTTGATAAGCTCTGTTAAGCTGATTATTATTATCATAAATATACCTATATTTTACATGATAATTTTATCTAAATATACATTTATATATAACAAATAATGTTATATATTACATGATTAATCATGATTAATAATTGTAACTATTATATGCTATAATAATAATAATAATAATAATAGTTGTTGTTGTTATTGTTGTTGTGATTCCCAGGAGGATAAAAAGGGTTTTTCCCATTTCCTCCAGGGGAGGAGGGAAAGGAGATGTGACAATATGTCTTCTCAATGATAAAATCCAGTGGCACTGGCCTTTTTGTCAGAAAGAAGTTCCACATCAACACATTATAGCCCAGTGATAAAAGAGGTTTTGGGTGAAGCCCCATTCTCAATGGCTGGACCACCCGGCAGGACCCTGAGGAAACTGTCAGTTCATCCCAGAGTTTGGCCTGAACCCCAGGGCTCCATTGGATCCTGATTGTTTCCGTTAATAATAAGGAGAATGTCTTTGCCATCCACAAAGGGTTCTTTCTCCACTGGCACTGAGCACAATCACGTGATAAAGGCCACCCATTAGGACCAAGCTAATGACCACAACACAGGAACAATGTTGCACCTGTCTTACTGTGCTCAGGCCCGACAAGCTTTCCTTGCCCTTTCATCCTCTTGATCCATTCAGTGGGCTGCTGCCCTTTATCGCTTTAATATTAATTAAAGAGATGCCCAGTTTTAAACACTCGTAGTACTTGGGAGTCGGGAGAGCTGGGTTTGAATTTAGACCTTGCCATTTGCCAGATTAGCAAAATAAAATAAAGACCGAAACCAAATGATCCCTAAGGTCCTTTCCACTTTGGCTCACTTGTGAATTTCCCTCACGTAAGGATTGAGAGTTACAAGGGACATTAGAAGCTAGATAGGGTCACTAGCCTTGCATCATGGATTTAAGAGTTGTGAGGGACCTTAGCAGTTATTTAGCCCCATGTCTTCATTTTATAGCAAAGGAAAGTGGGGCCAGAGATAATAAATAACTCCCTCAAATCAGAGTAAAACCCTATCATTGTACAGATGAGGAAACTGAAGCCCATTCATAGTAGGTAACTTGTTCAACCTCTTACAGTTTGTAAATAGCTGAACTGGCATTTGAGTTCAATCTGCAGACCAAGACACATTGTTCTTGCTACTTTATTGCACTACTGCTTTAATTTCCTATTATCTGTTATTTATTGCCCTTACCTCTCCCTTCTAATATAGGCTTTCATTGATTTTTATGAGTCAGAGAGTTTTTCCACTAAATAAGCATACCATTGGAGGTCCAAGAAACATTCACTGGCACAAGGTATATAGTGCAGTGGTTTACAACCTCAAGAGAAATTTTTTTTGTTGTTGTTTTTCAGTCATTTTCAGGGGATTCCAGTTCTTCTTGACCCCTTTTGGGTTTTTTTTTTTTGGCAGAGATACTGGAGTGTTTTGCCATTCCTTCTCCAACTCATTTTACAGATGAGGAAACTGAGGCCAACAGTGTTAAGTGACTTACCCAGGGTCTCACAACTAGTAAATATCTGAAGCCGGATTTGAACTAAGGAAGATGAGTCTTCCTGATCCCAGACCTAGCACTCTATCCCTGTGTCACCCAGCTGTCTGAAATGGTGGCAACTAAATCATTTATAGGATTCCTGGGGCTTACATAAATATTGACTTAGAAAGCCACATATTAATATCATCTATGTTCTATCATTTTTATTTAATTTAATTTCTTAATTTGTTTAATTAATATTATTTTCCAATTGCACTCCAATCTAGTGTGGGCTGCATTTGAGAGCTGCTGGCTGCCATATATTTGACACCTTTGGTGGAGTAGAGAGCTGGTGTTAGAATCCAGAAGACCTAGTACCACTTCTGAAATTATTGGCTGTGTGATCCTGGGCAGCACTTAACTTCTCAGTGATCCAGTCAACTCTGAAATTATTAGTGGCAGAGCAGGTACCTATCTACACTGATATGGACAGTTTTCTTACTGGTAGTTCCCTATACTAATGAAATCATAGATATCTCCTACCTCCCCAGGTGATAGAGGCAGCTAGATAAAGCAAGTCTGGAGTAAAGAAGACTCATCCATTCAAATCTGGCCTCAGACACTTACTAGTTGTGTGACTCTGGGCATAGGTACTAGCAAGTAGGTACTGGGCAAGTCACTAAACCCTGTCTTCCTCAGTTTCCTCATCTGTAAAATGAGCTGGAGAAGAAAATGGCAAATAACTCTAGTATCTTTGCCAGGAAAACCCCAAATGGGGTCATGAAGAGCTGAACATGCTTGAAACCACTAAACAACAACCCCAAATAGTGGAAAGAGTCCTGGATTGGGAGTAAGGAGCTATTGACCCAATATATAATCTTAGACTCTTAATTTCCCAGTTTCTGTCTCTATAAAATTAGAGGTTTAGGCTAAATGATCTTTTTTTTCTAGTTCTGACATTTTATATTCTATGATTCTTAGAATCAGGCTGGGTATATTCAGGTAACAGTGAGTTGTTCATTCTAGTGGAAGTATAAAGTATATAAGGGAGGGGCGATGATAGGAGGTTAAGTCTGGAAAAGGAGAATTACAGATTCTGAGAGATGAAAGGGACCTATGAGGCTTCCAGTTCAACCTGCAAGTAAGTGAGCAAGCCATTCTACACCAATCTGTAAGTTCTCATTCAAACTATTTCTGAAGTAGTGGAAAATTTACTACTTCATGAGCCAAGCAAGCTATTATACTTGTAGATGGCTGTCAATGTTAGACAGTTTCAATCAATCAATAAACATTTATTAAGTATCACTATGTGCCAGGCAAATACTGGAGATAATAGAAGAAAGAAAAGCGAAGTCTAATTGCAGATAGATTGCTTCCTAAAAGCAATCTTCAGTTGCTTTTAGTCTACCCATTGGTTCTTGGTTTATCTTCTAGGCCCCAGTCAAAAAAAAGCACAATCCTTCTTCCACAAGACAGCTGCTCAGAAAGACTGAGGGCCATACTAGGAATGATAGTCTAATAGATTCAGTGGATAGAGCACTGTTTCTGGAGTCAGGAAGACTTGAGTTCAAATCTTGCCTCAGATATTTACTTAAATGTGTGATTCCAGGCAAGTTACTTAAACTCTGTTTGCCTCAGTTTCCTCATCTGAAAAACAATGTGGATAATAATAGCACTTACCCTCTCAGGGTTGTTGGGAAGATCAAATGAGATAATATTTGTAAATTGCTTCCCAAACTTCAAAGTACTATATACATTAGAATTATCATCATCATCTTTATCATCATCATCATCACTATCACCATCACCATCATCATCACATCACCACCACCACCACCATCATCATCATCATCATTTTCTCTTGTAGGCAATGGAGAGCCCATAAAGTTTTTTTGAGCAAGAAGCGACATGTTGAAAACTGTTTTGTAAGATGTAGGGTGGCAATTGTGAATAGGCTAGATAGAAGAGGGTATGAATTAGAGGTGGGAGAACCTCAAGTCAGAATATCTGGGTTCAAATCCTACCTCTGCTATTTTACTACCTGTATGACATTGAACAAATCATTTAATCTCCCTGTGTGTCATCTAAATGATGGTGCTGGATTCTATGGCCTCTGAGTTCCCTTCATGTGCTGGATCTAAGACCTATGATCCTGTGACTTCAGGAATAAATCTGCTTGTTCACACAGATGTCAAGGAAGTGTCCCTCACAAATATGGAGAATGTCTTACATCAGCATTTGATTTCTGGGCTCCATTAGGGAGCATTCTGCATATTGTTGTGGAGATGTGCCCCTGTTAACAGACTCTTTACATGAACCTCCCAGACTTGGGATCAAAGTTGTAACCTAACCTAGAATACAATACACTCCAATTGCCATAGCTAGGGTCATGTCTTCCATGGATCCAGAATAAATTGGAGGCATGGTATGGTGGAAAGAGTATTGGATCAGATTCTATAGATCTGGGTTTGAGTCTAGTCTCTACCACTAGGTGGTTGCTTAACTTTGGGGAAGACATTTCTGAGCCTTGGTTTCCTTCTCTGTGAAATGAGGGCTCTAGGTTTGCTTCTAGCATCAAATCTAGGATCTTTTGCAACTTTAATAATCTATAAATAATGTACACATTCCTCCCTCTATGTCTTTGCTTACTCTGTCCTGCCCACCATGAGGGCCTTTCCTTTTCTTTCCACTTATCTAAATTATACCTATTTTTTCAGAGCTGGAAGACTAGTACCACTAATGTGAGGGCTTTCTGAACCCTTTTCAGGTTTGTCCATCCACCTTTGGTGTCCATTTTTCACCCAACCCTCACTTGTGGCTCCAAGAAGCTGTATCACGCCCAGCAACCAGACCCCAGTAAACTGTCTAGGCAAGGGCAAAACCAGATTGAGGGTAAGTGATAGGCTTCAAACCTGTTGGTGAGTTGGGCTATATCTATCCCAAACATATGAAGAGTTTCCCTGGTAGAATGGGTAGATGAGATGTTCCAATGGCCATGAAGGTGCCTAAAGCATGCACTGTGGAGCACTTAGAGCTTAGGTAGATGTTGAAGATTCCAAGGTCATCCACTGTTAGTCATCTGGACTTTTGTCCTGCCATTGCACTTTGATGACTCAATAAGAGAAAGTGAAGCTGATGAGTTTGTGCAATCCTGTCTCATTTAAATCTAATTCATATGCAAGTCAAAATATCACCTCATCCATGATGTCATTGGTCCTCTTTGAGAAATTAAGGACAAACAACAACCATTCACTCGGAACAAAATATCCTGACTCAGAACAGCCCAAGGGCAGCATTTGGGCACCCAGGGTGTCCTCAGAGGTGTTCTAGAAGGGTGGACAGGATATTGGAAGGAGGCAGCCAATCATTCAGAAGGCATTTATTTAGTATTTATGAGGTCCCAGACTCTGTAAAAGGCACCAGGAATAGAAAGACCAAACAAAACCTCAAGTGAAACAACAAAAAATCGTCCTTGCCCTTAGCTTTCATTTTAATGAAGGAGATGACCTATGCATTATGTGTATGTGTGTGTGGTATGTGTGGTATGTATGTGTGCGTGCATGTGCATACGCATGTGCATGCATGTATGTACACATTCAAAAAAGATAACCTTGGAGGGGAAAGTCTCTAGTACATGGGGAGGAGAGACCAGGAAAGTTTTCATGAAGAAAATGTTAAGCTTGAGTTGAATCTTGAAGAAAATAAAAGAGTTCAAGAGGTAAGATGGGAAAGTAGTTCATTCTATACATAGGGGACAGCCAATACAAAAGTAAAAAGGCAGGAGAAGGAATTATGCATGTGAGAAACAGCAAGAAAGCCAATTTGGCTGGACTTCAGACTTTGTGGAGGCTGGTGAAAACTGGTATGCTGAAGCCAGATAATAGAGGGCTCTTACAGACAAGGGTTAAATCAGGGCTTGGTTTAGTGTTTTTTTGATTGTTTAGACTTAAGAAAGTAGTGGAGAAAATGTTAATAATGCAGATAAAACTTAGAAGTATGTCATGGTAAAATTTCTTTTTTTTTCCCCCTTCTGGAAAGCTAGTTACTAAACATTTAGCAGCACTTGTAAAGGATGCATGGACAGGAGTAAAATGTAAGAAGACTAGAAAGATAGACTATTACATACATACATACATACATATATGTGTATATATGTATATATATGCACAAACATATACACATATTTAAATTTTTCTCATTTACATGTAGTCAAAAATTTTTAACATTCATTTTTTAAAATTTAGAGTTCCATATTCTCTCCTTCATTCCCTCCCCTCCTCCTTCTTTGAGAAGGCAAGCAATTTGATAAAGATTATACATTTGCAGTGATGCAAAACATTTCAATGTTAGCCATGTTGCAAAAGAAAACACAGATTAAAAAAAGAATAATAGAGTTTCAAAAGTGTGTTTCAATCTGTATTCAGACTCAATCAGTTCTTTCAGATAGGATATTTGTAAGAGAAGGAATCGTAGAGTGGTTAATGAGCTGGTGTCAGAGCCTGAACAATTTAGATTAAACCCTGGTTCTGACACGTACGGTTTATATGACTCTGGGAAAGTTACTTACCCTCTCAATCTTCCAGGAAAGTCTCTAAGACTGTAAATTACCAAACAACTGCATTTGTAGAGAGTGTTACACATCAGGTGTTCTATATTCTAATAAAATCACAGGTCTAGACCTTGTATAAAAAAAAAGTAAATTAGGATAGATATTATGAAAAGATTTTGAACAGATAAATTGACATATTCAAAAAAATGTTTTAGGAAGGGTTGGAAGAAGATAAATAAGGCTGCTATGTACAGGATAGCCTCAAGAGGAGAGAGACAGAGATAGGATATTCCCATTATAATAATCACGCAGGAGCTGATGAGGGCCCAGAGAGGCAGCATAGGGAATGGAAAGGAGGGAACAGATGTGAGTGATGGGAAAAAATCAACAGGACTTACTGACTAGACTAAAAGTGAGAGTTGAGTGAAAGGCAGAAGTCATGGTTACTCTGAGGATTTACAGCCTGGGTGACTAGAAGAATAATGATCTAAACACATCAAGTATATCATGACCTCAGGAGGGTCCCTTAATCTGAGTTTCTGAAGCTCAAATGAAGATGAGGAAGGGGGTAAAGCAAACTCCATGATCTGCAAGCCAAAATTTAGTACACTAGCAGTTGTTAGCTCATTAAATTTATTTGGGCATAGGACTGCCATGCTGGAGATGCAATAAGTAAATGCTTAATCAATCAGCAGTCATTAATTGAGTCTGCTAAGCTGGGCACTGGGAATATAAAGATAGAAGTATGGGACTAGATGAATAAAATAATGATAAATGAGTATTGTAAAAGAAAAAAAAATTTGGAAACTTGAGGATTCTTTGCTCTCTGTGTATCATTGAAGGGCCAAGATATAACAGTTTTTAAACATTTCCTTTAAACTTTTCTTTCTCATTTTCTGAAGTGCTGGTGTTTTGTTTTGTTTTGTTTGAAGGGGAATAGAAGAGTCTGGGAAAGTTATCCTGTCAATAATCAGGAAAAGAATGTTCCTAGAAGCAGAGCCTCCATCTACTTGAGGACAAGGAAGCCAATATTTAGCAAGGAAAAGGGCCCAGGAGTCCTGATAAATGGCCCCAGAGAGTAGTGCTGGACAAAGGTTTGTTGCTAATCTATCCTTCTGATCTGAAGGAATAAGATATCTCATTTTGGGATCTTCTAAGGACATTGCAAATCCCATTCTTGACTCCTGTCCAGTGTGAGCTGGTTTGTGTATCATACAAAGAGTGCCAGTCATACATCCCATCAACCTTTCTGGCACACTAAGTAAGAGACCATGAAAACAGGGTCATTTCCAAAGAGGCTCAGAAAGGGGAATGAAGTAGAAAGAACACTGGCCTTATGTAAGCAGATTTGGGTTCGATCTGGGACTGAACCTGTCTTCAAGTACACTAAAGTGTCTCCTATGGAATAGAAATTAAACTTGTTCCATTTGTCTTCACAGAACAAAACCAGGAACATTGGGCAAAAGTTGCAGAGGGGCAAATTTTGGCTTGATACCAAGATGAACTTTTAGCAATATTAGAACACTCCAAAAGTGGAGTGGGTTCTCTCAAGAGGTAAGAGGGTTGTGGAGGTCCTTAAGCAGAAGCTGGATGACTGCTTGTTGGAGATATTATAGTGAGAATTCTTTTTTCGGGAGCAGGTTGTGCTCAGTGACCTTGGATGTCCCTTTCAACTCTGGGATCTGGAAATGCATTCCTCCAATGGCCAACACATAGCCAGCTCTTTTTGCATTTTGCCAATCAATCAATCAACATTTATTAAGTATCTAACATGTGACAGTCTCCGCCCTTCGGGAACATACAATCTAATGGGGGAGGCAACATGTAAACAAATAAAAAGCAAAGCAAGCTCTAAAGAAGATAAATAGGAAGTAATTAATAGAGGGAAGACATTAGAATTAAGCCTATGCACTTTACTTGTGGAAGAATTATTTCTGCAGAAGGTAATGATTTTGTTAATTATTTTTCATCTCCTTAGGCATTTTGATAAACCCTAAGCAGAGTCATTTAAAAAATCCTAACTCGGTATGTAATCCTTAAATATCTGAATGATTGGATCAGTTATCATAAGAAGATTTACAGGTCAGGAAGTATAAATATCTTCACTTCGTGAATACTAAAACATTCCAACTTTATACTATAGCTAACATCTATATACACACATTGTGTATTTTTTTTTTTAAAGAGCTCACATGTAGTGTTTTTTGTTTTTTTTAAAATACTTTTGTATTAAAAGATATCACTTACACTGCTATTCCCAGGGCTCTTGAGTTCAGGTTCCTGAGCTATTGCCATCAGGCTCTGAGAGGAGATGACAGTCAATGTGGTGGCACAGTGGTAGTGGTGGTTTGACTTTCGTGGTATTTGCTAACTCCAGTCTCTCTTTCTGTGTCCTGCTGCTTCAGCTAGGCTGGATCGCCCGTCCTGTAGGAGACAGTTGGTCATGGCTGACTCCTTCATAAGAGCTACCCCCTCCCAATTATGATTGTAAGAGTTGGGCGGGAAACTTTATTGGTGATCAGTTGTACAGAGGCGGAGGGGTTCTATTCCCAGGACTCTTGTGACTATCCATTTGTTGGTAGCAGTTGGTCAGCAGGTGGTAGTGGTGATGAGCAAGGTAAATCTCTGATAGGAAAACTTGTGTGGAAAGTGCTTTGTAAATCTTTAAGTACTATAAAGTATGCAATAAACTGTACCAGTTGCCTCCAGGCATGGTGACTCTACTACTTCTTGAACCCATCTAGTGGTACAAAATCTAGCACACCCTCAGGCCTGTTGGAATTCACATTTAAAATCTGATCTTATAACATCTTATGTTTCATAAGTGGAAGGGATCTTGGAGATCATCTCGTTCAACTGTTTCATTTTACAGATGGGGCAATAGAGGGATCAAGACATTACATGACTTATTCATGGTTAGATAGTTAATAACTAGCAGAGCCAGGATTTGAAACCAGGTCCATAGAATACAACTTCTTTGCTGTTTTTTGTTTGTCTGGTTTTTTTTTTGTTTGTTTTGTTTTTTGTTTTTTTTTTTTTTTTACTACACTATGATGGCTTCCATTATAGCAAGTAGCAAACTAGTTATTCTGAGCTATGGTGCTGGGACTCCTAGGAGTCCCAAGAAGCATCATTCTAAAAGTCAAAAAGCCCTACAAGTAGCTACAGAAAAAAATAGATGATATACATGTATGTATGTATGTATTCAGTAGAAAGGGCAATTTGTATACTTAAAAACACTTTGGGATATTAGATTAGTTTTCATAAAAAAGATTTACAGTTTGGGATATGTACATAATCTTCATTCATGATAAATGTTTCAACTTCATAACATAATTAAAATCTGCATACTATATCCTCATAAGTTGGACAAGTATTACTTTTTCCATGTTGGAAGGAGACATAATTTTATTGATATAAGGATAGCCCCAAGTGAGGAAACTTTCTCCACCAATGCAGATAGGCTGCTGTTCTGTAATTTATAGTTTTAGAGAGATGTCTAGATCACTAAAATTTTTTTTAATGATTTGTCCGGGGTCATGCAAGAAATATAGGTCAAAGGCAATCCTTGAACTCAGATCTTCCTGTTACTGAGATTGGCTCTCTAGTCATTTGAAGAATCCAATCTCAAACTTCCCTCAACAAACTTCTCTTTAGTCAGTGACACTCTGCCTGTACTCTCTACTCAATGATGATCACACTCCCATCCCCTCCTAACCACTCAATCCTGAGCATTCTGACCAAACAGCTGTGATTTACAAACCTAGGCCTGACTCACCACTCCCTTTCATCTGTCCACTGCTGCCTTATCCACCAATGCCCTGCTCTAAATTTGCCTTCCCTTTAGCCTGTGCCTTCTGGAATGTCTGCCCCACAATTAACAATTTTCCTTTCATCTTCAGTAGTATCTTTGCCTGTAAAAGGGGAGGAGTTGACTTGATCATCTCTAATGTCACATCCTCTTCTAACTGAAGATGTTACTGGATTTCTAGGATCTTTTCCAGTTCTATCATTCTTTGACATATTTGATATCATGATAATGATTGCACAGGCTGCCCCCATGCTTGAAACACACTCTCTTCTCATCCAGCTTCCTTTAATTCCCATTTTTTTTTTCAAAACTTGGCTCAAGCTCCACCTCCCACAAGTAGGCTTTCTTGAGCTCCTTACCTGCTAGTGCCTTCCTTTTCCTGGAATTACCCTGTATTTATTTAGTATATGTACAGGTGTACTCAAATCCTAGTGTAGTTTTAAGCTATTCAAACACAAAACTACATTAGGACTTTGGGGTCACCTTGTATTTTCACATATGCAAAGGTTGTCTCCCTTGATTGAATGCAAATTCCTTAAAGGTAGGGATTGTTTTATTTTTTGTCATTGCTTCTCTTACACAACAGTGTCTGGCTCATAGTAGGTGCTTGGTAAATGGTAATTGATTAAAGATTCTAGGTTTTTAGAAACTTAGAATGTTCTGTGTATAAATACTTTCTTCCTTGGTGACATGGGAGAAGATTTGTGAGTTGATTGTGTATGAATCATCCTTCTTCAGTATTTCCATGATCTTCCCACCAACAACAAAGACCCTCACCTCCTCCATGCCTAAAATCTGTCTCTTCCTCTATTCCTCTCCTCTGGCACATGCCTTTAGACTACCACAATGACCTCTTAATAGGTCTTCCTAACTCCAGTCTCTATGTCTCTCTAATCCATCCTTCACACTTGTGGGGGACTAATCCTTCTCATACACATGTCTGGTTACATAAGTATTCTACCTCAAAATCTTCAGTAGCTCCCTATTTACTGAGAAAAATTTAAACTCTTCTGCTTTGTGTGCAAGGTCCTCCATAATCTGGCCATCTTCTGCCTTAATTCCCCTCTCCATGTGTTGTACTCTATTTAACTGCAGAACTCTGGCCCTCAAACCACACACTGTCTTCTCGCATCTCCCTGTTCTTACTTATACTGTTCATAGAATCACATAATCAGAATTTCTGAGTCATAAGTCATCTAGACCAACCTATCCTAAAAAAGGGTTTCTCTCTACAATTCAACAAGAAACCAGATTTGTAGTCCTGACTGTTCTACCACCATGTTGCCTGACCTTTGGCAATCCATATCTTATTCTATGGGCCTAAGTTTCCAATTAGTGGAATTCAGTGGTAGTTAAAACCTTTGCCAGTTCTACTATTCTGGGACTCATTAGACTGCCATCTCCTTTTGAAGCCTAGTAATGACTCTGGAGGAAGCCCTGAAAAATGGTCATCCAATGTTGCATATGCCTTTAATGTCTTCCTTTCCTTTCTTTGTCTTTCTAATTCCAATTGATCATTTAAGGGACTCTTCACGTCACACACAGCAAGGTTATGCTTAAGATTCAGCAAGCTAGGCTTCAGGCATATGTAAACCAAGAATTAACAGAGAAGCAGGCTAGTTTTTGAAGTGAAAGAGGAACTAGAGACCACATTACCAACATTTGCTGGATTTGAAGAAAGCAAGGGAGTTCCAGAAGAAAAAAATTTTCTTCTGCTTCATTGATTACACTAAAGTTTTTGACTGTGTGATCATAACAAAATGTGGCAAATCCTCAAAGAAATGGGAGCACCAGTTCATCTTACTTGTCTCCTGAGGAACCTGTATGTGGATCAAGAAGCAATAGTTAGGACTGAACATGGAACAACTGATTGGTTTGAGCTTGGGAAAGAAGTATGATAAGGCTATATACTGTCACCTTATTTATTTAATTAAATGCAGAGTACATCATTTAAAATGCCAGGCTGGATGAATCAAAGGTTGGAATTAAAGCTCCTAGGAGAAATATCAATAATCTCAGATATGTGGATGATACCACTCTAATGGCAGAAAGTGAAGAGGAATTAAGAAATCTCTTGATGAGAGTGAAAGAGGAAAGTGTGAAAGCTGGCTCAAAACTTAATGTCAAAAAAAAGTTATAATCTTGGCAATAGGGTCCTATCACTTCCTGGCAAATGGAGGAAGAAGAAATGGAAGCAGTGTCAGATTTTTCTTGGGCTCAAAGTTCACTGCAGAGAGTGACCACAGCCATGAAATTGAAAGACATTTGCCCTTTGGAAGGAAAACCATGGTAAATTTGGATAGCGTACTAAAAAGTAGAGACATCACTTTACCAACAAAGGTCTATATAGTCAAAGCTATGGTTTTTCCAGTAGCAATGTATAGTGGTGAAAGTTGGACTATAAAGAAAGCTGAGTGCTATAGAATCAATATTTTTGAATTATGTTGCTAGAGAAGGCTTTTCAGAGTACCTTAGACAATAAGGTGGTCAGATCAGTTAATATTTAAAGAAACTAATTCAGGCTATTTACTGAAAGATCAAATACTGAAATCAAAACTTAAATACTTGCCACATAGTGAATAGAGGGGACTCGTTGTAAAAGAACCTGATGTTGGGAAAGATTGAAGACAGAAGGAAAAGGGGATGACAGCGGATGAGATGGATAGATAGTATCATGGAAACAACAAACATGAACTTGGACAGACTTTGAGAGACAGTAGCAACTAGAAGATCTTGTCATGCTATGATCTATGGGGTCACAAAGTCATACATGATTGAACAACAAACAACAACAAATGGTGTAGTATATGTATTGTATAATATTAGTATAGTACAGTACAGCACAGTACAGTATAGTATAGCATGGTATGGTATGTATGGTATGGTATGGTATGGTATGGTATGGTATG
>NW_020947062.1:8145716-8179907 GCF_900497805.2 Vombatus ursinus | reverse complement strand
ATGGTATGGTATGGTATGGTATGGTATGGTATGGTATGGTATGGTATAGTATGGTATAGTATGGTATAGTATGGTATAGTATAGTATGGTATAGTATAGTATAGTATAGTATGAGACAACTAGATGGCTCAATTGATAGAATACTGAATGTGGAATCAGGAAGGCCTGAGTTAAAAACTGCCCTTAGAGATACATACTAGAGGGCAGCTAGGTGGCACAGTGGATAGAGCACCGACCATGGAGTCAGGAGGACCTGAGTTCAAATCCAGCCTCAGACACATAACACTTTCTAGCTGTGTGACCCCAGGCAAGTCACTTAACCCCAATGCCTAGCCAAAAAAAAAAAAAAAAAGAGAGAGAGAGATACATACTAGATTGTGACCCTATATAAGTCACTTAACCTGTCTGTCTCAGCCTCCTCATCTTTAAAAACAGGAATAATAATGGCACCTACCTGCCAGGATTGTTGTGAGGATAAAATGAGATAATATTTGTAAAATGCTTCATAAACTTTAACTCACAATATAAATACTAGCTTTTACTATTGTTATTATATAGTGTAGTATGTTAATTATATAAAGATAGGTGTTTGTGCATATGTGCATATATATAATAAATACATAAAAATCTGTATATATGCATATATACGTAGGTGTACGTATTCCCCTTTTTATTTGGGAAAGTCCCAAATACATTCAACTGGAGCCATTTTTCCTTCACTCTCACCATTACAAATATTGTTTTTGTTTTTGTTTTTTTAATCATTTGCCTTTCAAGGAAAGAATCCTTCTGTTTCCTATTCATTTGCACTTAATCCATCTGAAGAGTGGTGTTGCAAGAGCTACTCCATATCCCCAAACGCCTGCTTAAAAAGAACATCTCCAGCCAGCCTGAATTACTAAGGCTCCTGTGCCCTGTGCCCTGGGGCAGGGGGACTTCCAAGATCAACAATGGTGACCTCCAGAAAAGCTGGGCTGGGCAATGTGGAGGTCATAATAATAATGATGATGATTCCTTACACTTACAGTATTATAATATATTATGTTTTACAATTTACAAGAAATTTTACAGTTCATAAAGCTTTTTACAACTCATAAAGGGTTTTAGGGGTCAATTAGCTTGCAAAGAGCATACCCATTTACAAGGTACTTCACAAATGATGAGTTGTTTCAGCATTTTCTGAATTTACTTTATAGTTTTCAAAGAGCTATATAATTTATCAAGAGGGATATAGGCATGGAAGTGATTATCATCCCCATTTTACAGATGAGGAAACAGATGAGTAATGCAAAGTAATTTCCCAAACATCACATAACTATCAATTGATGAAGCCAGTTTTCAAGCCCATCTTCTAATGCTGAGTCCAGTGATTATTTTCCTCTATTATATTTTTTTTTAAAAATAATAGATTAGAAGGAGAAGGGGAATAAACCTTTGTCAAGTGCCTAATCTGTGCCAGGCCATGTGCTAAGTGCTTTACAAATGTTATCTGATTTGATCCTCATAAGAACTCCGCAAGGTAGGTGCTACTATTATTCCCATTTTGCAGTTGAAGAAACAGAGGTAAACAGAGGTTGTGACTTGCTCAGAGTCACAGAGCTATTACATTTCTGAGGCCACATTTGAACACAGGTATCCCTGACTCCAAGGCCCAGCACTCTATCAAGTGTGCCACCTAGCAGCCCAAAGAAAATGAACTTCTCCCTGCCCCAACCCATATATTTTCATATCACCTAGTGGCATCATCACATGTGAAGAGCTGGAAAGGAACTCTGAGGCCGTTCGGTCTAATCCTCTCGTTTTACAGATAAGGAAACCAATGAAGTACAGAAGGATTAAATGATTTGCTAAAGTCTCTCAGGGAGTAGATGTCAGAGGAAAGCTCTGAATGATGCCAGAGTCAATGCTCTTGTATCCTTCTCCTCAAACATATTGAGCCAAGTTGCTAAGGGAGTGCTGAAACTCTGGTTATTATTGATGGAGAAGGAGTAAGGGTAAGAAAAGGAATGGTGCCAAAAAGTGTTCCATTCTACAAAGTCTGCTGCTAGAAACAGTCTTCAGGGCCTTGGATCTCTCCTTGGTTCAGATATCTCCTGACACTAGGTGGTACAGTGGATAGAGTGCCAGGCCTAGAGCCATAAAGACATCTTCCTGAGTTCAAATCTGGCCTCAGACACTTACTAGTTTTGTGACCTTGCACAAGTCACTTAGCCCGGTTTGCCTCAATTTCATTATCTATAAAATGAGTCAGAGAAGGAAATGGCAAAACCACTCCAATATCTCTGCAAAGAACATGGCAAATGGGGTCATGAAGAGTGATTGAAATAACTGAACTACTCTTCAACTTTGCTTTGGAGTCTCTAGCATGTGACTGCTTTACCTTTGAAGGCTTTGCCATTTTTTATTCTAAAAATTTATAACCAAAAGCAGGGTCTGGAGGAAAGATTTAGAATCTGAAGACCTTGGTTTGAATTTGAGCTGGTTCACTTAACTCGGACAAGTCACCTTCTCTTTCCAGTTCTCAATTTCCTCATCTGTAAAATGAGGGAGTGTAAGAACCTCAGTGGCCTCTTCACTCACAGTAAATTAAGAGCCCCAAGAAAGCTTCTTAGAACTTCCCTGGGTCTACAGTCATGACCAAGATGAAGCACGTTTTCCTACTGGGGACCGGGAGTCTTCCCTCCCCAACCCCCACTCTCCAGCTAGCATGCATCAGCACCAGGGCCAGGCTTCTTGCTACCTCTCCCAAATGCCTAGTCCTGCTCAACCCAAAGAAGAAGCCTATAAAAAGCCACCAGATTTTACTGATTTTATTGTTCCCTTTCTACCAGGTACCAGTAAACTTGACTTCTTTCCATCATATCTTACCAACCCTTCTTATTGTGAGTATTCCCCTCAATGAAGCTGGCTTGCTCTACTTTCTCTCTGCTGATTCTATCTTATTTTGCTTCATGCTTCCTTGTATTGTACCTTGGGATTGTGGGCTTTACTCAACTTACATTAAGACAAGGGATTAGACTAGATATCCTCTAATATTCCTTCCGTTTCTAAGATCCTATGATGACTCTTCCACATTTAATAGCTGACAACCATATAGGACTTTAAGACTCACAAAGTTCATCCTTCTTTCTGTCCTGCCACTGGCTCCCTACAATCTGGAATGCCAACCATCTCCAGAGCAAACACAGCACCTCTTTCCCTGAGGCAGCCACCCATTCAGGTTTGGATCTTATTCTGGCACCAGCATGATTGGTGATTGAGTGAATGCAAGTTCACCCAAATGACTAGTAGGCCCCAGACATCATGTTTCTTATCTCTCCACCCAAGACATCTTACCATCCAACCCACTGTTGCCTATGGGAACTGATATTGCTTATATCATCCTGTCTGCAGAAAGGAATAGAGTGAGTGGGGAAAGTACAGTTATCCCTTCCACATTGTGATTTTCCCCATTGTGGTTTTGATATATTACAAGTTGGCAAAATAAATTAAATGGGAATTTGAGGGGAGTTTTGTAGAAGCTGCAGATGACACAGGAAGGCCAGCAGATGACACAGAAAAAAAATTAGAAACTCAGAAATGCATAAAATACATGTACAGTATTATATAACATAGCTTATGACAAAGTACTTAACCCAAATTTTACAATAAGGTACCGTAAACACCCCATAAAAGAAAAAGAAGAAAAAATTCAGACTTCTTCCCTAGTATGAAGGGAGGGCCAAAAATTTTTAGGTAGATTTTCCAGATTGCAGGGGCACCGTACCCCTAAAATCCCCCCAATGATGTGGAAGTGATGATTGTATATAGTTAGAGTGTAGGCCTGGGAGGAATAGGTAGTGGTGGCACTCCCAGTATGAAGAAGGACTTGCTCTTATTGATTGACCTCTCAATGGGTGGGGGAGGGGCTGAAAAGAGGGAGAGAATTTGGAACTCAAAATTTTTATAAATGAATATTTTAAAAATTAAGAATTTTTTAAAAAAGAGAAGCTCTCTCCTTTTGTGTTTCTGTTGTGTGGGTGCTCACAGGTGGTGGTGGTGGTCTGGGGTCATGAACTGTCCTTTTCCAGACCCCAGATAGAGCCCACAAGATCTAGAGAAGGAACAATCATGAAGCTGTGATCCAGGTACAGCCGAGAGTCACCTTTTTGGTTACACCTGCCAATCTCATTCCCATATAAATGAGAAGTGGAGTCCAACATAGGGTATTAGCATATGACAAGGAGAGGCTGTTAAATGACAAGTCAACCTCTTTCTCTAGTAGGAAAAAATTGTGTATATATATATATATGTGTGTGTGTATACACATGTGTATACATACATGTATATATGCATGTACATACATACATACATACATGCAACAGAACTGACTGATGCTATAGAGACTAGCTGGTGTGATTTCTAGAGAAGTGAGGAAAACATGCTTCTCCAAACTCTTGTTCTCTTGCTTCTTGCTTCCCCAAATCCATTTTCTACAGGACAAAACATTTTTGTTCAACACTTAAGAATCAAGTTGAATTTCAGATCCTTTCAGAAGGAAACCAGGACTTTCTCCCCCCCCCCCCCATTTTACATCTATCTCAGATATTTTCCTTAAAACTGAGTTGAGGGGATGAGTGGCAAATGCAAGGAAAGAAAGTCAGAGTTGGAGGGGACTTTAAAGCCAAAGAACTATTGAATATCAGAGCTGGAAGTATTCAGAGACTCAGAGGCTCATAGATTGAGAGCTGGAAGAGGCCTTACAAGCCATCTATTTCATCTTACAGATGGGGAAACTGGGACTCAGCAGGTTAAATGATTTTCCCAAGGTTACACAGGCAAAAGAACCTGGATTTGAACTATTCACCTTATTATACAAGTAGAGAAAATGAAGTCCAGAAAAAGGAATTGAGTCCAGAAAAGGAAACAAAGGAAAGCAAGGTCAAATAGAGAAGTCATAGAAGAACCAGTACTAGAACCTGGGTTTACTTATTTTAGTTGAGAGTTCTTGCTACCTGCATGAGTTATTTAAACCCAACCACGATGAGGGGGGTTTATAGAACTCCCACCCTGAGGTTCCTGCTTCCCTAATTTCTGAGTGCCTCACACAGCCCAGTCTATCAAGCTGCCTCTAGAACCTCCTTATTTTACTCTCCTATCACCTTCGCATTAGCTACCTTGCCACACTCCCTCCCTACTTTCTAGTTTTGAAACCATAATCAATTACCCCTCCCCCACCAATCCTTGATAGCATCCTTTATTCCACCCATCCTGCTTAATTTCTTGTTCCTAATGTGTTGCAGGCTATTCCTTTTTCCCCCTTCTCCCACTCCATTGCTCCCATCATGTGCTTCTCTACCATTGCCCTTTAGGTGCTGCACAGCTTTAATTTTTCAGAGACCATGGTGTTTCATGACTCACTACCATACAATATTGTTAAATGAATATTAATGTTAGAAAGATGGTTTTTTTTTTTCTAGGAAAAGCTTGAGATGATTAACAAATTTCTAAAGGCAATGTAGCTTGCTCTCCTCATCCCATTCAACTCTAGATTCCATTCATGGTTCATTGAAGTTGTTTCCTAAAAATATATGTACTAATGGACCAGCTCAATTGGTTGTCCATCCAGATGCTCTTTTGGTTCCAGAACTATGAATTCATGGGTATGGGAAAACTCCCAGTGAGGAAATCCCTTCTCCTGATGCAGATCAGCTATTGTCCTGCAGCCTAGTCATAGAGAATTGTCTGGAGGCACTGAAAGGTCTGCTACTATTAGTCCAGTGTCAGAAATGAGACTTGAGCAGGTCTTCCAAACTCAGAAGGCCAGCTCTGTATTCCTTACCCTACACTACCTGTTTTATATCAGCAAAGTTGGTAATGTGTCTATTCTCTTCCTTCAATCAATCTGTACTCTCCAACCTCCATGCCAGCTGGGGTCAGGAACCTGGGAGAAGAGGGGAACCATGGTTTGGAGGAGCAGGATATGGAGAAAAGAAAGAGTCATATTTTCAAATTTGTGTCTTTTAAAAATTAAAGAATATTGCCAAAAACATCTTTTGGAGGAGAAAAAAATTGGTAGACTGACATTTAGGAGACTGACCAGCCATAGGGGCATTTAACCACTAGGCTTATTAGCTATTCTAGGACTTCCAAATAATCTTTTTATAATTAAATTATTTATTCCATGCTTCTAAAGTGATTCATTTGGTACACTGAGTTTGAAGACAGAGGAACTGGGTTTGAATCCTTAGTTTGTTACTGTGTGACATTGGACAAGTCACTTACCCTCGCTGATCCTTGGTTTATTCATCTGCAAAATAGAGATAATAAGACTTGCACTACTTACCACATAGAGTTTGTGTGAAGGTCAAATAACACAGTTATTTGAAACATTTTCCAGACTATTAAACACTATAGAGATGTCAGCTTTTATTAGGATTGTTTTTCTAGAGCCGTCAGAAATCATAGGCTAGAACTAGAAGGAAACTCTGACATCAGCTAGTCCCACCCCTTCATGCTACAACTGAAGAAACTGAGGTCTAGAGAGGTTACACCATTTGCCCAAGGTTATATTGGTCATAAGTAACAGAGCAGGATTTGAATTTAAGTTATCTAATTACAAAGCTATCGCTCTCTACTCACCTATGCACCTCCTTATAGATTCCCTTAGTTTCCAAAGGAGTCATTTTTCAGATCTGTTCTTCCGCTAGACCAGAGATGACTCCTTTGCCCACTATCCTCACTGCCTACCTCCATTATTATCACCTACCTGTAAAGTTTCATTGCCTCAGGAAGATATTCTTTGTACTAAGTGAATGATCATTTCTCTCTGTCTTACGGGCTCTGAGTTTCTTTCCAGGCCCTGTCATAATGACAGACTTGAGTTTTAGAACCTAAGTGCTCACTGTTGATTCCATCTATTGCCTTTGCTTTCTGATAATGTAGAATCCCCTCTCTCCCAGAAGTCATGCATGCATTGCCAGCGAGATTGATTCACTCTTAGGTTATTAAACTGAGTGCCTAGGGCTGTCACATGTTTGAGTCAGAGTTAAATTAAATTATTTTCTTTGAGAGTGTGATGTGTACTTTGCAGCTGGAGCTAAGGAATGTTAGCTAAATGTGTGGGTTTCATTACGAGAACATAACTTTATTGAGGGCACAGGAGGTTTGGTAAAAGTTGGGGTAGTTCAGTTCTGATTGGACTGAAGAGTAAAAGTATACTTGGGACTTGGTTGATTGCTCTGGAAAACCCATTGGACATGGAGAAAGTAGTTTCTTAAGATTAAGCTGGCATATTGGAGAGGAGAGATAGAGGAGACAGGGGAAAGTGTTAGGATGATGTGGCTATAGTCTAGGCCAGAGATAATAAGGGCCTGAATTAGTTTGGTTGTAGCAAAAAGCAAGTGGAGCAGATGGGGATGGATCTGAGAGGCTGCAGAGATGAAATCAATGGGCTTTAGTGTTACTGGTTGTGAGAGCCAAGGCAGCATTTGATTCTTTAATCAAAATTCTCTGAGCTTAAGTACCAGGAAGATGAGGATTCTAGACTGGTGGAGGAAGATGTGAAAAATCAGCATTATGGGTTATTAAAGTATGTTGATGTGGTGCCTTGTGCCTTTCTTTCCTTGATCCAAACCTATGAATTCATTAGTGTAAGAGTATTCCTAGAACGAAAATTAACTCCCTTGATGCAAATAAATAACTCATATATAACTTACAATCTTAGCATTTTCCTTGGGGTCACTGAAAAGTTAGGTGACTTGTCCATGGTCACACAACTAACATATTTCTAAGACAGGATTTAAATCCAGGTGTTCTTGGCTCTGAGGTTGGCTCTCCATCTATTACTTTGTACGTGACAGACACATAATAAATATCCTTTTAAATGGACAAGAGGAAAATGAGTCTTAGGACCGGATGAATGAAATGAATGGAATCTTTTAAGGAGGGACTATGTGGCTACATAGAAAAAACTTTAGATTTGATTCAGGCTGGGTCCATTAAAAATTCATTTGTTGTTGTTGTTTGGTCATTTCAGTCATGCCTGACTCCTCATGCCCCCATTTGGGGTTTCCTTGGCAGAGATATTAGAGTAGTTTGACATTTCCTTCTCCAGGTCATTTTACAGATAAGGAAACCGAGAAAAACAGGGTTAAGTGATCTGCCCAAGGTCACACAGCTAGCGTCTGAAGCCAGATTTGAACTCAGGAAGATGAGTCTTCTCAACTCTAGGCCCAGCACTCTATCCACTATAAAAGCTAGATGCCCCCTAAAAATTCATGTTGCATCATAATATCTGTTGGGCCCTCACTGCAGCAAAGCAATCCTTTCACACTTTTCAAATCAATTTTCTACTCTACTCACCACAGGAGCTATTTTAAACCTTTTCATTTCTCCTTAAGCATTTCATGGCACCTTCTCCCCTCACATTCTTGGCTGAAGACTTTGCCTTATACTTCCCTCCTCCCCCCCAAAAATTAGTCCATTCACTGAAAGTTCTTACTTCTCTTTTGTTCCTCATTTCACATCACTTAGATGTCTTTGTCCACCATTTCCTTAACTTTGTCTCACATGAAGTAGCCTTCTTGCCAAGGTAAATTCCTTTTTGTGAACTTTTGATCCCATTCCATCCTTTTTTCTTCAGTAGATTGTTCCCTTTATCATCACCAATCTCAGTAATCTTCAGTCTCTCCCTATTTATTAACTACTTCCCTCCTGTCTACAAACATGCCCATGTCTCCCCCATAATTTTAAAAAAATAAACAAAAACTCACTTAATTCATCCATCACAACTAGCTATCATCCTATGTCTCTGTTCTTCATGGCTAAATCCCTTGAGAAAGCCATCTGTATTCAGTATCTCAATTTCTTTTCCTTTCACTTGATTCTAAACCCTCTGAATTCTGGCTTACAATCTCATTATCCAACTAAAACTGTTCTGTCCAAAGTTACCAATGGTGTCTTCATTGCCAAATCTAATGTCCAGTGTAATTGACTTCACTTCAGTCTTTGACACTGTCAATGACTCTCTTTCTAAATACTCTCTTTAGTTTTTTTATATTTAATTTTAATTTTATTTTTCTCAATTAGATGTAAACAAAAATTTTTAACATTCATTTTTTAAAAATTGAGTTACATATTTTCTCCCTTCTTTTCCTTAAGAAGGCAAGCAATTTGATATAGATTATAAATAAGCAATCGTGCAAAACATTTCCATATTAGTTATATTGCAAAAGAAAACACAGACCAAAAAAACAAACAAATAACAATAATAAGAAAGTTTAAAAAGAATGCTTCAGTCTGTGTTCAGACTCCAATTCTTTCTTTGGAAGTAGATAGGATTTTTCATCTTCAGTTCTTCAGAATTGTCTTGGATCCATGTGTTGCTGAGAATAACTAAGCAATTTGGAGTTAATCATTGTACAATATTACTGTTACTGTGTTCAACATTTTTCTGGTTCTGCTAGTTTCCATTTGTATCAGTTTATGTCAGTCTTCTAGGTATTTCTGAAACCATCCTGCTCATCACTTCTTAAAGCATAATAGTATTCCATCACAATTTTATGTCACAGTTTGTTCATCTCTTTCTCAATTGATGGGCATCCCCTTAATATCCAGTTCTTTGCCACCACAAAAAGAGCTGCTATGAATGTTTTTGTACATATAGGTTCTTTTCCTTTAATCTCTTTGAAATACAGACCCGGTAGTGGTATTACTGGGTCAAAGGGTATGCACAGTTTGATAACCCTTTGAGCATAGTTCCATATTGCTCTCCAAAATGATTGGATCAGTTCACAACTCATTAGTGTTCCAATTTTACCACATATCCTCCTACATTTATTATTTCCCTTTTCTGTCATGTTAGCCAATGTGGGAGGTGTGAGGTGGTACCTCAGATTTCTTTTAATTTGTCCTTCTCTAATCAATAGTGATTTAGAGATTTTTTTCATTTAACAATGGATACCTTGATTTCCTCTCTTTAAACTGTCTGTTATATCCTTTGACCATTTGTCAATTGGGGAATGATTTGTATTCTTACAAATTTGACTCAGTTTTCTCTATATTTGATAAATGAGGTCTTTATCAGAGACATTTGCTGTAAAAAAAAATTCCTCAGCTTTCTGCTTTCCTTCTAATCTTGGCTACATTAGTTTTGTTTGTGCAAAAACTTTTTTTTTAATTTTGTGCAATAAAATTATCCATTTTACATTCTGTAATGTTTTTTATCTCTTATTTGGTCATAAATCCTTCCCTTCTCCATAGATCTGACCGGTAAAATATTCCATACTACCCTAATTTCCTTATGATATCATCCTTCATATCTTCTGGGACCTGAGACCAATTCATATATTTCTTTGAAGCTTTAGATGTGGCAGTTTTTACATTGTTGTCTTCTTCTGGGTTTGTGTCTTGATCTTCCCTGTCACCATAATAAGTTGCTTGGTCAGGTTGTGGTTTTTGTTGTTGTTGTTGTTGTTGTTGTTGTTGTTGTTGTTTGCTCATTTTTTTCTAGCCTGTTTCTAGTTTTGGAACTTTATGTTAAAGTTGAACTCTGCTCCTGGGGTTGAATGGGCACTATCCCAAACTTTAGGCCTTTTATGGTGCTGTTTTCTGAGCTAGTTCTTGGAGTCTATAGGTTTTCAGGGCTTCTTAAAGTGGTATGATCTATGGAGAGATGTGGTCACTGCTCTCCTGGACTGTGCTCTGGTCTTTACCCATAAAGAGACCTTGTTACCTTATAGCCACCAGCACTTGCACTCTTCCTAGCCCTAGGACTTTGTCCAGGTCCCCCACTCTCCCGCAGCCACAATTTTTAGTTCTATTCTGTTTTGGAATTGAGAACAAAGTCCCTATTCCCTTGTGAGTAACTACAAACTCTTTTTACCTCCCTGGAACCAACCAACGCCCATACTCCCCTGGAGTCACAAGTGTTATTGCTCCTTTTGGCCCTGGGAAAGAATAATCAAGGAATTTCTGTGGTGAGAGTTCAGGAGAGACTGGCTCAGTTGGCATTGAGGTCATAGAATCCTAGAGTTATACATGAGCCCAGAGGTAAGTCCAGACCATTTCTGATTCATGAAATTCCTCTATAACCTACCCAATGAGAGGTAATCCATTTTCTAACTGAAGATGTTTAGTAGCAGGAAGCTCACTACCTCCTAAGGAAGCCTGCTCTACTTTGGATTGCCCTAATTGCTAGAAAGCCTTTTCATTTGTTGAGCTGAAATATATCTACCAATTAGCTCCATTTCTGCCTTCTGGAGGCACAGATAACAAGCCTAACCCTTTCCGTGATAGCTTTCCTACATGGTTGTGCCACTGGAAAAAAAAAAAAAGGAAACTCAGGAAAACTACTAGTTTGCGGGGATGAAGATTTGGTGATGTGGAGTATGAAATAGCAGTGACACATATGTATCAAGGGTGTGCTGGAACCAACTTGTACCAGCTTACAGGAAATAATTGTTAAAATTTTAATATAAGAATTTATACTTCAGATATTGGCAAATGCTACAAATTAGGGCTTGATTTATTGTTTTGTTGATTACCTAGACTTAAGAAAGTGATGGAGAAAATGTTAATAAATAAAGCAGTTAATAAACTTAAAAGTATGTTGAATGCACTTTTTTTGGAGATTCGGTTGCAAAACATCATACACCTGTATATATGTGACAGGGTACTGAGTAGAATATTGTACATAGAACCAAGAAGTCATTCATTTAAAGCAGTGTTCCTGACACCAAGCCCAGCATTCTATCTACTGCACTACTCAGTTGCATCTGCCATAGAAGTAAACAAGATCACCAAGAAAAAAATAAAAGAGAAAAGGACCAAGGACAGAGCCTTGGAAAATCCATTCTTAAGGGCCAGGAGGAGATTGAAAGCCAGCAAAGGAAAAAGAGAAAGAACAATCAGCCCAGGATGGGGTATCAACAATGCAGAAGTGGAATAAGTAGCAATAGATACTTTTCCATTGAAAAGATTTGATCACTAAGTCAAAAGAAAATTATAGCTGGAAGTTCAACAAATCTTTTAACTAGATTAATTTAAGAGTAAATCAACCATTCAAGATAAAAATCTAAATAAGACTATTCCAAACCAGTCATAACATGAGTTCAGTTCATAGAATCCCAAGTCAGAATCCCTTTATCTTCTCTCAACATTTCTCATTCTCCCTCTTTTTCTGCCCCATATCTTTGACTAACCAGGCCCTAAGTATAAGTGCTTTTTATGGGCAAAAACTATTTTTGTTTTGTTTTGTTTTGTTTTTAAGATTTTTAAGTTTTGAGTCCCAAATCCTATCCTTTTCTCCCTCTCCTTCCCTCTTCCTGAGATGGTAAGCAATCTGATATAGATTATACATATGCAATCATGACTTCTGTATTAGTCACTTTATGGAAGAAAAGTCAGAGAGAGAGAGAGAGAGAGAGAAAGAGAGAGAGAGAGAGAGAGAGAGAGAGAGAGAGAGAGAGAGAGAGAAGGAGGAAAGAAACAAGGAAGGAAGGAAGAAAGAAAAAGAAAAATAGGACATTTCAGTCTGTATTCAGACACCATCAGTTCTTTCTCTGGAGGCAGATAGCATTTTTTATCACGAGTCTTTTGGAATTGTCTTGGTTCATTGTATTACTGAGAACAGCTAAGTCATTCACAGTTATTCATTGTACAATGTTGCTATTACTGTGTACAATTTTCTCCTGGTTCTGCTCACTTAACTTTGCATCAGTTCATTTAAGTCTTCACAAGTTTTTTCTGAAATCATCCAGCTTATCATTTCTTATAATATTCCATTACAATCATATACCACAATTTGTTTAGCCATTCCCCAATTGATGGGCATCCCCTCAATTTCCAATTCTTAGCCACCACAAAAAGAGCTGCTATAAATAGTTTTGTATAAATAGATCCTTCTCCCCACTCTCATTTTAAATTATTTCTTTGGGATATAGACCTAGTAGTGGTATTGCTGAATCAAAGGGTATGTGCAGTTTGATAGCCCTTTGGGCAAACTTCCAAATAGCTCTCCAGAATGGTTGGATCAGTTCACAACTCGACCAACAATGCATTAGTGTCTGAGTATAAGCACTTTGAGAAGCTGTTGCATCTTTAAAAGAACTGGAAGATCAGAGACAAAGAAAGCCAGCAGTACAAAGATCCTTAAAGCAAGAGTCAGAATATCTGAATTCTATTGTTATGTATATGTGCACGCATGTGCACATGTATTTAAGCATCATATATACACATGACACACATATACATACATGTACAAGTGCATGTTGTATATATCTATGTATAATGTGTGTGTATATATATGCTATGTGCTATGTATATGTTAAATATATTTTACATAATGCATACATATATTTCTCTTATTTGTGCCCTTTGTCTTTACCTGATAATCATTCATGTTCTTTTAACTTCTATTTTTTCAGTAACAAGTATTTATTTTCTCTCCTTTTCTTTTCCTCTCCAATTAAAAAAAAAGAAAAAAGAAATACTTTGAACAAATATGTTCATTCTATCAAAACAAATCCCCATATTGACTGTGTCCAGAAATTCTCCATTCTAATTTTAGCTACATTATTTTGTTTGTGCAAAAATTATTTAATTTTATATAACCAATCAAAATTCTTCATTTAACTTCTGTAATACTCTCTCCTCTGTTCGTGAGTTCTTCCTTTATCCAGTGATCCAAAAGGAAATCTCTGCCTTGTTCCTCATTATTTTTTACAATTTTGTGACCTTTATATCAGTCATGTATCATTTTGGAGCATATCTGATATATGAGATGTTGGTCTAAACCTAATTTTTGCCAGGCTACTTTCCAGGAGTTTTTATTGAAAAGTAAGTCTTTATCTTAGTAGCTGATGTCTTTGGGTATATCAAACACTAGTCTACTAGATTTATTTGCTTCTATATGTCATGTATCTACTCTGTTCTGCTGATTAACCTCCATTTTTATTTTTACCACAATCATTATTTTGATGATTATTCCCTTGTACAGTTTCAGAGCTAGTATTGTTAGGCTTCCTTCCTTCTCAATTTTTTTTAACCTTTGTTTCTTAACCTTTTGTTCCTCTAGATGAATTTTGTTATTTTTTTTCTAGTTAGTATATCACTGAATAAACAAATTAAATTAGGCTGCTAGATATCATGGTGGATATAGTGTTGTAATTGAAGTGAGAAAGACTAGATTTCAAATCTTAAGTCAGACACTTAGTAGTTATGTGACCTTCTCACCCATGTCACTTAACCTCTTTTAGCCTCAGTTTTCTTATCTATAAAGTATGAAAAATATTAATAGCACCTACCTTATGAGTTGTTGTAAGGACCAAATAGAGGAAAAAAAACATATGAAAAAAGTTTTACAAACTTTAGAATACTATATAAATACTACTTATTATTAGTATTGTCGTTTTTATTATATTGTCTTGGCCTACCAATGAGAAATTCATATTTCTCCAATTACTCAGATATCTTTATTTGCGTGAGAAGTGTTTTTATAGCAGTATTTATAGATTTCCTATGAATGTATTTGTAGGATATTTTAAATATTTTATTTATCAAATAGTTATTTAAATATAATGTCTATCTCAACCTGATGAATTTTGTGGTAATATACAGAAATACTGTTGATTTATGTGGATTTGTTTTATATCCCAATACTTTGATGATGTTATTAATTATTAATTAATTATTAGTTACTTGTTAGTTGACTCTTTAGAGTTATCTAAATAAGACAACATGTCATTTTCAAAGAAAGAATAATTTTGTCACTTCTCTGACTATGCATATTTCTTTTCCTTGTCTTATTACTATAGCTAGCATATAAAATAGTGGTTATGACAACGGACATTGCTGTTTTACCCCTAATCTTAATGGAAATAATATTAATTTATGCCCAATACATATCATGCTGACTCTCAGAGTTGGATGAATACTATTTATTATATTATTATATCATATTATATATTATATAAAGCAAAGATTAATTTATTACTATGCTTTTTGGTGTTTTTTTTACATATATGGGCATTGTGTTTTATCAAAAACTTTATTTTTTGCACCTATTGCTATAGAGTTCTGTTGTAATTGTTATTAATATGATCTGTTCTGCTAATAGTATTCTTTATATTGAATTAATCCTTCATTCATGTGAGATACACACCAACACACACATACATATGCATATACATATATACGCATATGCACACACATATATGCATATGTGTGTATACCTTCAGATTGGTCATAACACATAATAATTTTGATATGTTGTTTATGTGTTGATATTTAAAACTTTATCAATGTTCATTAGGAATATCAGTTTATAGTTTTCTTCCTCTGTTTAATTCTTTAATGAGACCATATTTGTATTATAGGAAAAATTTGGTACTATTCTTTTTATTTTGCCAGCAGTTTGTAATACTGAAATTAATTATTCTTTAGTTAAATTAATTTTATAAATTATTAATTAAATATTTAATTTAATTCACTTGTAAATCCATCTTATAGTGTATTTTCATTCTTTGAAAGCTCTTTTATGGTTTGTTCAATTATTTTAGTGAGATTGGGTAATTTAAATGATGCTTCTTGTTTGCTTTATCTGAATATTTTATATTTTCATAAATATAAATTGCCTTTAAATTATTAGTTTTACTGGTATGTAGTTGGGCAAAAGAATTTCTAATAATTTCTTTTATTTCTTCTTCATTTGTTGTGAATTCTCTTTAATTTTTGAAACTGGTAATTTAGTTTTTCTTGCTTTTACTAAAAAGACCTAATTTTATTAATTTGGTGGGATTTTTTTTGCTATCAATTTTGTCAAACTTTTAATTTTTAAGATCTATATTTTGATGCTTAATGGGAACATTTTTAATGTCTGATTTTTCTTTATTTTTAATTGCATGTCCAATTCATTCATCTGTTCTTTTTCTTTTTTGTTGATAAAAGTATTTAAAGACATAAATTTGCCTCTAAAAACAGCTTTGGCTGCTGCTTATAAATCTTAATATGATTTGTCATTGTCATTTACTTTGATGAAATTATCTATTGTTTTTATAATTTATTTGTTGACTAGACTGTTCTCAGGATAAAGTTATTTAGTCTAAGTTAACCTTTAATCTTTTCATCATTGGCTCTTTAATATAATATTTATTGCATTGTCTTCAGTAAATAATATGTTTAATATTTATTTTTATGTATTTTTGTAATGTTCTTATTCCCTGACAGATGGTTGACTTTTATTAAGGTTCTATGCAGTGCTGAAAAATTGTATACTTCTTTCTATTCCTATTCACTTATCAATTTAGCATGCCTAATTTTTAAAATATTCTATTTTGCATTTTTACATTTCTTATTTGTTTTAGATTGTCTAGCTCTAAAGAGATATGTTAAACACCTTGCTAGTATAGTTTTACTATCTATTTCTCCCAGTAAGTGGTTTAACTTTTCCTTTAAGTATTTAGATATCAGTCTGTGTTTATATGTCAAGTACCGATTTTAATTCATTTCAGAGTAACTTTTAGAATAATGCAGTGTCCTTGTTTATCTCCTTTCATCAAATTTATTTTTGCTCTTGATTTGCCTAAGACCATGATTGTTTGTACTGTCTTTTTGAGTTCAGCTGAATCATAATAGATTTTTGCTCTAGCTTCTTTTTGAAAAAATTCTTTGTAGGTCTTTATATTTCAAGTATATTTCTTGTAAACAACATGCCGTTGGATTTTACTTTGTAATTCATTCTATTATCCCTTTTCATTTTATGGGTCAGTTTATATCATTCACATTCATTGTTGTAACTGTTTATTTTTCTTCATCTAATTAATTTATACTTCTCTTTTCTCCCTGTCCCCTCTTTGCAAAGAAGTGGGTTTGGAATAAGAGAGTGTGCTCAGCATCAATATTCAGATGTTTGATACAATCTGCTTATGCTTCCAAGTCCCTTTTCTCTTCTCCTGAGACCCCAATCACAGGTCCTTACTCTTTCTTTGTTCTCTTTTAAAACTTCACTTCAAGATTCACTCTCTTAGGTTAGGTTTTATTTTCTTTATGTCCAATCTCATCATGAATCTAAACCCTCCTCTTATTCCTACCTCCTTCCTCTCTCTATTCCCTTTTGTTTCCCTGTTGAGTTCAATAAAATCCTTCAGCAAACTCTTTGCATTTTTTTTGTATGTGCTTCTCTGTTCATGTGTGTGTTCTACCTTCTTACAACTGGTTCAGATGAAAATGAAGTTCAGTTGACACCGGCTCCCTTCAACATTTCCTCCTTGTTTGTATAGTCTTTCAGTTGCACTCAGATTATGTGAGATAGTAAATTCCTATGCTTTTACTCCCCCCCTTCTTCTCTTTGTGCTTATTTTGGGTTTGTTTCTATGTTGGCTTTCTAAATCTTAAAAAATCTGTGTTCAGTTCACTAGCTCTCTCTTATTCTATTTTATTAATGTATAGTTATGAAAATATAATATTTCACCTAAAGACAACTTCAGCACTGTCCCAGAGTTTTGGTATATTGTTTCATCATTATAATAATTTTCACATAATTAACAATTGTTTCTATGATTTGTTCTTTGGCTCAAAATTATTTAGGATTTCTATTAAGTTTACATTTGAGTATGGGTCTTTTTTTTGTGCTTCTTGAATGGATTACTATTTTAATTGCCATATAGCCTGCAAAGGATACATTTAGTATTTCTTCCTTTTTTATACATATATTTGCAATATTTATGTTCCCTACTACATGGTAAAAGTTCCATGTGGTACTTAGAAATATATATATTCTTTAGCAATCCCATTTAGATGGCATAAGTACTTCAGTTCCAGTTTTTCCAGCAATTTATGCAATTCTGTATTTTTCCTTTGGTTTATTTTTCTATTAGATTTGTCCAAAATTGAGAAATGGACATTAAAACCTCCTAACACTAATGTATTAGTACCTATATCTTCTGGTAATTCAGTTAATTTCACCTTTATGAATTTAGATGCTAAAGCATTTGGAGCATACAACTTTAATATTGACATTGGATTATTGTATCTGGCACCATTCAACACAATGCAAAAGCAGAAGGTAGAAGGTATATGAAGAAGGATGATATCAGCTCAGTGGAAAGAAGAATTTCCTAATAATGAAAGTTGGTCAAACAAGAAAGGGAATAATCTCCCCTGTCACTAGAATCACAGCATCTGACAGCTGATAAGGATCATAAAATCAAATAATATTTAAGTTGGAAGGGCCTTTAGAGATCACCTAGTTCACGAGTTCTCCATCTTTTTGTGTCATGCACTCCTCTGACAATGTGATGAAGCCTATTGACCCCTTCTTAGAATAATTTTTAAATATATAAAATAAAAGGCATGGGTTGCATATGAAACCAACTATATTGAAATATAGTTACTATTTTTTTTTAAAAACCAGGTTTACCAACTTCAGTTAAACAATCCCTAATCTAGTATAACTCTATCATTTTACAAATTAGGTAATAAGACACACAAAGGGGAAATGAATTGCCCAAGGTCATATAAGTAATAAGAGTCAGAATTTGGACTTGCACTAAGGTGCTCTTTCAACTATATCATGATCTACTTTTAACCTCAGAGGATCATAAATTTAAAGCTAAAAGGAACTTTAAAGGGGATCTAGTCTAACTCCTCTTATCTTAGAGTGTTGAAAACAGATCCAGAAAAGATAAATGAATTAAAGTCACCTAAAGTGACTTTATACATACATACATACATATATATATATATATATATATATGTATTTATACAGGATGTGAATTCAGCTAGATCTTAGAGTCAGTTCTCTCTATAGTATCCTCTATGAGTGGTTATTTATTTGTCCTCAGCTCTACTACTAGCTCTTTCCCTAAAATGACATGGAAGCTTAGCAAGTCCTGTCCCCTCAGAGGGTCTCATTTTCTCATCTTTAAAATGGCAGGATTAAGCTTGATTTTAGACACAAAAGTCCATATGTTCTGGGATCCTGTATTTAGTGGGATTTTGGCAGTCATCATTTCCTGCTGGCTAGAGATTTCCAGCTGGTTGGGAAGAAGGGAGAAAAAAAGTGCCTCATTCATTGGGTTTATGTTTTACTTTCTTTATCCAAATGACCATTGAGGAATTTGGAACCACAGCGAGTGAATGTATAACATGTAGCACACAGTGTCCGAGTGGTGGGCTAATGCTTACTGTAAACAGGGGCTTGCTTAACTGTTGGGTAATGATTGAATAGTTATTTCCAATATTTTGCAAGAAACAATGTCTGTACAACGTTTTACCACCAGCAATTTGTTAGTGGTTTCCAATTCCATGCCAAAGGAGACGCCAAAAGACATAATTTTTAAAACATGGAGTGTTCCCGATTAGAGTCTTGTTCTGTTTCTGGAGGGTTTGGATCCACTCTGTTACTGGGCTTATTTTAAGAGGCAAAAAGCCATATGGGGGAATTCGATGGGATACTATCAAATTTTGTTAACCATGCAATCAATTTTTCACAGCATCATATAATCTCAGTGTTGAAAGAGGACTCAAAGGACATTTAGTACAACTCCTACTTGAGCAGGAATCCCTTTGACAACACACTTGACAAATTGTCATCCAGCTTCCACTTTAAGACCCCCAGTGATAGGGAGCTACTACCTCATAAGGCAACCCATTCTTCTTTTGAACAATTATAATTACTAGGAAGTTCTTCTTTACATAGTGATAAAATTCTACCTTCTTATAACTTGCCCTCATTCCTTGATCCTGATTCTGCCTTCCAGAGCCACATAAAATCAATCAAATCCCCTTTCTACGAAATATGCCTCTAAGAATTTGAAGACCAGTCTTGATTTTCTCTTCTCCAAGTTAACCATCCCCAGTTCTTTCAACTACACCCTATGGTTTGATGAGTTCCAAACCAGCCTTCTTAAAATATATTGTACTAGGCACATATCCTAGCTGTGGCTAGAATAGTGGAACAATCCCCTCCCTATTTCTGGTCAGTAATACAATTATAATGACTATTGACATTTATACATGGTGTTCCAAAAATCTTACTGCAGTTTAAAGCTAGCAAAGGCCAAAACTGCCCTAAGACTTTTGGGACACCCTCTATAGTGCTTTTAAGTTTATAAAGCACTTCCCTCCCTCAAATACTCTTAGATTGCTTAGATCTCTCCTTTTCCCTTTTCAATTTTTATCTTTTATTTTACTTATTTGCATTGGTGTTCTACATTTTTCCCAACCCTCAGGAGAAAGTAGGCTCCTTAAGGAATGGGGCTTACTTATTTTTCTCTTTTTATTTTCAAAAACCAAGATGGTGCCTTGAACATAGTAAATACTCAATCAAATGTTTGTTGCACTAAAATGAATTTAATTTGCCTAAGATAGTCACTCCACTTCTTCCTTTGATTATATCCCCTTCCCTCCCTATGACCTTGCTCCATCTCTAATACCTCCTTTTTCATGCATATTCAATAACTTTGTCTCTACTAGCTCTTTCCTTTAAGCCTAAAAACATACTCAGTCTTCCCTATTTTAAGCTCTCCCTTATTCCCAATACCTTCTCTTGATAGTTTGACTCCTCCTTTTATTCACTGTCAAAGTTCTACAAAGAATGGTTTACACTTTATGGCCCCAATTCTTCACATCCCACTAATTCACTCTATGTCATCTCACATTATGACTCTTTTCTCCACCACTGTACTGAAAAATGATCTCTTTAGCACTCCCAAATCCTCTATTCTAATGACCTCTTATTTCTCCTCATGCTCCTTGACTCTAGCGCCACATTTGAATGAAAATGTTGGCAAAACATCCAGAAAATTGTAAAACAAACCGTGACAAGGCAGTGTCATGGAAGACAGGAAGATGTATCATAGAAAGACATGACACTGTAGAAGGATTCTTGCACTTGTTAGGAGCTTGGATAAGGTTATAGGATCATAGATTTAAATCTGGTAGGTACTTAGAGGACATTTAACCTGACCCCCTCATCTTAAAGATGAGGAAACTGAGGCCTAGAAAGATTAAATTTGACCTTTATGAATATTTCTTATTCAAAGACTTTATTGAGTCTAGATATGAAATCTGAATATATATTATATTTTTTTCTTTTATGACACATTCCTTTTCTAAGAATCATTTTTTGCTACATAAAAATCATTAAAGCAATAAGGGAAAAGGTAACATCACAATAATGATAGCTTTGAAACCAAATGATTTTCAAGCATTTCAAATATCATGTAGATGATGGAATAGCTGACTGATGATAACTGATTTCTTTGAGAAGGAGAAAAAAATTAGAGTAGAAAATTTAGTTTGGGTTAATAGACATCATAACAGTTCTGCTCCCTCTCCCACAGCTCCACAACAATATGTAATGGTATTATCAACTGTTCCAAGGATGTGCTGGAGCCAGCTCATAACCGTCTCATGAGAGCCAATTGTTAGTGTGAGCATATATACCTTGGAAGTTGGCAAACACTAAAACTCAGAACTTGATTTGTTGTTTTCTTGAATGTCTGTCAATAAAGAAAGAGAGAAAATGCTAATACTACAGATTAAACTTAAAAATATACTGTGCATACTTTTTTTTTCCTGGAAAGCTGGGCTACTTACCAACACATTAGATTAGGCCCACTCAATGTGTGGCTGATCAAATCTGTCAAGAGATTCTACATGAGAGACTGCGGAGGAAGGCCATCTCTGGTTCATCAGGAGGAGAAATTGGGAGGCCAACGAGGTGGGAAATAGATTCTGGCTATAACTGGTCTACTAATATTGACCTCTGAGTTGTCATTTTGGCTCTGCCGCTAAATCAATGGAAAAATTATTTCTCTTTATTGGAACTCTGTTTTCTCCCCATGTAAAATGAAGGACTAGATGATCTTGATGCACTTCCATTTCTGCCATTTTATTTTCTATGACTTGAAGTCCTCATCCAGCTCTGGCTTTCTGTATTGTGAATCTAATGTCCCTTCCATCACCAACATTCTATGTTCCATGATTCTAAGGCCACTTTCACCTTCAACATTATTTGTTTTATATTTCGAAGGTCTTTTCCAACTCTGATACTCGGTGTTCTGTGTCTTCTGCTAACAGATCTTGTTTTCTTCTCCTACTCTGTCTGTAGGTTGAGGCAGTCCTGGGTCCCCAATACAGACTCTTGAGTACTAACAGATGAAAGCCAACCTCCTGTTGGAGGAATTAAATTTGCTGGTACAAACAACCATCCAGTACTGCTAGTTCCTTTTCAGATGTGAAACATAAAATTGGAGTATTTGCCAAGAACAAATGGGTGTGGAACAAGACTCTTAGGGCTTCCATTAATAGTCCTGGCTAGTAGAACAGACACTTGGCAATGCAAAGGAAGAATTCTGGGGAAGCCAGACTAAAGGAAAATTAAACAAATTCTCCCCAACTTTCTGGCATAAGGGGGAAATGAGGTTATGTTAGCAATTGTAGAAACACCAGTACTATTACTATTACTACAACTACTACCATTACCACCAGTACCACCATCACTGTTGCTGTTGCTACTACTACTACTACTGCTACTGTTACTACTACCACTACCACTACTACTCAGCAAGGTGGCACAATGGATAGAGCATCAGGCCTGGTTCACATATGTCCTCAGACACTAATTGTGTAATCCTGGATGAGTCACCTAAAAAAAAAAAAAAATTTTTTTTTTTGCCTCAGTTTCTTCATCTGTAAAATGGGGAAAATAATAGCACCTATCTCCCAGGGTTGTTGTGAGGACCAAATGAGATGATAATTGGAAGGCACTTAGGACGGTGCCTGGCACATAGTGTTATATAAACATTAGCTATTATTAGCTATTACGATCACTTTGAAGTATCAGGTAGAATAATGAAAGTTTGATGTTAAGTCACACACTTTTGATCAATTCCATATTCTTTCACTCCCAATTCAACTCACTCCAGATTACTTCATCTACTCATTGGCTGCCTTGCCCATCTCAACACAACTTTTCCTAAGGGGATGTTCTCCAGATTGATGAGTCCCTGACCAACATTCTTGTATCTTCAGTGAACTGCGGCCATGTTACTAACTTCCAGCTTAATTCACTCTCCAGACTACTCTACTAACCCCACGACCTGCCTATTATCACATTGGTCCCCAGTTTCTAGCTTCCCTTTATGTTTTGTCTTCCTTTGCTATAAAGTAAGCTCCCTGAGAGTCAGGCCCATCATGTTTGCTTATTTGTTTTCATATTTGCATCCTTCATGCTCAGAATGATGCTAGATACAGAGTAATATTTTTTCTATCTATCTAGCTATATCTATCAACCTCCTTATCTGTTTGGGAGCCCTTATCAAAGATGGCCTAACAATTTCCAGAGAGCAGATGCCTCCTTGAACTCACAAACTCTAATAGAATAGAGAAGAATGTGTGTCGAACTGGGAAATTTGAATTACTAGCTTTGGAGTCAGCGGACTTTGGTTTGAGGTCTGATGCTTACTTGGGCAAGTCACATTCTCTTGCTGGGTCTCAGTTTCCTTATTTGTAAAATATTCTCTGAGGGCCTATCCAGTAAATAGCATAGTCCTATGAGGGGTATTACAGCTCAGAGCGAACTGAGGTTGGTGATGAATTTTAAAGACACACAAAAAAGATGATTTGTGTTGGGGAAATGAGGAAAATGAAAGAAGAGATAGAACTACTCAGGGTATAGATGACAATTATAGATGCTAAGAAACCTACTCAGCTTTAACTTTTGCTTCTGTTTTCTCTATCAAGGAGGATGAGCCCAGATTAAAAGGATGAGAAAAAAAGTGATCAGCAAGGAGTTAAAATTCAAGAAAACTAAAAGGAGGGTAAGTAATTATCTAACTACTCTCAATGAATTCAAGTCATAAGACCCAGATAAACTTCATCCTATGGTACTGAAAGAATTAGCCAATGTTATTTTTAGACTGCTGTTAGTGTTTTGGAAACACCATGGAGAACAGGACAGGAGGCATAAAACTGCAGAAAGACAAATTTTGGTATAATTTTCAAAAAAGGAAAATGGTCAGATTTTTCAAAATATAGACTACTGAGCTTGAAGTTGTTATATGGCAAAAATATATAAGGGATCATTGAAGAATTGAATTATTTTCACTTAGAGTGGGAAGTAGTGATTACCTGCATTCCAGACTAACCACATTTGTTTTTCACTCTGAGTCACTAAAAGAGTAGACCAGGGGAATGTCCTAGTAATAATTGAGATTTCATAAAGGAACCTGACCAAATGTTTCATGCTATTCTTATAGACGGGCTGGAGAGATGTGAGCAAGAGATGACAGGAAAGTGAGGGGCATGAATAACTGGCTGAATGCCAGGCCCAAAGAGTACAAGTCAATTGCTCTATGTCAACTTAGAGGGAGTATGCCCTAGCTCTTCAACAATTGCATCAATAACTTGATGAAGACAGATGACGTGGTTATCAAATTGGCACATAATAATAAAAGCTAATATTTAAATAGAACTTACTATGTGCCAGGGACTATGAAAAGCACTTTACAATTATTATCTCATTTGGTCCTCAAAACGGTGGTGTGCTAGAGCCAGTTCATACCAGCTCTTGAGAGCTGATTGTTAAATTTTCAGTGTTAGTATTTATACCTCAGAAATGGGCAAACTCAACAAATGAGCTTGATTTATTGTTTTATTGTTTTTCTAGACTTATGAAAATGATGGAGAAAATGTTAATAATGAAGATTAAATTTAAAAGTATATCCTGGGTATGTTCTTCCCCCAGAGAGCTGGTTGCTAAACATCTATCACAACACCACTATCCAAATTCTATGTGCTTTGCATTATGCCATTTTGATTATCGTTCATAAATATTGATGAGTTTGCAAAATAAAGTAATAATGACAAATGATATTAGTCTGTGAAGGCTATTTGGAAGAAGTGAATTTTGAGCCAAACTTTGAAAGAGGGAGGGGTACAGATTGATTGATAGTACAGGGTTATACTAGGCAGAGGGAATGACTTTTCAGAGACATGTAGGTAAGAATTGGTATATCCATTGGAGAGGAATGGATGATTTTTTTAATGACTGAAGTATGATATCTCTCTGGGAAAAAGAGATTGTAAGGTACTGAGAAAAGGAGAAGGTTTTTTGGTTGTTGCTACCCCGTCCTATCTTTGTATAACTCCATTGAATTGAATTGATTTGATTGTGGAGGAGGGTAGGGTTTGGATATTAGTATAATAGAGGGAATTGTACCAAAATGTGTGCTCTGGCTTTGTGAGTGATGGGACATAGCAAAATCACAGTTAGGTTACCTATGTTCAGGGAATGAGAAACAAAATAGAAGGCAGAGATTTGAGGTTCAGTTTCAGGTTCCTCTAGACCAGCACATAGGCTTACTTTCGTGTGCAGGTAGTTGCCACTGCTAGAACAGGGGGAGATTTGGGGGTTGGTGGAAGGGAAAATTGGGAACCCCTTGAAGAAGTTCAGGAGAGAAGTCCAAGTCCCAAGCTACATAATCAGAAGAGAGAGCAAAAATTGTCTCTCCCTTTAAAATTTACTGAGTGTGTAGCTTTTCCTGGCTCATGGTGAATACCTTTTCCCCTGCCATTTTGTTTTTGTTTCATTTAGTTGTCACCTTTAATTATTTGTTTTTGCTTTTGAATATTTTCTTCTTCCCAGTTTCCCAGTTTATTCTTCCTAATTGTAAAGACAATTTTTAACACTCATTTAAAAAAATTTTTGAGTTCTAAATTTTCTCTCTTCCTCGCTTACCTCCTCCCCTGAGTTGATTAACAATTTGATATAGTTTATATGTGTGCAATCATATGACATATATTTCCATATTAGTCATGTTGTGAAAGAAGATAGACCAAAAGAAAAAAAAACACACAAAAAATGAAGTGAAAAATAATATGCTTTGATCTGCATTCAGACTCCATCAGTTCTTTCTCTGGATTTGGATAACATTTTTCATCATGAATACTTGGAAATTGTTTTAGGTCATTGTAGTGCTGAGAATAGCTAAGTCATTCACAGTTAATCATTGTGCAATGCTCTTGTTACTATATACAATGTTCTGGTTCTGCTCACTTCACTTTGTATCAGTTCATATAAATCTTTCCAGGTTTTTCTGAAATCATTCATCTCTTCATTTCATATAGCACAATAATAATCCATTACAATCATATACCCCAACTTGTTCAGCCATCCGTCAATTGATGGGCATTGCCTCAATTTCCAAATTTAGCCACCACAAAAAGAGCTGCTACAAATATTTTTGTACCAATAGGTCCTTTTCCCTTTTTTTATGGTCTCTTTCAGATACAGACCTAGTAGTGATATTACTGGATCATGAGATATACACAGTTTGGCTGCCCTTTGGGCATAGTTTCAAATTGGTCTCCAGAATGGTTGGATCAATTCATAACTCCACCAACAATTCATTAATGTGCCAATTTTCCCACATCCCTCCAACATTTATCATCTTCCTTTTCTGTCATATTAGCCATTCTGGTAGGTATGAGATAGTACCTCAGAGTTGTTTTAATTTGCATTTCTCTAATCAATAATGATTTAGACCATTTTTTGTATGACTATAGATAGCTTTAATTTCTTCATCTAAAAACTGTCTGTTCATATCCTTTTATTAATTAGGGAATGACTTGTATTCTCACAAATTTCATTCAGTTCTCTATATATTTGAGAAATTAGGCCTTTATCAGAGACACTTGCTGTAAAAAGAAAAATTTCCCAGCTTCCTGCTTTCCTTCTAATCTGGGTTGTATTGGTATTGTTTGTGCAAAAATTTTTTCATCAAAAATTTTCATTTTACATCTAGTAATGCTCTCTATCTCTTTTTTGGTCACAAATTCTTCCCTTCTCTACAAATTTGACAGGTAAACTATTCGTTTCTCTCCTAATTTGCTTATGGTATCACCCTTTATGTTGAAATCATGTACCCATTTTGACCTTATCTTGGTAAATAGTATAAGATGTTGGTCTATGCCGAGTTTCTACTATATTGTTTTCCAGTTTTCTCAGCAGTTTTTGTTAAATAGTGAATTCTCATCCCAAAAGCTCTTTTTCTTCCATCCAAACATTGCTGTCTCAGGGCCAGGGAAGAAAGCAGAATTGGCCTGGGAAAATTCAGCCTATCTTCCTGTGTATTATTTCTTTAGCAGTCAGCTCCTCCCTCTGTAGCTGAAGATTAGGGGATGTGGGAAGGTTCTCTCTGAGGCTACACATGCCTAGGGGAGACTTGGCTTGAATGAATCACAGGTTTCTCTGCTTCTTTGCATTCATCAAATACTAGATTACTATAGTCATTTACCATTTTGTCTTGTGTGCCTAATCTATTCTGCTGATCCACCACTATATTTTTTGTCCAGTATCAAAGTGTTTTAATGATTACTACTTTGGGAGATAATTTGAAATCTGGAAGTGCTAGGCCACCTTTGTTCACTTTTTTTTTCTTTGATTCCCTTGATATTCTTGATCATTTGTTTTTTCAGATGAATTTTGTTATTGTTTTTTCTAACTCTATAAAATAACTTTTTTGGTCATTTGATTGGTATGGCGCTGAATAAATTAACTTAGGTAGAATTGTCATTTTTATTATATTGGCTCAATGGTCAATCATTTTTGATGAAGACACCTCCCTCTGCTGCCCTCCCAGGAACAAAGAGATGTCTTCATCATCCCAAAGTCCTTCAGTATAAGAATTTATATTCCCCAAAATGATCAGGAATAGCTTGGCTCAGTCACATATTTGTTCCTTGTGTATGCTCTACTCTAGTTGTGTCAAACTGAAATAGAAACTGATGACTGTGAGTCACTGTGGGCAGCATAATGACTTAGAAAACAAAAATTAACATTATCTATGCTGTATTGCATTTTTATTTATTTTTTAAATATGCCCCAATTATATTTTCATTTGGTTTTAGCTATACTCAAAAGTTCTGCCCGCCACTTGGGACAAGTCTACTCCTTTACATTAGGATAAGGAGGTGAAATTTACAATAATTGTCAGCATAGCAAGGACACTTTGAGATCATCGAGTGAATCCTTTAATTTTGCAGATAAAAAAAAAAAGAAAAAAAAAACTGAGGTCCAGAGAGGCTATGGAGACTTTCCTAAGATTAGTTAGTAGCAGAGCATGGATGAGAATCTAGGTTGTCTCTTTTAATAAATGTTCTACAAGCATTTATTAGTGTAAATTTATTAGTGATTGACTAGGATAGAAGAGAACCATTATTATATGCCAAGCACTGTGCTAAGTGCTGAAAATATAAATGGAGAGGGGGCACCTACAGCCCCTACTTCAAGGAACTAACATTCCAGTTGAGGAGAGGTAAATGTCTAGGTACATACAAAAAATGTACAAAGTATATTACTGGCACATATGCAGTTAATCTGAAAGAGGAAGGAATTAATCTGGGAAGACCAAGATAAATCTCCTTCCCAGATAAAGCTCTTTCAAAAGATGGAATTTGAGCTGAAATTTGGAGGAAACCA
Organism: Vombatus ursinus; assembly: GCF_900497805.2. NCBI lineage: Eukaryota > Metazoa > Chordata > Mammalia > Diprotodontia > Vombatidae > Vombatus > Vombatus ursinus. The sequence goes on along the minus strand of NW_020947062.1, from coordinate 8,151,442 downwards.
GGGAAATTAGAGGCAAAGATGAGGGTGTAGAACATTCCAGGATGGGAGTGAGATAGTACAAAAGTATGGAGAAACTGGGAGTAGACTAGTGTCCCTGAATTGTACAGTCGAGTTCTTACAGGTGTAAGAAGGCTAGAAAGGTAAGAAGAGAGTTAGATTGTCTCTTTTCCTCTGACTGAAATGATTGGATCAAAGACCACTTCTATGAATTTCAAAGGAATGTATGTGTGGGGGAAACATTGCACCTATTAGCACTGGCTTTAATGTTTTCTAGTTGAATGAACCATATAATACTAGCTGTGGAAGTAACCTTAGGGTCATAGAACCAGAAAATATTAGAGCTGTATGGGGCCATCTATTCAGCCTCCTAACTATACAGAGGAAAAAGCAGACCCAGAAAACAAACAAACAAAAACAAAAAAACTTAGGCAAATAAAAGTAAACAAAACCTGAGAAAATGACACCCTTGGGAGGGCAGAGCCAAGATAGCAGAGTAAAAGCAATGACTTGCTTGAGCTCTCTCCCGCACCCCTCCAAATACCTGTAAAAAATGGCGCTAAACAAATTCTACAGCAGCAGAACCCACAAAAAGACAGAGTGAAACAAATGTCCAGCACAAGACAACCTGGATGGTTATTGGAAAGGTCTGTTTCACCAGGCTGGGAGAAGAATGCAGTTCAGCATGGCCCGTCCTGCAGGAACTAGGCTTCAGCAAACCTGGAGTAGGCCTCAGGGGACTGAATCACAGGGAGCTGTGGCAGTTTCCAGACTTCTCAACTCACAAACACCAAAGACAACTTAGAAGGTCAGTAGGAAAGGTCTGTCGGACCATGGTGAGAGAGGAGCAAGGTCCGGCCCCAGTCCTGGCACAGCCCTGGGGCAGCAGCTGCTTCCAGAGCTCCTGGCCCACAGACAGAGAAGGGATTGAATAGTTGATAAGAAGGGGATTGCAGGGAACTCTTTGCTGGTGCTGAGGCAGGATTCTCTTGCTTTGCCCATGCTTGGATCTGGGTTGCAGTTCTGGGTGGCAGTCCTGGGGCAAGTAGGAGTATTGGCATGGTGGAGCTTGTGGTGGCGGTGGAGAGGGAATCCTCCTCACAGCTTCAAGGCAGAAAAGAGTGCTTGTGGTCTCTCATAGACCAAAGCCCAGGCCAGAAAAGCAGTAAACACCTCACCTTTGATTGTACCACCTTGGAAGATCTGAAAATTTACAGGTCCCTAGAAGTATCTCTGAAAACAGTTGTACAAAACTCCTGAAGCTTGGGACAGTGTGCTCTCCACATTGAAGCAAAACCCAAAGAGTTAAAGGCCAAGAAATAGTCTGGAAAATGAGCAACCAACTGAAAAAAATTCTGACCATAGAAAGTTACTATGGTGACAAGGAAGATCAAAACACTCAGAAGAAAACAACAAAGTCAAAGCTCCCATATTCAAAGCCTCAAAGAAATATATGAATTTATCTCAGGGCATGGAAGAGCTCAAAAAGGATTTTAAAAATCAAGTAAGAGAAGTAGAGGAAAAATTGGGAAGAGAAATGAGAGTGATGCAAGAAAATCATGAAAAAAGAGTCAAGGAGTAAAGGAGGCACAAAAATGCTGAAGAAAATAACACCTTAAAAACCAGAACAGGCCAAATTGTAAGAGGTGCAAAAATCCAATGAGGAGAAGAATGCCTTGAAAAGTAGAATTAACCAAATGGAAAAAACTATACAAAAATTCACTGAAGAGAAGAATTCCTTAAAAAGTAGAACTGAGTATATACAAAAGGAGGCACAAAATCTCACTGAAGAAAATAATTCCTTAAAAATTAAAATTGAATAAGTAGAAGCTAATGACCCTATGAGACATCAAAAAACAATAAATCAAAAACAAAAGATAAAAAAAAAATAGAAGACAATGTGAAATACCTCATTGGAAAAACAACTGATCTGGAAAATAGATCCAGGAGGGATAATTTAAAAATTATTGGACTTCCTGAAAGCCATGATTAAAAAAAAAACAAAAACAGAGCCTACACATCATCTTTCAAGAAATTATCAAGGAAATATCAGATTTATGGAGAACAGAAGAATTCATGACCAAACAGGAGATAGAGAAAATTATGAAAAGCAAAATGGATAACTTTGATTTCATTAAATTGAAAAGTTTTTGCACAAATAAAGCCAATGCAACTAAGATTAGAAGGAAGGTAGAAAATTGGGAAAGAACTTTTACAACCAGTCTCTCTGATAAAGGACTCATTTTTAAAATATATAGAGAATTAAGTCAAATTTCTAAGAATACAAGTCATTCCCCAATTGATAAATGATCAAAGGATATGAACAGGTAGTTCTCAAATGAAGAAATTAAAGCCATCTATAGTCATATGAAAAAATGCTCTAAATCACTATTGATTAGAGAAATGCAAATCAAAACAACTCTGAGGTACCACATCACACCTATCAGATTGGCCAACATGACAAAACAAGAAAATGATAAATGTTGGAGAAGATGTGGGAAAATTGGAACACTAATACATTGCTGGTGGAGTTGTGAAATGATTGGACCATTTTGGAGAGCAATTTGGAACTATGCCCAAAGGACTATAAAAATGTGCATACCCTTTGACCCAGTAATAGCACTTCTAGGGCTATATCCCAAAGAGATCATACAAATGGGAAAAGGACCCACATGTACAAAAATATTTACAGCAGCTCTTTTTGTGGTGGCAAAGAATTGGAAATTGAGAGCATGCCTGTTAATTGGGGAATGGCTGAACAAGTTGTGGTATATAATGTAATGGAATAGTATTGTGCTATGAGAAATGATGAACAGATTGACTTCAGAAAAACCTGGAAACACTTGTATAGTCTGATGCTGAGTGAAGTGAGCAGAACCAAGAGAACATTGTGCACAATAACAGTTATGTTGTGCAATAACTAATATTGATAAACTTAACCCTTCCCAGCAATGTGAGGATTTAAGACATCTCCAAAGGCCTCGTGATGGAAAATGCTATCCACATCCAAAGAAAGAACTATGGAGTTTGAATGCAGATTGAAGCATACTATTTGCTATTTTTTTTCTTCTGTTAAGTTTTGTTTCCTCTTTCTGGTGCTTCCTCCTATTGGTTCTAATTCTTACTTACATATCTTACTAATTTACAACATCACTAATAATGAGAAAGATCTTATGAGTTACAAGTATTATCTTCCCATGTAGGAATGTAAACAATTTAACCTTATTGAATCCCTTATGATTTCCCTTTTCTGTTTTTATTTTTAGGATTCTTTTGAATTTTTTTTCTGAAAGTAAAATTTTCTATTTAGCTCTGGTCTTTTCATCAAGAATGCCTGAAAGTCCTCAATTTCATTAAGAATAAATATGGTCTAATAGGAATGTATACGTATAGTCTATATCAGACTGTGCACCATCTCGGGAAAGGTGGTGGGGAAGAACGGGGAGAAAAAATTTTAAACTCAAAAGCATATGGAAGTGATTGTTGATAAATCAAAATAAATTTATATACATATATATACATATGAAGAAATTATCAAGGAAAACTGCCCTGATCCCTGATATTCTGGAACTGGAAGGTAAAATAGAGATTGAAAGAATCCACTGATCATGTCCTGAGAGAGATCCCAAAAATGAAAACTCCCAGGAATATTATAACCCAATTCTAGAGATTCCAGATCAAAGAGAAAATATTGCAAGCAGCAAGAAAGAAACAATTCATATGTATTACGGAGCCACACTCAGGATAACACAAGATTTAGCAGCTTCCATATTAAAAAACTGGAAGGCTTGGATTATACTAGTCTGAGGGAGAAAAAAGCTAAGATGACAACCAAGAATCACCTATCTAGCAAAACTGAGCACAATCTTTTAGGGGAAAAATGGATATTTAATGGAATTGAGGACTTTCAGGCGTTCCTGATGAAAAGACCAGAGCTGAATAGAAAATTTTACTTTCAGAAAAAAAATTCAAAAGAATCCTAAAAATATAAACAGAAAAGGGAAATCATAAAGGATTCAATGAGGTTAAGTTGTTTACATTCCTACATGGGAAGATAATGCTTGTAACTTATAAGAACTTTCTCATTATTAGGGCTTATATGTAAAAGGAGTATATGTAGATGGGGTCATAGGTGTGAGTTGAATATGATAGGATGTTATTTTAAAAAATAAAATTAAGGAGTTAAAAAGAGGAATGCACTAGGAGAAAGGGAAAGGGAGAGGTAGAATGGAGTAAATTATCTGACATAAAAGAGGCACAAAAGAGTTTTTACAATGGAAGGGAAGATGGGAGTGGCAGCAAGGAATGCTTGAACCTTACTCTAATTGGAATTGGTTCAAAGGGGGAACAACATCAACACTCTATTGGGTATAAAAACCTATCTTACTCTACAGGAAAGTATGAGGGGGTGGGGATAAGAGAAGGGGGAGTGCTTATAGAAGGGAGAGCAGATTAGGGGATATGGTAGTCGGAAGTAAAACATTTTTGAGGGGGGACAAGGTAAAAGGAAAGAGAAAATAGAATAAACATGGGGGAATAGGACAGAGAGAAATACAGTTAGCAATAGCAACTGTGAAAAAAAAATTGAAGCAAGTTTGTCTGATAAAGGCCTCATTTCTCCAATATATAGAGAAAAGAGTTAAATTTATGGAAATAGGAGCCATTCCCTAATTTCTATTTATTAACCAGTACCAAGTAGATTTTATAATTAATCATTTGTAATACAGTTTAAAGATGGCACTGATAACTCTCTTCCTTTCCACTTTTTTATTGTTTCCATGAAATTCTTGTCCTTTTGTGCTTCCAGATAAATTTTGTTATTTTTTTCTACTTCTATAAAATAACTTGTGATAGATTGCTTAATATGGCACTGAGTATGTAAATTAATTCAGGTCAATATTGGACAAGCTCTACATTCCTCTTAAGAACTACATACTCTACATTTTAAAAATTATTATATATTGTCTCATTTTGTCATTTTATTTAATAAAATTATCTTTTATCTCCCAATTCCTTTAGATTAAATTATTTTGTCTCAGTTTAAATTTGAAGCCTTTGAAAATTTTTTATTGATTATAATTGTTATTGTGTTGTGGTTATTAATGCATTTAATATTTCTGCTTTTCTTCATTTATTTATGATGTTTTTATTCCTGAATTTTTGTAAAAATGACAAGCACAACTGAGAAATAGGTATATTCTTTTCTATTCTCATTCTGTCATTGCCTGCGATCTAACATATCTAACTTTCTAAAATCCTATTTTGGTCCTTACCTTCTTTTTATTTATCTATTTCTTAGATGTGTCTAGGTTTGAAAAGGTCACATTGAGGTCCCTATATATTATAGATTGGTCACCTATTTCTCACTATAATTGAATTGAATTTTACTTTAATTATTTTGCTGCTTTGCCATTGGGTGCATATCTGTTGCTGATAGTATTATTTCATTATTAAGCATAATGGTTCAGTGGACAGAGCCGTGAGTCTGGAGTCAGGATATCCTGAGTCCAAATTTTGCCTTAGACTTTTACTAGCTTTGTGACTTTGGCCAAGTCAAGTGACTTCTGTTTACCTCAGTTTCTCCAACTGTAAAATGGGGATAATAATAGCACCTACTTCCCAGGCTTTTAGTGAAGATCAAATGAGATAATATTTTTAAAGTGCTTAGCATAGTGCCTGGCACTTCTTCTTCTTCTTCTTCTTCTTCTTCTTCTTCTTCTTCTTCTTCT
>NW_020947062.1:8141841-8145706 GCF_900497805.2 Vombatus ursinus | reverse complement strand
CTTCTTCTTCTTCTTCTTCTTCTTCTTCTTCTTCTTCTTCTTCTTCTTCTTCTTCTTCATCATCATCATCATCATCATTCTTATTGTTTTTAAGCTAACCCAAAATATGCCTGTTTTTACTTTCTCCTTTTCTTAGATCATGCTTTCTACTTCCTGCTTCAGTTCACCCAAAGAATAACAAATTCTACACAAGTCCCTCTTTTAAACTCTGTGTAAGCCTTTATTTTTCATGTATGTTTCTCATAATTTACCTATTGTTGAATTCTGCTTTATGGTCCATTCTATTACTCTCTTCCATTTTACAGGTGAATTCATTCACTTCACAGTCATAGTTATAATTGTTAATTGTGTATTATCTTCAATAACATGTTCTTATATCTGATTCTCTGTCTCCCCACTCTTCTCTTTAGAAAGGAGGGGATGGAGAAAGAGAAGGAATGTGTTTAACATTAGTAATCTTCAATTGAAGAGGTCTCTCTCCACTCTACCATTCCTACTCTCTTCACATTGCTCATATCCTGATTCTTATTTTTGTCAATTTCTTCCCCATCTATACATTACATTTTAAACCCCCATCTCCCTTTTCCTAGTTTCCATTTCCTTATTGAGTTTAAAGTATTTCTATATAATTTTTGTGTGTGTTTTCAACCCTCCTTTATCTGGTTCAGATAAAAGTGACCTTAATGAGATGCCTGTTCCTCTTACTTCATCCTCCACGCTTACATAACCTTCTCATCTTCTGCAAGAAGCCTTTCCCAGGCCTTCTGAGTCTTAGTGCCTTCCCTGTGAGAATTCTCCCAGTTTATCCTGTCTAGAGACTGTTTGCACGTTCTCTCCCCCATTAGATTGTGAGCAGGGACTGTCTTTTAGTGTGTGTGTGTGTGTGTGTGTGTGTGTGTGTGTGTGTGTATGGTTAAGGTTTTGGAAGATACAAAAAAAAACTTGGAAGGTAAAATTTAAATTCAGCTTAATGATGACCAGGTATGAGTGGATGATCTCTTCCTCCATGGTTCTCACTCATTATAAGTGATAGATAGGGACTTAGAACCCACTATTGTATATAGCTAATTATATAAGTCCACTAATAGTTTTTCTCAGTTGTGTCTACCCCCAATAATCTGCACAGTTTAGATCAATACACATGCACATACACATATACTTACATACATATACACATGACACACAAATCATATACTGACAGTGACCCAGATTTTTTCTGCTAATAAATGAGATAGATGTTATCTAACATCTCCTGTAGAACTGATTCAACTGGCAAAGTACTCTCCCAATAAGACAGAGTTGGACCAATTACACATTACAGAGGGGGAATTTCTCATACTATCAAGTCTTGCATGAGTACCCTTAATCTCTCAATGAATATCATTCCACCTAATTTCTCATTGAAGCAGGGAAGAAACCAGTACAGGGGTTATATTCTGGGTAATCCTGACAAATTTGTAAAACAAAAGTAATGGGATGTTTAATGAGAGTATCTGAATTAGGTCCTGGCCCAATCATCTCACCAGATATACACCCCCATCTAGAACAAATGAGTGGCAGTGCAATAGAAAAAATGCTGAAGTGGGCATAAGAGAACCAGGGTTTTCTCTTGACTCTGCTCTGAGTGACCTCAGGCAAGTCATTTTCCCTTTCTGAACCTCAGCTTCCTTCTTTGCAAAAGTAAATTATTCTCTTCCAGGTTTAATATTTTATGACTGAATTTAGCCTCCAAATAGAAAAAAACAGGAAGGATTGGCAAGGAAAGACTAATGTTTCTGATTAAAGATTTAGGACTTTAAAATTTGGTGCCTTTTCATAATACGACAGTGACTCAGAGTTCTTGAAGGCAATGCCAGCTGAGCACAAGTTCTAGTATATCACCCAAAGCTGCAAAATATTTTGGTGTATTTGGAGACTTCATTTTGTTTTGCTTTTTTAACCAATGATCTCCTTGAGGTCAATGTTAGCAGTGGAATCTCTGGGTCAGAGGGTATGGACATTTTGGTCACTTTGTGCAATTGCCAAATTGCTTTCCAGAAGGGCTATAATAATTCATAGTTCCATCAATAATGTACTAGTGTTTCCAGAAGACACCCAATTTGATCAACTGACCAAATTCCTCCTGAGGATGATGTTAGGCACTTGGGAAAAGGCAGTTACTCTTTCAAGACACTAGGGAGAATAAGAACAAGGTGTCATACTCAGAGATGACTAAGTGCAGAAAACTCTCTGCATTCAGTGAAGCAGGGTTTTGCAGTTAAATTATTGTCTATATGTTACCTGGTAACTCATTATGGGGCTAGGGTCATGGTCTCCTAGTACTTGGTGATCTCCTAGGCCTTTACTTCTGCTTTGTCCCCCCACCTCAGCAGCTGATGAAAATAATTGATACTAATATCCTGAATACCAGTATCATCCAGCCTACTAAAAAAGTAAATCAGAATCAGCTGAAGGCAACCAGAAGCTCCAAAATGTTCTAGAAAGGTGAGTGCCTGACAGAGTAACATGCTAAAGAAGTGAAAGAGCAGAAGAATTAAGGACTTCCAGAGATTTGGGTGGGACATGGGCAGTTTTCAGGGGCCAGGAACAACAATTCTATGTAGACAGAATTCTCTGTCTTCATAGAATTTTTTTTTTTTTTGTGAAGAATCTATATATGTGCACTTCTGTCTCTCAGAAGAGTGTATCATAAAAACATGTTCTATTTGATAATGGAACACTAATCAAAATTACGACAATACTGTCTTTTTAAATTTAATTTGGTTCTTCCAATTAACAGGCATTTAATTCTTCTCCTTCCCTCCCCCACCGAACAGGAAGGAAAGGAGGAAAAGAAGAAAAGAAAAAAAAATTTGTTAAGCACCTATCATGTGGCAGGTACTGTGCCAAGCATTTTGTAAGAATTATTCCATTTTGATACAATAAGCCTGGGAGATAGGTGCTATCATCTCTATTTTACAGTTGGGGGTACTGAGGAAGGGGGAGATGAATTAACAATTTGCCCAGGGTTATACCACTAGTAAGCATCTGAGACCAAATTTGAACTCAGGTCTTCCTAATTCTAGACCCAGCTCTCTACCCATTGTACCAACTCTCTCATTGTGTTAGTTCTTCCAAATCTTTTTAACAGTTGTCATTTTCCTTTTTTGTCATTTTGTCAGTCTGATGGTTTGAAGTAGAAGCTCAAAGTTGTTTTAATTTGCATTTCTCTAATACTTAGGTGATTTAGGGCATTTTTTTCAAATGGCTTTGAATAGCTTGGATTTTTTCCCTTGAGAACTGCTCACATATCCTTTAAGCATTTATTAGTTGGGGAATGGCTCTTATTCTTATAAACATGATGAGTTCCTTATATATCTTGAATATAAGTTTTATCAGAGGAAGTTACCACATAGATTTCCCCACACACACAGTTACTTGTTTACTTTCTAATTTTAACTGCATTGGACTTGTTTGTGGAAAAAAAAAACATTTTAACTTTTTATAATCAAAATTGTCCATTTAATTTCCTTTGGTCTCTCTTCTGTGATCTCATTATTCCTTATTACATAAGCCACTTCTTTTCTTTCTTTCTGAAGACAAACTCACAGAAAACTCTGATGCAAACTCTGGCCAAGCTATGAAATTTTGAAAGCAGCATGAATTCCCTTCTCATCCCACATTACCCTCCTCTTTACAGATTTTCTGATTTTCACAGTGAGAGATGGGATTCTACTTCCAATACAGCAGCCCAGCTGCAGAACTCCTGGATCCACCACAAGAAAATATCAGGGTCATTGAAGGAAATTGATGAATATAAGAGAGCAAATGGAAACTAAACACACACACACACACACACACACACACACACACACACACACACACA